>NW_016805666.1:7865731-7881948 GCF_001698545.2 Rhinopithecus bieti
AAAAAAAAAAAAAAAAAAAAAAAAAGTGGGTAAGAGAATAACCAAGAATAACCAATCCTACCCTTACAGAGCTCACTAACAGGGTGATCCGTTGCCCCAATGTGCCTCAGACTATCCCAACTTTAGTATCCAGAGTCCTGTATCCCACGTCTGGGAGGTAGAATTCTAGGATGACTCTCCAAATTCCCTACTGCACATACACCTTCTCCGGTTATTGAATCAAACCTTACATCTAGGTGTTATTATGAAGGAGTTTGCAGATGTAACTAAGTTGACTTTAAGATAGGAAGAGTAGCTCGGTGAGCCTGACTTTGTCAGATGAGTCTTTTAAACCTGAGTCTAGAGGTCAGAGACATAAGGCAGAGAGATTTGAAGTCTGATTCCACACGGCTTTGAAAATGAAGGGGGTCACACAGCACGGAATGTGGTTGACCTCATCCAGTCCTTACTGTACCTGGTCCTATTTTGCCCTTCTCAGACATGAGGAAACTGAGGCATGGAAGGTTCAGCTTTGGGTCCAAGGTCAGATAGCCAGCGTGGAACAGCACTGAGATTGGTGGTCAGACCTTGGAGCCACACGTCCATGGGAGGCCCCTGCACACAGGTGGAGCTGGGAGTGACCTCCAGCTGACAGTTGGTAAGGAGATGGGGGCCTCTGCCATATAGTGCAAGAAACTGCATCCTGCCACCACCTGCGTGAGCCTGGAAACAGATTTACTCAGCCTGGCAGACACCTGAATTTTGGCTCTTTTGAGACCCCGAACAGAAAGCCCAACCATGCCTTGCTTGGACTGACTGACCTATAGAACTGTAAACCAATATGGGTGTTGATCTGAGCTGTCAAGTTTGTTACGCAGCAATAGAAATGTAATACACTAAGAAACCCTTCAGCCCCAGGCCGACTGGAACAGTTGGTCACCCCAGATGAGCACAGACCATGTGACTCCTGTGTGTCATGGGAGGCACCTCGAGGGTGGGATAAGACAGGAGGGAAAGGGCTGAAGGCACTTTAGAAGGAGGACACCAAATAAACAAAGACAGAGGACAAGAATATGCAGGGACGTCCACCGAGATGCCAGCGAGGTGCCAACTGAGAGGGTTAAGTGCATAGGGACAGAGGCTTTGCAACTTTAGCACTTGCAAAGGGTGGTTCTGGGGTCATGAAGATGGCAATGATATTAGCAGGCTGTGATTGCAGGTTTTTTTTGTTTCTGTCATTCTGGCACAGATCCAGTCCAACCTCTTCCAGGAACTCTGAACTCCCTGAAGGCAGGGTTGTGGCTTACCCAGCTGGGCAGCCCTAGCACCTAGCACAGCATCTGGGGCGGCATCATTTCACATTCAGGAAGTGCTCAATCGAGACACGGATGAATGACCTATTGTGGACAAAATAATACCACTTTGGGACAAACGTGTGGCTGTGATGTCCCAGGAAATGCTAAGAGGTTGAAGGGCTGACCCGCCATGCTGCCCCCGCCCCGCCTCCCTCGGGATCTGACCCTCCTCCGCCTGTGTGCAGGGGCCTCCCACGGACTTGTGGCTCCAAGGTCTGACCACCAATCTCAGTGCTGTTCTGCACTGGCTATATGACCTTGGACCTGAAGCTGAACCTTCCGTGCCTCAGTTTCCTCATGTCTAAGAAGGGCACAATAGGAGCAGGGTACTGTAAGGACTGGAGGAGTCAATACGACATGTCAGGCTCTTAGAATGCACCTGGCAAGGGGTGAATTTTAATGTTTAGTTGTTATTATTAATTTTTATTTTATTTATTTATTTATTTATTTTTGAGACAGAGTTTCACTCTTGTTGCTCAGGCTGGAGTGCAATGGCGCAATCTCAGCCCACTGCAACCTCCACTTCCCAGGTTCATGCAATTCTCCTTCCTCGACTTCCTGAGTAGCTGGGACTACAGGCATGCACCACCACACCCCGCCAATTTTAGTACTTTTAGTAGAGATGGGGTTTCACCGTGTCAGTCAAGCTGCTCTTGAACTCCTAACCTCAGGTGATCCACCAGTCTCAGCCTCTCGAAGTGCTGGGATTACACGCATGAGCCACCACGCCCAGCCTGATTTTTATTTTAAATAGTGATGATGGGTCTCCTTCGACCAGAACTTTAGTTGAGCACCTCTGGGTCCTGTGCTTGATTAGGTCCTACCTTGGCTTCCTTCCCTGTCCTTATGGAAGCCAGTTTGAGCAAGAATCCTGCCAAGTCAGTTTAGCAAAAATCTCCCACTTTTGCTATCGCGTCACCCTGGCCTGCCTTCAGCAAGAATCCTATTAAGTCAGGTCAGCCAGAAACCTCTTATCTGTGATATTTCCTCCTAGTAATTTCCCATCCACTGACCCCCACCCTGCTTCTTGGTTCGAAGTCTCCACCTGTCCTCGTTAGAGTTGGAGTTGAGTCCAACCTCTCTCCCCCACTGCAAGACCCCATTGCCGCAGTCCCCACACCCCTTGTCTCCACGGCTCCCCTTGAAGAAAGTCAGCCTTAGCATCCTGAACAAATGCTTGGATAAATTTCTTTCTTTAACAATAGTAATGACATATTTGCTGGCAAATTTCAGATGGAGACCCTTCCTGCACCCTGCCCCAGCCCAAGGACATTTCCATTTTACTCAAAGATTCTTGAAACCAAAAAAACTTTTAAGACCCAATGGGTAGACTGCCCAGTGGAGGTGGGTTCGACAGAGACCTCCCCAGGATGAGTGAGCCTGGCCCTCTAGCTGGGTGCTCCTCAAAATACACCAGCCTTGCTGCACCTGGAGTTTGTGAGAATTGCAGAATCTCAGTCCTCTTCCAGGCAGCCTGAGTCAGAATCTGTACGTCCACAGGGCCCCGCGGGAAAGGCACCAGTCTAGACGAATTCCTATCAGCCCTGCATCTGGGCAGCGCGGCATCTCTCTGACCTTTACTTACGATTTGCTTTAAACGTTAAGTGTTTAAGCACATAGGCGAGCCAGACCAGAGAACTCTCAGTTAGCAAGATACAACCTCATTTCCAGGGACAGCTGGCTCTCTACATGTTTGAACAAACTGGCATTATCCAAGAGCTCTAATGGTCTGAAGTCAGGCTTAAAACTCAGTAAAAATAAACTTTCCAGGAAATTTTTGGCACACCCAGTTTCCAAACCCATCATCTCAGGAATGTTATCCAGGCAGTGGCCTCTTTCCCCACATCTAACTCTATTTCGAGTTGGGACAGTTCTTTCTCTGGCCTTGAACTGACAAAACACACACAAATGAGAGAAAACAGGGAGGCCACGTTTAGTGCGAGGCTTTAGATAAGTCTCCGGGAAAGTCCATAATCTCATTTTGGCACTATTAGTGTTCGGCTTCTTAATGCAAATATTATTTTAAAAGAATGTCTTAAATCTGAGGGACATGTGCTCTTGGTCACTGGGATTCGAAGAGGTACACTTGTGAGTGCGAGAAGTAGAAACCACCGTCTATCCTTATGCAGCTGATGATGCCGTGTTCTCCGTTGTCTCACTTCTGAAGTGAGCGGAACACCCAAATCTTCCTTGAGGATGACAACTCAAATTGGCCACATTTGTTGAACCTGTTTACAAATCCTTCTGAATGGACTGTTGTGTGATAGCCACTCTAGGAATGTGAGAAGGCACGATTCCTTCATTCAGGAAACTCCCAGCCTAGAAGGGACATCTTCTGTCTGATTTATTATTATTATTTTAAGACAGTGTCTCCTTCTGTTGCCCAGGCTGGAGTACAGTGGCGCTATCTCAGCTCACTGCAACATCTGCCTCCTGGACTCAAACGATCCTCCTGCCTCAGCCTCCTGAGTAGCTGTGATTACAGGCGTGCACCACCGCACCTGGTTAATTTTTATATTTTTAGTAGAGACAGGGTTTTGCCACGTTGCCCAGGCTGGTGTCAAACTCCTGAGCTCAAGCAATCTGCCTGCCTCAGCCTCCCAAAGTGCTAGGATTACAGGCGTGAGCCACCCCTCCTGGCCTCTGTTTGCCTCTTTAGATGCACATCTCCAGATGTTTGTAACATATCAGTCAGGGTCTATCCTAGAAACCTATTGCTCCATAACAAATCACTCCAATTTCAGCGGCTTGAAATAACAACAATCATGTTAGTATCTTTCATAGTATCTGTGGAAGAGGATTTTAAGAAAGGCTCAACTGGTAATTCTGGCTCTGGTCTCTCCTGTAGTCACAGTCAGAGAGAGATGCTGAAGCAGCTGAGCCTCCCAGGAGTCCCTCTCTTCACCTGGTCACTCCGCAGGGGCTCACTGAGCTTTCTGAGTATGGCGGTCTCAAGTCCACTGTTTACATGATAGTTCACTCTTCACCGTTTATGACTAGCTCAGAAGTCACAGTGTCTGAACTTTTCTTATTTTATTTATTTATTTATTTATTGACACAGAGTCTGTCGCCCAGGCTAGAGTGCAGTGGTGCGATCTCGGCTCACTGCAGCCTCTGCTTCCTGGGTTCAAGTGATCCTCTCACCTCAGCCTCCGGAGTAGCTGGGACTACAGGTGCACGCCACCACGCCTGGCTAATTTTTGTATTTTTAGTAGAGACGGGGTTTCACCATGCTGGCCATGGCTGATCTCAAACTCCTGAGTGCAAGTGATCCACCTGCCTCAGTCTCCCCAAGTGTTGGGATCACAAGCATAAGTCACCGTGCCCAGCCATCACTTCCCTTTGAGGGCGAATAGTCCCAGTCACACTGTAAGAAGAGCTATAGGATGGGGAATATTGTAACCATCATTGGCAAATATAGTCTGCAACAGGTTTCCAGCAGAAAACAGAAGTCACATCCGAATTAGGCTATTTCAGGGAGGGGTTAATGAAAGCACTAATTATGAAGATATAAGCAGGGTGGAGAGAAACAAGAGATACAGTTTCTGATATGGTGTGGATTTGTGTCTCTGCCCAAATCTCATGTCAAACTGAAATCCCCCGTGTTGGAGTCGGGCCTGGTGGGAGGTGCTTGGCTCATGGGGGCAGATTTCCCCTTGTTGTTCTCATGATAGTGAGTGAGTTCTCATGACATCTGGTTGTTTGCAAGTGTGTGGCACCTCCCCGCTCTTCTCTCTTCCTCCTGCTCCAGCCACGTAGGATGTATCTGCTTCCCCTTGGCCTTCTGCCATGATTGTAAGTTTCCTGAGGCCTCCCCAGCCATGTTTCCTGTATAGCCTGTGGAACTGTGAGTTGATTAAACTTCTTTTCTTTATAAACTGCCCAATCTCAAGTAGTTCTTTATAGCAATGCAAGAATGGACAGATACAGTATCCCAAGGCTGCTGATAACATAGAAATTGTTACCACCTCCATTTGGAAGGAACAAGATAAGGTTACAGGAACTCTGAAGGAGAGAAGAGTTTGGGGACAGCTCGCTTGAGAGGAGCAGTCAGAGGGGACTACCCAGCAAGGAGGAAGCCAGGGAATAAAGGCCCCGAACTCACTCCCACCCCGGTCACCTGCCAGGGCTTCTCATCGGCTGAACCCAACAGGAGGCCCAAAGCCTAAAGCCCACACTGATAAGACTCTGGGGAAGAGAGCAGAGTGGAGAGTGGAGAGGACATTTAGAGAAGTAAACAGGAAATACACAGCATAAGAAATATCTACAATCTAATGCCAATAGATTACAAAGTGTATTTCTGCAAGAGGGAGATTTTAAACTATTTTCGTGCAAAATCCCGGAAGTATAAACATGATGTGGGAGAGAAGTTCACACCCCCAGTAGTCTTCTGGATGTCTGGAGCCCACTTTATCTTGGGTCTTGAGAGTAGACTCCACAGTAGAGTCCTTGGCTGTTGGAAAGGAAGTTGTCCATTTGAGCAATGCAGACAGAGACGACTCAGTCTTTGGGCACTGACAGGAGTTGTTCCTGATGGCGATGGTCCAACAGGAAGGGTGGTTGCTGTGGTTCCTGGACACCAGTGATGGGGTGGTGGCATGGAGACTTGCTGGGAGGGATCCTGGGGGGCTTGTGGGCACCACTCTGACTGCCAGTGCCAGCCAGTGCCCAGCAGAGCAAAGCCTGCATGATTCCTGGAGGCTGATTATTCTTCTGTCTGAGTGGTCCCTCCAGGCCTGGTTCTCTCATCCTGAACCCACAAGCCTCTCTCCCTCATCATATTCCCTCCAACTCTCCTTTCCTCCAGTCTGGTTAATCCTTATCTCATCTGGGCTAAGAAGGCCTGGTTTTCAATCTATTCTTCCAAATCCATTATTTATTGTATAAAATGTAAACTCAGAAGTCCGGGTTCTTGTAAGTCCACATCCTTGACTTCTGCAACTCAAAAGCCAAGACCCGGTGTGTTTGTTCTCTGCATTCTGCACAGGTGTGCCTTCCTCGAGGTATACTGTGTGGAATTTGGCCCTAGCAGTTTTGGGGGTCGGAGAAGATCACAAGGCATGTGGTGGGGTGGGTGGAAGGGTGTCCCAGAGGAAAAGTATCATCTATCTCCACTCAAACAAAGAGGTGTAAGGGCACAAAAGATCACTTACGGAGTGTCCAAGAAAGATTTCATCTGATGCTCTGAAAAATCAATAGGCTTTCAACAGAAAGAGATGAACGAAGCATTCTGAACAGACAGAAGATAATGAACAGGAAAATCAAAGCATATTCAAGAAAAGAAGTAGTTTCACTTGTAAGGTGTGCGGGAGTATTTGCACGTAGAGGAAAATAATTCTAGAAGTCAGGTCATGAAGGACCTAGACAGAGAGCTTTCTTTATGCATTTAAGAAGTCACAGAGGCTGGGTGCAGTGACTCATGCCTGTAATCCCAGCACTTTGGGAAGCAGAGGAGGGCGGATCACGAGGTCAGGAGATGGAGACCATCCTGGCTAACATGGTGCAACCCCGTCTCTACTAAAAATACAAAAAATTAGCTGGGCGTGGTGGTGGGCGCCCGTAGTCCCAGCTACTTAGAAGGCAGGCCGGAGAATCATTTGAACTCGGGAGGCAGAGGTTGCAGTGAGCCGAGATTGCACCACTGCATTCCAGCCTGGGTGACAGAGCAAGACTGTCTCAAAAAAAAAAAAGGAAGAAGCCACAGAACGCTGAGCACTGAAGGTTGCTGGCAGGGTATTCAGGCCTGAGCAGCACGTTAGAAAAATGAATGCAGTGTACAGGACACAGAGACTATGGTTAGAATGAGGGACATTCATTGAGGCCTGAATGAGGAGTCTCCTGCTGCTGGCTTCTCTCACTGTCTGGCCTGCAAGTTTGCATGTGCATTTGCAATCCCTCCCTGACTCCAAACCTGTGTCTCCAACTCCCTGGAAGGTGTGTCCACTCGCAGGGCCCACAAGCTCCTTAACTCAATGCACCCAGAATGAAACTCTCCAAACCCTCTCCTCCGCTGCCCCCATGCTCCCCCCAGACATCTCACCTTCTTGGACTTCCCCTCACCCACTTCCTCCTTCGCAACCTCATGGCCTCCTTCCTCTCTCCACATTGATCATAGCCAGATCCTTTAGAGTCTCCCTTGTATTTTTCCTTTTTCTACTAGACCCGTCTCCTTTGTAAGTCCTCTCTGGAGCCCCCCAAGGTCAAGGCCTCAGCACCTTACCCTCCGACATTTGCCACAGCCCGGTAATTGGTCTGCCTACTGCTAAACTCTCTCTGCTGCCCCCCGTTCTCCACAGTTCAACCCCAATCTTTTCTAAACACAAAATCTCATCATGCTATTTCCCCCTTTAAAGACTTTTCTGCCCATTTCATGGTCTACAGCACCAAGAAAAACCTCTTTCGTTGACATTTAAAGCTTTCATAAGCTGACACCAGCCACTCTTCCAGTTTTGTCCATTTGCTCCTCCTGGGGACATTGTGGCAGAAATAGAGGGGATCTTGGCTCTCAGCATTTGGCTGCCACATCCTTCCAGGAAGCAGTCACTGATGGGATTAGGTCCCAGCTGTTTACACTAGAGAGAAAGGGCCTTAAGATAGAAGGAAATCCTGGATGTGTGTCTGTTCAGGACAGAGGTGGGGGGCAAGGGAGAATGAGAATGTATCAGTTAATTCTTCAAAAATTCTGTCTGCCACCCAGTCAAATAAAGGCACCTATGCTACCAAAGAAATGTTTGAATTGTTATATGTTTAAAGACTGAAAAAGGGCCTTCAAAAGAAACAACATATTTGGATGATATCTTATTCTCCAAGA
This sequence comes from Rhinopithecus bieti, assembly GCF_001698545.2. NCBI lineage: Eukaryota > Metazoa > Chordata > Mammalia > Primates > Cercopithecidae > Rhinopithecus > Rhinopithecus bieti. The sequence continues at coordinate 7,873,877 of NW_016805666.1, forward strand.
GGCTGCCCTGGTGAGTGCTCAGGCTGGGGCCTTTACAGCTTCCTCTGTGACACGAAGTGGAGATTCCCAATTCTTCCTCTTGCAAGACGCAAAAAGCTTCAAGGAGAGCTTGGGAGGACAGCCGAGCGGAACCAGTGGGCCAGTGGAATTGGTGGATCATAACTAATTAAACTGTTTTCTTCTCTGACCCCCTGGCTCTATTAAACATAGATGATCTTAGTGAAATCAGTTTTGGTTGACTTGATGGTGTCCTGTCAGCAACAGCAGCACTGGAGTCAGGAGGCCTGGGTTCTAATTCCAGGTGTGTCTCTAACTAGCTCCATGACCTTGGGTAGTCCTGGCCTTTCTCTCAGCCTCTGCTTCCCTATTTACCTAACAAGAGGACTGCACTCAGGTGCACAGGCCCCTAAATACTCAATTCTATATTTCTTCAATTTCATACCAATACAAATATTTCCCCTCTTCTATTTACCTACCTCTGAATTTTACTTTTTGAATGACTTCAGTCCTCATCTTTATTTTTCCTCCTCGTTCTATCTGCTCAGCCAAGCAAGGCATAGCACTTGTCCAGCCATTTTCCAGACTCTTGACTTGGGTTTACAGAGTACGTTCTGCCCACTGCATGTGTCCAGGAGTTGAGCCTCCTTGGCTAGGACTCCAGCAGCCAATAGACCTTGGCATCTGTGCTGCCTGGGACCCTTTCCAGGGACAAAAAAGATGAGACCTTCAGAGTCTGATGCATGTGATGTCATCCTGTTACCAAAACTGTAGCATCCTTCAATAATGTTACCTATTTGGATGACCCTATGTATGAAATTAATTTTTCAAAAGGGAAAAGAAATTCAAAGATAGTGTAAAGCTACCCTACAGAAAGCAGTGACCAAACTAAGACCATGCCAGTCATCCTGACGGGAAGGAAATCTGAGTCTTTGCAGTCTTGGCACAGCCTCAACACTTTGTATCCACTTTCGGGATGTTCTTGGATCCCTTGAAGTCAATAAACCTCATAATAAGGGCCTTGAGATATATATACGTATATATGAAACAAAGGTCAGGATTTAACTCCTCAAAGACAGAACATCTCAATGAATGGCTGAGTTTTCCACTTAAGAAATGATGTCTTGGCCAGACGCAGTGGCTCACACCTGAAATCCCAGCACTTTGGGAGCCATAGGCGGGTGGATCACGAAGTCAAAAGTTCAAGATCAGCCTGGCCAAGATGGTGAAACCCCGTCTCTACAAAAATTAGCCAGGCGTGGTGGCAGGTGCCTGTAATCCCAGCTACTCAGGAGGCTGAGGCAGGAGAATCGCTTGAACCCAGGGCGCAGAGGTTGCCACGAGCCGAGATGGCGCCACTGCACTCCAGCCTGGGTGAGAGAGTGAGACTCCGTCTCAAAAAAATAAAAAAAGAAATAATGTCTCGACTTCACCTTAGCTCAGATGGAGTGATGAACTACCCAGTCCCAACTTCCCAGGCACCTTGAACAAGTGGCTAGGGGTACATGGCAGCCTAGTCTCTATCAACCTGTGAAGTTGCTTATGGTGTTAAAATGTTGCCAGAGATCAAGGATGGCCAGACAAACACCAGTTAAATCTAAAAAGAAGTCAGAAAACTAACACCAGCTTAAAATACCAAGTTCAGCACAGATATGCTTTATATTTTAGGCTTCCTTTATTTACCTACCTCACATGACATGGGGAAGAATTCCTGAAGAACGTTCTCGCACTGATTGTTTCAAATCTTTTCCTCTCAATAAAGTCCTTTCTAAGTACGCAAGGTTCCGTTTCATTATCTGGCCCATCCTCTTAATCACCTGCCTTCAGTGTCTCTAATTTATTTATTTGACAGTATTTATTGAGCATCTGCTATGGGTCAGGCACCGGGTTAAGATGGCAGGAAGCCAAACCAGACACGGTCCTGACCTGCGAGGGTTCGCGGTTGACTCAGGAAAAACTACACTGAAAGAATGGCAAATAGTGAGATGTGTGCCAGGAAAAGACACGTGGAAAGTAAACTCACTCCTGGAGGAAATCAAGAAAGAGAATGGTTGGGTTTTCTCAATAATCCACAGACTATCAGGGCCAGAAGAGACTTTACAGATTATCTGTTCTAACCCCCTCATTTTATAAATAGAAAACAGAGAAGGGAAAAACCACACAGTTTTAAAGCTGGGACTAACACGTAATGAATTCTCTCTCTTTTCCTGGCTGATAAGTTGTATGTCTCTCAAATTGTTTCTGGAGGTAGGTAAAATAGAAACCATAAATATACCAGTGAAAGAAATCTAGTTTGCTTCCAACTAAAAATCTACAAGATATACCTCATCAACATTTATTTGAAAAGGTGATTATTCCTTGAAGATTACTATCATCAATTCACTTTCAGTGCCTTGCCTGGATATTTTTAAGTTGTTCCTTATTTCAGCATTCCTATCACTAGTCTCAACTATCACAGTCCTTTATAGAAAACGTCATCATGATTCTTGTTGTTTCTCTACATTCTCACAACACCTTGGAGTCTAAGAAGCATTTTCAGATCCATTGCTTCCATTGGGGGAGTCAAGTTGTTGGCTTGATAGCTTTAGAGGGACATGACAAGTAGAAGAAGATTTGGAAAGGAGCTAAGCACGTGGTGACAGTGCTGGGGAACAAGACCTACAAAGCCGGGTGACAGGAGTAGGATGCCTGGGACTGCTCTTGTGGGCCTGGATCACCAGGGGAGTGCTAGGGAATGGATTTCAAGTCCATGAAGTCTAGTGAGCTGAAAGGAAGCATGTCAATAAACACGTACTGAATAATGCCTGTGTGCAGGGCATGCTAAGTGGATTCAAAGATGAATGATTAACATACCCCCTTCAAAGAACGTTTTGGATTTCTGTTCAATCTCCTTAAGCCACAGGGAGTGGAAGGCATGAGTGAGCAGAAGCCACTGGGCAGAGAGAAGTGGATATACCAAGCTCCGGCTTGTGGCCTCAGCTTCTCCAGGAGGTTTGGACTTAACCCCCATTAGTGACTCAGGCTAAGGCTCTTACTGGAAGACTGGGTTGCCTCCCTGGGTCTTGCTGGAAGGTGACATGGGTGCATTTAGGCAGAGGTGGAGGGCGATGTGTCACGGAAATGGTAGGCTCTGACCCTTTCCCTTGAACATTTCAGGTTGAACACTGGGGCAGTGCTTCATTATAAGGCCATTCAGCGGATTCTCATGAGTGAGTTTCTGTTGGCCTTATAGACAATGGGGTTTTAATCACGTTTATCTAGGCTAAGAGAGGCCAAATGGACCATTTGTGTACTTTTAAAGAATCAGGGCCCCACGGCTGAGTGCTGCTGGGGATAGAGAGGAGCAGCTAAGAGAGCCCAGAGGATGATCACGGAACTGGGACAGGGAGCACCCAAAACCAGGTGAGAGGCCATCAGGAGGGTGACTGAGAAACAAGTTACTAACCACCTTAAAATACACGAAGGGTAAGAAGAAATTCCCATAGAACTCTCAAATCAAAATGTCAAGGTAACGCAGGGAGGGGAGAGGATGCAGGAGCTGGAGGAGTAGAGCACTGTTACAAAGCAACCGTGAAGATGAAGACTTTGGAATGGAGGAACACATTGGAACTAGTCTCGCACAGGCGTTAGACTAGTCGTTGGAACTTCGGACCCACTACAGTGCTTCATCCTTCTGGACAGCAGGTCTCCTTGCTAATTTAAAATAGCCCCTGGCTTTCTCACCAGATTGGCCGCAACCTCCCAGCAGACCCCTTGGCCTCCCTGTGCTGGCCCCACCTACCCTCTCATCCTCCTTTCCCACTGCTCCCACCTCATCTTGCAGATTCCCTCCTCCATAGCCTCTTTCTGGATCTCTCCCACGGATGTCTCGTCCTTCAAGGCTCACCTAACATGTCACCTCCTCCAGGAAGCCTTTCCTAATCCATGCCACCTGATGGTACATGCTCCCTCCAGGAACCTGTGTAGCACATCATGCCTCTTAACGACACTTTCATTTCCTCCTGCATTCTGATAAACTGTGTGCTTGCCTGAGCTCTCGCCCCCACCCCTCCTTAGAAAATTTCAAGGGCAGAGACCTGATTCTTTCATTTGTGTATTCACTGTGCCAGGACAGGAACCAGGGTGCCATAGACACTCAATAAACGTTAAATTGCATTTCAGCCAATGTATACCTTGCACAAAGTTTCTGTGTTCCTTTAGAGGTTATGACCTGCATTCTGGAGTGGGGAGACTCAGGCTTGGACACTTGCCTCTGTCACTAGCCAGGTGATCTAGGGTAACTTAACTCATCTCTGCGCCTAGTTTTTCTCATCTGTAAAATGAGCACCACAGGACCTACCTCCCAAGGACACTGTGGTAGTCTTCATAAAGCCCTTAGCAGATTGTCTGGACGCACTGTGAACGCTCAGTAGATGTAAGACAGGATTAGCAATGTGCAGTATAAGGGACACAATTTCCTTTCGATTGCCAAGAGTGCAGCGACTCATACGCTCCATTTCTACCCGGCAGTCTTTACCTTCTGTAAAGCACATCTTTGCACAAAGCAGTTCCATTTTGTTTCAATGCTGTTAGATATCTGGGAGCCAAATACACAGGAATGCTAGTAGGTAGTTTGTTAACTAGGAATCAAATATACCAATCAAAGAGATTTTCCTCAAAATGATTTCCCACTTCATCCATCCATCAAGCCTGTGCCATTATGAGCTGTGTGAGTCCTCCAAGTCCTGCAAAAATGAAAATTAACAAAACCAAACCCCTGTTCCCATGTTGATCACAGCCTCCCCGGGCAAATATAGCAAAGCCCTAGATAGAACTATGAAAAGAGGCTGCGAGCGTCCAAAGAGGAGAGTGCCCGCCCCTGTGCACACTGAGGAGAAGCTGGGGAAGTGGGAGCTCCAGCAGGCCTCAGGGAAGAGGGGGTGTGCAGCTGGACCCCGCCAGGTGAGTAGGAAGAAGTTTGTCAGAAAGAGGAGGTAGACGCTTCTCCCAGAACAGGAAGCAGCATGTGCAAAGAGACAGAGTCTTTGAGTCCACATTCAGCAAATGCTGAGGTTGGTGGCCCTAAATGGCACTGAAAATCAATCCACATTCTTCTAATACTGATGTGGATTTTATTTAAAATAGAAACACTTCCACCAAATTAGTTATGAATCCCAGAAGACATTATCTTGTTGCTAAAATAAATGTTTTTATCTTATTTCTTCCAAAATGATTTGATGGTTATTTTTCTGAAGCGTATTTCTGATTTCTCTTGAAAACAAGTGCCTTCAGAAAGTCCATTTCAGCCAAGGAGAAACAACTCAAAAGTAGCCCAGGATCACAACTATTTAGCCCATCCAAGGATCAAATTCTTCATATTCTCTAAACTACCCCCAGCACATGGAGTGATTTCAGCTCTTCAAAGCTAGCAAAGAGATAAGTTCATTGAAACTGAAGATGAACAGGCACAGAACTCATTATGTCTGGTTTCATTTGTTCCTGCAGTTATTCTCTGAGGACAGTGGACGGTGAATGCAGCCAGAGGTCTCTTTTAGAAGAGCCCAAATGGAGGAGGAAATTTTGTTCATAACTTCGCTGGGAGAATGTTTGGAAAATGCAGTGGCCTGAGGCCGGAAAATGCCAGTTTGTATCTCCAGTGCAGACAGGCAGGGAGGAGGTGCAAGGGATTTAGCAAGATAAAGACTTGGACCCAGAGAAAAAGAAAAACACACACATCCACATGCACACACGCTCCTGGTGGAAAATTAGACTTCACTTCCACCTCTTGAGGTGGGAATTGCAATCTTACCTAAATTGCAGAGACGAAGCTACAGTCGTATTACACAAAGCTGTCTCTATCAGTGAAGGGTGGTCTCTTGGGAATGAACTATTTTAACAGCCATTGCATGCCCAGAATTCATGACGTGAGCAGAGTTTTCCTGAAAGAGGCAGCTTGGCCTGTTGGGATCAGAACTGTTGCTTATTTGATTGTTTTCCTTTTGGTCTCAGACCCTGGAGTCTCAGTGTCAGCTGGAGACTGAAAACTGCAGCCTGCAGGGAGAGATGGGGCAGGGGTGACCCTGAGGGCCTCTGAGTCCTGGCTCCAGGTGTCCCATTGGTCAGCCCTTCCTGTGCTTGCCTATGCAAGCCAATCCATTCTCTGTGATTGCTTGAAATTTATAGAAAAGAAAGAGAATAAGGCTTTGTCGTCATGGTGAGCTGGAATAAAACATTTCTCACTTCTAGACCTCGGGTTTCTCACTTGTTAAGAGGGTGGGAGTGAGAGACTAAGCAAACCCTCAGGTGCTTAAAATGTTCTGATTTAATTGATCTGGGAAAGGGATCTTTTCCATCATTTTGGTTTAGGAATATTTTATGGGGCCCAGGGTGCAGAGGTTCCTTGAGGTCCTCAGTGAAGGACCACAGTGACTTTGTGGTTGGGGTGGCAGCTAATCTGAGCAGCGAAGACTGCTGGGTAGAGACTGTGGGCTGCTTTTCAGAACCAAAGGCTTCCCCTATTTGAAACTTGTATTATGGAGGCATGTTACAGAGGAAAGAGCACAAGACTTAGAATAATTGTCCTAGATTTGAGTCTAGCCACTAAACTAACTCTCTGAGATTGTGGCCAGGGCACACCTGAATTTGGGGGCTCAGTTTACTTGTGGGTGAAGTGAATAGGGGAGACAGACTCCCAGGAGGCTCCACGGTCCATGCTCCCTGGTGTTTCTACCCTTGTGGGGTCCCTTCCCTCCAGTGTGGGCAGCACCTGTGACTTGTTTCTAACCAACAGAATATGGCAATGGTGGCAAAGTCCGTGTCATTATCTTAATATATTCCAGCAGACTTGAATGCCCATCTTACCAGCTGACTATTGCTGTCAACTGTCTCCCTTGCTGGTTTCGATGGAGTAAGCTGCCATAGAGAGAGGTCCTGGAGAGGAACTGAGGGTGGCCTCTGACTGAGGGCCCACAAGGAGCTGAGGCCCTCAGGCCAACAACCCTCAAGGAACTGAATTCTGTCAACAACCACATGAGTTTGGAAGCAGAGCCTTCCCCGGTCAAGCTGCAGATGAGACCCCCAGCCCTGACTGACTCCTGGATACAAGCATTGTAAGAGAACCTAAAACAGAGGAATCAATTAAACTGTGCCTGAACTCCCGACCCACAGGAACTGGGAAATAATAAACGGGCTGTTTAAAAGTACTAAGTTTGTGGTAATTTGTTATGCAGCAATAGATAAGTGACACAACAAAACAGTTAGAACCTTCTGTACTTGACATCCTGTGAGCATGACAATACTCTTCTTATGATATCAGCATTACACATGTAACAAAACCCACTCCGTTATGACATACACAAACACATTGTAAACTGTTACTGTGCTGGGTTGAGAATTATTCATCTTTCTAGAACTCCTAGGGTACTTGTTCTGTATTTAAATTCTCATTTAATCAGGACTCATTTCCAGGCTTCTTCCTGCTGATCGTAAACACCACGTTCACACACACAGCTCCACGTTCACACACACAGGTCCACATTCACACACACAGAGCCACACTCACACGAACAGGTCCACATTCACACACACAGGTCCACACTCACACAGGTCCACGTTCACACACACACAACCACACTCACACACACAGATCCACACTCACACACAGGTCCACACTCACACACACACAGATCCACACACACACGTCCACACTCACACACACAGATCCACACTCACACGCACAGGCCCACACACAGAGGTCCACGTTCACACACACAGAGCCACATTCACACACACAGGTCCATGTTCACACACACAGATCCACACTCACACAGGTCCACACTCACACACAGTCCACACTCACAGACACTGGCCCACGCTCACAGACACAGGTCCACTCTCACACACACACAGATCCACACTCACACACACAGATCCACTCACACGCACAGATCCACACTCACACACAGGTCCACGTTCACACACACAGATCCACGCTCAGATACACAGGTCCACGCACACAGGTCCACTCTCACACACACAGATCCACACTCACACACAGGTCCACGTTCACACACACAGATCCACGCTCACAGANACAG
>NW_016805666.1:7883873-7898701 GCF_001698545.2 Rhinopithecus bieti
GATCACCCCGCCGCGGCGCTACCTGGCCCTTTGTCACCAGCTGCCAAAGAACTCAGAAAATCAAATTTATTTCCCGATTACAGCCGGGGAGCCCCTTTGTGCAGAGGGGTCTCTTTAACTGTTGAAATTCCAGCAGACATTGTGCAGCCCTTTATGGCGCAAAATAAAAGCCGCCCCGCTTCTTGCCCCGGCCCCCGCCGCCCCTCCCGGCACCCCTGACTTCCAAGCCCCTGTGGGAACCTGGGAGGGACGCTCTTCTCTCAATAAAAACGCTCACGAGCCCGAAGACACTGGGGCTCGAGTGTCTTGCCAGCTAAAGGGGATAAATCAATGGGCATCTTGAGTTCGGGAGGGTGTATTTCCCTTTTTTTCTGGGAATGAATAGATGAATGGTAACTCTGTTTCTTACCAGCCCAGCACGGTCCGAAACTCGCCTGGACAAGTCCAGTTTCATTCTTTGCAGCACGACTAGCTCCTGTGCAGTGCAGAAGACCCGGGCTGATCTGAAAGCGCCTCTCCTGTTCTGGACTCTCAGGTGTTAAGTAGGCCTTCCGCACCTGCAGATGAAAAACACACGTTGCTATCATTTTCCTCGATTACGCTGACATTGCCTGAAAATGAATACAAAACATTGCCTTGCAAAGGTTTTTTACCTTTTCTTTCTTTCTTTGTGATTGTGCTGGGAAATAAATCTATGCTTTTTATATTTTTGAGAAAAATCTAGAGTGGCCACATGGTGACAGCACGCATTCCCACACTTCTTGTCCACTCATAAAGTAATGAATAAGAGAGACGAATATGCACAAATCTACTAACCCATCAACATCAGCCCAATAGTAAATGCTCCCATGAAAACAGTTACAAAGGCCATCATAATTTGTACTCTCATGATAAAATATTTAGCAGTATAACTTGAATTATATAGTCATGGAAGGAAGAAACCTGTATTTGAAGAATTAGGTCGATTAATTATAAATCATACATGTTATAAGGCTTTTGCAAGCTCTTAAGAATAATAATACATAATACATAGATATTTAGCACTTAGGATTTCTTTTCACTGTCTCTTTTTTTTTTAATCGTGAGAATTTAAAGATGCCACTCAGTTATTCTGTGACTAAAGAAAGTGATTATAAATCAATGCCACATTTGCTGACAGACGGCATTCCTCTCTTTATACACATCTGTGTGTCTCCTCACACACAGGCGTACATGCACACACATGCGCGCACACACACACAAGTGCTTGGCCCACTCAGCCTCCCCATAATTTCACAAAAGAGTGACTCTAATGTTTGCTGCCTTGTGGGAAGCCGGTGGGCATGGCAGTGAATTGGATACCTACACCAGAGAAGGCCCGAGAGGCGTAATCAAATAAGGGAACCACTTGAACTGAACTCCCAGCAGGAGCGGGAGGGAGGCCTTGAGAGGTTACACGTAGTTTTTATCCAGCCTCGCAGGAGAGCACCAACTTCCTGCTGCTAGAAATTTGTCTGCAAATTTTTTCCTCATTCAGACAGAGAGCTGGGGTCCAGGAAACACTGGGTTGATATGATAACTTGATTAAGTCTGGGGACAGATGACACGGGAGCACCAAGTCGACTCAAAGGAACCTGTGCTCTCCTCTTTAACCTCTCCTTGGGAGCCTACAAATTATATCTATTAACGCATCAGCCCCCTGGCACCGCACAAAGACTTCGTCTGCCCAAATGTATGTCAGTCATTTGCAGGGGCCTTTGTGGAATTCCCACTACATTTTCATGTCTCTTCGCTATTTGAAAAAATAAAATTTAATCTGATGGGCTAGACAAAGGCTCACAGTCTACCTCCTCCATTTAAAATCGCTTTGAAGGTAGAAGTCAAGTTCATCAGCAAAAGTGTTCAAGAAATCCTTGAAATGGGCCCTGGGCAGCTGGAGCATATCCAGGGGAGAGAAACTACAAGGAAGGAGGGTTTGGAAACCACATCCAGTGAAGCCTGGATGGAAAACCCAGAGATTTACCTGGAGAAGAGAAAACACAGAGAGGACTTGGGAGCTGAAGAAGTGCCAATGGGAAGAAGGATGAGAGTTTGCTGTGGGTCCCGGGACAGAGCCCAGGGAGAGACCAGCGTTCACCAAGTGCCAGCAAAGTGCCTGGATGAAAAATGGGCCACGTGCTGGGGCCGCCCCTGCGGATGTGAGGAAATCAGTAGTGTGGCCACAGCTGCACGAATCACAGCTGCCTCTCCTGGTGTCTGATCCAGGAGACAGCTGGCCATTGAGAGGCTGGTAAACCTCAGCTCCAAATACTGTGGGTTTTTTAAATTTGAGGGTTAATTTAACAAACAATAAGTTTTGTGTCCACCACTCAAGTCAAGATATAGAAAATTTCTGCTACCCCTGAAAGTTCCCTTGTGCCCCCTTCCAGTCAGCCCATCATATCCCACTCAACCTCCTAGGCAATTATTGCTCTTTTTTTTAAGAGACAGATTCTCACTCTGTTTTCCAGGCTGAAGTGCAACATCAGGATCATAGCTCACTGCAACCTGGAATTCCTGGGGTCAAGTGATCCTCCTGCCTCAGCCTCCCATGTAGCTAGGACTATAGGTGTGTACCACTACACCACCTAGTTTGTTGGTATTTTTTCTAGAGATGGGGTCTCTAACTGTTGGCCTTAAGCAATCCTCCCACCTCAGCCTTCCAAAGTGCTGAGATTCCAGGCATGAGTCACTGGACCTAGCTGGCAGTCACTGTTCTGATTTCTATCACTCTCAATTAGTTTTGTCTGTTTTTAGAACTACCTTTAAATGGGAGAATGTACTCTTTTGTGTCTGGTTCCTTTTATTTAGATGATGCTTTTGAGATTCATCCACATTGTTTGCATTTGTAGCATTCCCTGGAAGGGCTATAACACAGTTCGTCCACTCATTCTACTGCTGACGCGTACTTAAGTTGTTTCCAGTTTGAGGATATTATGAATATAGCTGCCATGAACAGTCTCATAATATTATTCATTTCTGAGTCATAGGATTAGGGTATACTCCAAATGCCTTTTTTTTTCTTTTTTTTTTTTTTGAGACAGAGTCTTGCTCTGTCACCAGGCTGGAGTACAGTGGCGTGATCTCAGCTCACTGCAACCTCCATCTCCTGGGTTCAAGCTATTCCCCTACCTCAGCCTCCCGAGTAGCTGGGACTACAGGCACCCGCCACCATGTCCAGCTAATTTTCTGTATTTTTAGAATAGACAGGGTTTCACCATGTTGACCAGGATGGTGTCGATCTCCTGACCTCGTGATCTACCTGCCTCGGCCTCCCAAAGGGCTGGGATTACAGGCGTGAGCTACTGCGCCCGGCCCCAAATGCCATTTTAAAAAGACTGCAAAGCAAGAAAAGTCTGAGGTCATGAAAGGTGTTGTCTTCAGCCAAGACTGAGAAGAGTTTCTGGGACTTGACAGTTTCCAGCTATTGTCGTCGCCTTCCCCAGACAGCACAAGTTGCATCCTCGTTCCTCTCACCGATGGGCAGAGGGCATATACTGAGATTGATCTAGGGCGGCCTCTGGGATTCCTCATGAGCAAGAATATCCATCTTAGCAAAATGGGTATTGGCATCATTCCAGCTTACTCAGAACATGTGTATTCCCATCTACTGAGCTCCCACTATGTGCTGGGCCTTGTCGGTGGACAAGGGGCCATAGACCGAGAGAGATGAATTTGATGAGGGCCCTGTTTTTAAAGTGCTTGCAGCCGGGTGCAGTAGCTCACGCTTGTAATCCCATCACTTTGGGAGGCTGAGGCAGCTGGATTACCTGAGGTCAGGAGTTCGAGACCAGTCTGGCCAAGAAGGTAAAACCCCATCTCTACTAAAAATGCAAAAATTAGCCGGGCGTGGTGGCGCATGCCTGTAATCCCAACTACTCAAGAGGCTAAAGCCAAAGAATCACTTGAACCTGGGAGACAGGTGGCGGGTGAACTGAGATTGCGCCATTGCGCTCTAGCCTGGGCGTCAGAGCAAGATTCCCTCTTAAATAAATAAATAAATAGAGTGTTTGAAAGTCTAGAAGGAGAAATTTTAAAAGTAATAAATTATGAAACCACAAGTCAGTCTTCAACAAACACTTGGGAGTCACCTGCTGTGCTGGCTTTGGGCTGGTGCTGACATGGTGGGGAGATGGCTAGACAACCACAGAAAGAAAGTGAAGGCCAGCCCTCTGAACCATGGGGAAACAGGGACAGAGCCTCCCACTCTGGGATAATGAGTCCCCTTTAGCAAAGAGGATATAAGCCCAATGGAGAGGTTGGATTTGGATTTGGAACAGGTATCCCAAACCCCAGATCTGCTACATCACTTTGGGACACAGAACTTGTCTCTGCCAGGTGTGCTCATGTGTCCTTATCACCTGGCTTCAGGAGGCACTAAAGCTTCCAAGTCAAATCAAAGCCATCAGAACAAAGAATGCTGGTGCTGGGAGGCCTTTTGGAGTTCACAGTTCACTCCGTCTCAAGTACAGATGGGGAAGCGGAGACCCAAGCTAAGAGAAATTACGGTCTCAAAGTCACAGAGAAAACATGTTTGCCTCCCACTACAATTAATATTCTGCAGTGTCAGTCCATCATTTATTATAGGTTCTTATTACATAATAGAGACCTATTTATTTACGATATTAGCATTGGAGGGATAAGATGAGCACATTCCCTGTAGTCTCAGCAGGTTCATCAGCCTTTGCCTGTGAGCAGCTGTTCCATTTGGAGAGATACATTTTTAATCCAGAAGTTATCTAAACTTTATAAGAACAGTAGACAGTGTTATAATAGGGCCTTATGTTATTATGACTCACTCATCTTCTATATCAAGTTGTTTATTTTTCTATTTGTTAGGCTTTTATTTTATTTTATTTTATTTTATTTTATTTTATTTTATTTTTGAGATGGAGTCTCGTTCTGTTGCCCAGGCTGGAGTACAGTGCCACGATCTTGGCTCACTGCAACCTCCACCTGCTGAGTTCAAGTGATTCTCCCACTTCAGCCTCCTGAGTAGCTGGGACTACAGGTGTGCACCAACATGCCTGGCTAATTTTTTTTTTCTTTTTTTTTTGAGATGGAGTTTTGCTTTTGTTGCTCAGGCTGGAGTTCAATGGTGCTATCTCGGCTCAACGCAACCTCCGCCTCTCGGGTTCAAGTGATTCTCCTGCCTCAGCCTCCCGAGTAGCTGGGATCACAGGCGCCTGCCATCACACCCGGCTGATTTTTGTATTTTTAGTAGAGANTTTTATTTTATTTTATTTTATTTTATTTTGAGATGGAGTCTCGTTCTGTTGCCCAGGCTGGAGTACAGTGCCACGATCTTGGCTCACTGCAACCTCCACCTGCTGAGTTCAAGTGATTCTCCCACTTCAGCCTCCTGAGTAGCTGGGACTACAGGTGTGCACCAACATGCCTGGCTAATTTTTTTTTTCTTTTTTTTTTTTTTCAGTAGAGACAGGGTTTCACCATGTTGGCCAAGCTGGTCTTGAACTCCTGACCTCAAGTGATCCACCCACCTCGGCCTCCCAAAGTGCTGGGATTACAGGCATGAGCCCCTGCTCCTGGCCTATCATTTTTTCTATACACAGGTTTGACAACTGTTTAATCATAGAAAACTGTATAAACAACTTTAGAGTAAAACTTCATTACTTTGGACTAACCCCTATAGCCTTTAAAAACACTGATGTGTATTACTGCAAAGTGAGAGAAAGTTGTGAATATACTGAATTTTCATACTACCATCTAAATGGTTGTTGACAAATTTGTTTAATAGAAGAAAATGAATTTGGATTTATGCAAATTTGGCAGGAATTTACAAATCAGAGGGAATAAAGACAGCAGTGTTCATGGTTCCTGCTTTGTAGTTTTTTAATAGTAATAAAAATTATAAATCCTTTATACATACACAACATTTTATGTTTTCCAAAACACCTTTATGTGCATTCTTTTACAGGAACTCCTGACGAACGACAAGATATATGCTACCTCCCTGTTGCAGCTTGAGAAGGCAGGGGCTTGTTCATGATCACATAGCTAGTAGGACCACTGTGATCTCCACCCACTACCCTTTGCCAAAGAGCAGTATAGCACCATGTGATAGTCCCACACAGAACCCAAGAAAGCTCGAGGAAGGCATTGACACAGTGGCTCTTTTGATTGTAAGATTTGAGATCACATAATTTTTTTCAAACCTATGATATTCATTTTTATAGGTCTTCTGCCAGAAACAGGGTTAGCTACATAGTTTGTGGATTTTATTTGCTATTTAGTGTCATTCTAAGTAAAGAAAAATTCACATTTTAAATTATTAGCATGAGTTTTACAATTCATCTTTAACTTGAATAGTGCCAGTTTTAAATGCAAATATAAGAACATTTAACTCCTATGCAGAATCACCAAAATTGCAGAATTTTTATTTTGTAGTCTATATTTGTATGTATGTATGTGTGTGTATATATGTGTGTGTGTGTGTATATATATATATTTTTTTTTTTCTTACAAGAACAGTGAAAGTGCTGTACAAAACTAACCCCGCTGTTTTTATTTCTGTTGGTAATACACACACATTTCCCTTTGTACCTTTGACTTATGATGAGGCTGAATGAGAGGGCAGGGAGCTATGGATCATCCTAGCTCCCTCTTTCCTTCTTGTGTCATTTTCAATGGATCTGTTTTGCTAACACAAGGACATAAGGTGAGTAAGAAAGGATGTGATGGGATTCTTTGGTCAATTGTGTTTCTTAGACCTCCACTGTCTTTTTTTGTTTTGTTTTGTTTTTTTTTTTGAGACGGAGCTTCGTTCTTGGTGCCCAGGCTGGAGTGCAATGGCATGATCTCGGCTCACTGCAACCTCCACCTCCTGAGTTCAAGCGATTCTCCTGCCTCAGCCTCCCAAGTAGCTGGGATTACAGGCACCCACCACCACACCCAGCTAATTTTTTGTATTTTTAGTAGAGATGGGGGTTCCACTATGTTGGCCAGGCTGGTCTCGAACTCCTGACCTCAGGTGATCCACCCGCCTCGCCCTCCCAAAGTGGTGGGATTACAGGCATGAGTCACTGCACCCGGCTCTTTTGTATTCTTTTGCTCTGGTTTGCAAGAAGTGCATGGCTTCTCAGGGCCATCGGTGGTGCCCACTTACTCAGGTGTGGGCAGAGCATGTTTACCTCCCTGAGTCTCGGGGAACTCCTGAGCATCATGGACCCTCTGCACTCCTGGACTTCTGGGCATGGAGAATGCTCTGTATGAATGGCATAGCGAGGAACTGCAGTGGCATGACTCTCCTCTCCTCCACTGTCTCATTGGGCTTCACTTGCAAAAAAGAAGTTCAAAGATGAAATTATCAGAATGTCAAGACAGTGACAGAAGGGCATTAAGCCAAGCACATGACCCTTCTCAGCACAGAGTCCTCTATAACAGAACTTCAGGGCCACATGGCAAAGTCAGGGTTGAGTATTCCTAGTCTAGAGGCTGTAAGAGTACAGATGTGTCTCTCAGGCCCCAGGCTGAACTTCTAGACGAATTCCAGGATGGAGCACCTTCCTCACAACATCCCTAGAATTGATGAGGCTCAGTGAAGCATAATCCCAGAGGGAAGACGGAACTCCCAGTACTGCCCTACCTGAGAGCCATGTGTCTGTAGCTGCGTGACTTGAGGATGAGGAAGGAAGGGGGACAGTAGAAATCCGCTGGGCACAGCCAGAGTACAGTGGAAGCAGTCTTGTCAAGAAAATGCTATTATGACCAGAAATTAAAGGGGAAATCCAAAATGTTATTATAACCTAGCGATGTTCTTCTTTACCCACAAAATAATGCTTTAAAGAAACTCATTGCTGAAGACATCTCTCTTGAATACACATTTACACAGTCTATTTAATACAACCCCTGGAACGACTGCAGTGTAATAGAGAGTCAGGGAAATCTGATTTCCAGTCACAGCTCTGATTCATTCTTGATGGGTGACTCTGGGCAGGCCACCTAACTTCTCTGAGCCTCAATTCTCTTCTCTGTGAAATGGGAATAATGATTCCTAATCCAGAGGTAGGGTCCTTGTGAGAGAATGCATGTAAAAGTGAGCTGTAAGCTGTAAATCACTGTGCACACGTGAAGGCATGTATATTTCATTGGCACGTTGGTATCCTGTGTACAAACGTTATATCACACACGGATGCCATCAGGAAATTCCACTCTGGGGCAGAGTGATTTACAAAGCCTGCTCAGAAGTGGAGTCAATTAAGGTCAGCTTTCTATGTTGCTAAACAACAGGGGATTCTGGGTTCAGTAACGTTGAAAGGCAGGCCCAACACACCCCTTGAAACTGGGCTTTTGAGAGGGTTCAAAGGAAGGCGAAACAAAAGCCTCTCTTTGTGATGTTTTCACTCTTCCCGCATTGTCCTCTTTCACCCTCCAAGGGCCTTCCTGTAAAGAAAGGGGCTGCTAATGTGGCGAGTGGGAGTTTGAAATTGTCCTGGGCCAACAATGTTGGCACATTCTGCCGGGCCTCATTACAGAATCATCTGAAATGCTTGAGAAGTGTTTCCCACTCATTAGCATAAATAGCAGAAAAACTCTTTCACAAACAAAGCAGGTTCCATCTGCCCCAGTATGTCCTCACCTTGACTTCAAATGGCCAGTCCCTCCCCCAACACAATACAGGGGCGCCGGCCTCCGAGGCCTCAAACACCCCACTTCAGAACAGCACTCAGCAACTATCGACACGGTAACCTGCATGTTTATTCATTGGCCAGCCCTCCTTTTAATGGAGTCCCTTCCCCATTGTGGCCACTTGATTCCTTCCCAGACCTAAAAGGGACAGGCAGGGAGAGGCTTCCTTTCGAAGCTGCTGGGATCCGTAGCAACCCACACCTTGTGAGTGGGTCGACTAGGCTAATTAGGTTTGTTCTGCCTTTTTGGCCCAGGCGTATTTTGTCAGGTATTCTGCTGTGAGATTAAAGAGTCATTAATCACCCAGGCCTGACGCTGACAAGGTGGCTTTTACAATGAAGTCCACTTCCCTGGTGCTGGCTGGAGCCGAGGCCAGATCTGTTTTGCATTACACTGCAGAAGAATGTAATGTGGGTTTCTTCCCAGGCGACCTCACAGGATGTCAACCTCGGGCCCGGGCCTTAAGAAGGCCGGTGCCAGGGACAGAGATAGCGTCTACTTTGAAGGCAAACTGTGCTCACAGCAGCTGGGTGGAGTCTGTTCGGTTCTGGAAGGGCAACTCACAGAATAAGGGTAGAGCCTGACAGAGTCAGACCTTAGTCCCCAACCACCCAGCCCCGCATTTTCCCGAAGAAAGCCCAGAGGCTCAGAAAGGAAGGATACTTGCCCGAGGACACACAGCAAATCACGGTGAGGTCAAGATTAAACCAGGGCATCTCACGGCTATCACACTACCATATCTGAATCCTAAACTAAGCTTTTTATAACCCTTTTCAACATAATCAATAACTGTTACAGTTGGCAATTCAGAGGTCCTTCACTTTTAAGAGGAGAAGGAAGGGAATTCAATCCTATTTGTCAAGTGCTACAAAAGGCTAAACACTGTGCTATTTTGCATATAATTGATTCCATTTAAATGCCATTTTCATAAGATGACTTGAGAAAGGGTTCACTCACCCTTAGTTCTCACCCAGTGCAACAGTTTTCCTGTTAACCTATTTTTTTCTTTTTCTTTTTTTCTTTTTTTTTTTGAGATGAGAGTCTCCCTCTGTCACCCAGGCTGGAGTGCAATGGCGCGATCTCAGCTCACTGCAACCTCCGCCTCTGGGTTCAAGCGATTCTCCTGCCTCAGTCTCCTGAGTAGCTGGGATTACAGGTATCCACCACCATGCCCGGAAAATTTTTGCATTTTTAGTAGAGACGGAGTTTCACCATGTTGGCCAGGCTGGTCTCAAACTCCTGACCTTGTGATCCGCCCGCCTTGGCTTCCCAAAGTGCTGGGATTACCGGCATGAGCCACTGTGCCCGGCTAGCATCCCTATTTTTATGGACAAAGACGCCAAGACGTAGCAAGTTTAAACAACTCATTCACAGCCGATATTCTTTCTTGTGCCAGACTGCCATTTGAAAAGATAAGTTCTCTAAATCCAGGTGTTCTCATGAACTTTTATTATTACTGATGTCAATCACAAATGAAAAGCTTAGGTCAGTTATCTAAACATCAGATTATCAGAATGCATTGTTTCCTTTTCATCTCAGTTTGTGATCATGCCATCTATCTCTGCTGACGTTTCCTTATTGTCATTTCTTCTTTCACTCTTTCATTAATTCAGCAAACATTTATTGAGCATGCCGGGGATGCCCAGATTTGAAAAACAGGGCCACATGCCCCTTTCTTGTGACATTACTGGAAAAAGAGCTCCTCACAAATAAGAGAGTAAACCAAAAAGGAGGAAGGCAAGGGCTTTGGGAGACAGGCACTCCAACACAGAAGGATGGTGAAGGCAATCCCCAGGAGGCTGCAGGGTCTTCCAGAGGAAGGCTGCATGCCCAGTGCATAGGGAGGACAGCTGGCCCACACTGCCGCAGGGCACAGCCCTGGGACAGGCTTCAGCAGAAAGACAAATTCGATAGGAGACCTGATCATCTACATCACCACAGAGGAGATGTAGAACTTTGGCAGAGTTTGAACCTTTATTATTGCTTAATACAATGAAAACAAAATAAATGGACTCACACCTGTAATCCCAGCACTTTGGGAGGCCGAGGTGGGTGGATCACTTGAGGCCAGCAGTTCGAAATCAGCCTGGCCAACATGGTGAAACCTGTCTCTACTAAAAATACAAAAATTAGCCACGCATGGTGGTGGGCACCTGTAATCCCAGTTACTAGGGAGGCTGAGGCAGGAGAATCGCTTGAATCCAGGAGTCAGAGGTTGCAGTAAACCGAGATCAAACCACTGCACTCCAGCCTGGGCAACAGAGCAAGACTCCATTTCAAAACAAACAAACAAACAAAAACCAACAATAATAAAAAACAAAACAAATGGAAAAATAAGACAGTTACTAACTCCAGGAAAGGAAAGGCAATCACACTGTACTTCAGGGCACAGTTATAAATCGAATTTATATTTTCATATGGAAACAAAGAATGATGAAAAATGATATTAGCATATAATAATAGTGGAAGGATATGGAGTGAAAGAGTGTGTATATGAGGGGAGGTCACGGCACAGAAGAAAAAGCTCAACTTGGCCGGGCGCGGTGGCTCAAGCCTGTAATCCCAGCACTTTGGGAGGCCGAGACGGGCGGATCACGAGGTCAGGAGATCGAGACCATCCTGGCTAACACGTTGAAACCCCGTCTCTACTAAAATACAAAAAACTAGCCGGGCGAGGTGGCGGCACCTGTAGTCCCAGCTACTCGGGAGGCTGAGGCAGGAGAATGGCGGGAACCCGGGAGGCGGAGCTTGCAGTGAGCTGAGATCTGGCCACTGCACTCCAGCCTGGGCGACAGAGCCAGACTCCGTCTCAAAAAAAAAAAAAGAAAAAAGAAAAGAAAAGCTAAACTCATCTTTCATGGTGGGAATTCAAGATTTAATGCTTAAAACTAAAAAATCAAAACACAGAAACAAAGCATATTAGGGACAACATTTGTGGAACTATTTGACTCACCAAATTATGTGGATATGTAACTTTGGTAAATACAGAAACTCAAATTCAAAAGTCACTGATGAATTTGATTGCTAAAGTAAGACACTGTGCTTGTTGTCAAGGGGTTAACAATGTCCTTGGGAGGCTGTCAGGCCAAGTCACAATTGAAGCATACCTGGGATTCCCTGGCTCTTCTGTGGGTCACTGAGAGGTGCAGCAAGTGGTTAAGGAAGTTCACAGGTGAGGGGAGGGGCGATGTCTTGAGTGGATGCAGCTGTGAAAGGGAGGGAGCGTGAGGAATTGGTCTCATAAACACTGACAGTCTGAAAGCCAGAGAAGGCGCTAGAACGTCGGGGAGATAATCCTGGTCCTGTCTAGCGAGATAGACAAGACTCAAAAGTGAGCCTGAACCAGACCCAGTTTGAACACCAGCTGCTGTACTTACAGACCACATTATTAACTACTCTGAGCCTCACTTTCCACAATCTATAGAAGAGAAATAGTATCTCCCACCCAGGATTGTTCTTCTACTTGATTCAAACACATTTATAAAGCCTCCACTACGAAACACTTAATGCATCTCAGACACTTAATAAAAACAACCCTCAAACACACCATCAGTGAAACCAACAAAGTCGGTAGTATTTCTTGTTTCTTGAAAGTATAAGTACATGCAGAGATCATCTATTGGAGTCTACAGAGTGACTCAACATTAGAAAAAAATGAGGAAAAAACTGCATGTAAGGAAAGTGGCATTATGGATGATTTCACTGCATATTCATAACCTACACTCAGACACAGGAAATTTCATTCAGGGATTAGCTGCATAGCAGGATCGATAAGCTGGATACAAGCGTTCATTCCTTTCCGACACTGAGTTGTTCTGTAGATTTGAACCTCAGAAATCTACAGGCAACTGGCTTTCTTTAATTTTCTCAGGTCTTCATCCCTGTTTCTCTCTTCTGTCTCTCTCTGCCTCAAGCCCAGAGACAACCCTTCTCTTTTTCCCTTTTTCCCAATGTTGCTTCTTCCCTCTCCTCACTCCTCTTCAATAAAACCCTCACTAAACTCCAGGCCTTGCCTCTCCTGTCATCAGTCTGTGCAAAAATAATAGTATACACAGCCAGGTGCAATAGCTGACGCCTGTAAGCCCAGCACTTTGGGAGGCTAAGGCAGGCAGATCACCTGAGGTGAGGAGTTCGAGACCTGCCTGGCCAACATGGTAAAACCCCGCCTCTACTAAAAATACAAAAATTAGCTGGGCGTGGTGGCAGGCGCTATACTCCCAGCTACTAGGGAGGCTGAGGCAGGAGAATTGCTTGAACCCAGGAAGTGGAGGTTGCAGTGAGCCAAGATCGTGCCACTGCACTCCAGCCTGGGTGACAGAGCAAGACTCTGTCTCAAATATATATATATATTTAAAATAGTCCACACCAATATTTGTCCCAAAGACTTAAGACTTTTTTTTTTTTAAAGATTTGACGTTTCCATAACAAACAAAAACTGGATTCAGCCTTGAGAAACATATAATCAGAGACTGGCTTCCCAGCCTTTCAGGGACTGGGGATGGCTGGGAAGGGAGCTTCACAAAATCAATATAAATGATATTTGCTTGTAGTATTTTGGAGGAGAAGTGGGGGCAGGGCAGTAAAGGAAAGAAAAAAATGTATCTGAGCAAGAAAGGTATATATAATTTAGAAGCTGCCATGTAGTAAGTAGAAATTTCCAAGGAGGATAGATCATTTTTTACAGGTTTGACAAGAAGCTGATGGAGAGAAGTCGTGACCAGACTTGCACCTGTTCTTTAAGGAGGATGAAAAATGCTACCGGCCTCACCAAGCCCCATTCCCAAGGGCTCAGTGGCACTCCGGGGGCCACCCTCTGCAAAGCCTTTATACATGATCTCTGAGCTGGGCAGTAACAATGAATACTACGTCTTATATCATCACTAACGTGATGTATCTGTGAATCATAGATAATATTTACTGGGCACTTGTCATGTGCCAGACACTGTGTTAAGCATTTTGCAGGGAATCTTATTAAATTCTCATAACAATTCCATGAAGGAATCTCCACAATGTTCTGATTTACAGATGAGAAAAAAGAGGCTGAAAGAGGTGGCCACTTGCCCAGGCAAAGCCAGGACTCAGACAAACGCAGGTTTTCCCTGACCGTGGAGTCCCACTTCTATGGCAGAATAATTTTTTTTTTTAGACCGAGTTTTTCTCTGTCTCCCAGGCTGGGGTGCCATGGTGTGATCTCGGCTCACTGCAACCTCCGCCTCCTAAGTTTGAGCAATTCTCCTGCCTCAGCCTCCCGAGTAGCTGGGATTACAGACATGCGCCACCATGCCCGGCTAATTTTTGTATTTTTAGTAGAGATGGGGTTTCACCATGTTGGCCAGGCTGGTCTCGAACTCCTGACCTCAGGTGATCCACCTGTCTTGGCTTCCCACAGTGCTGGGATTACAGACATGAGCCACCGCGCCCGGTCATGATTTTTTAATAAGTACTGACTTGTGTGTGTTTTTCCTGAATTTTCACAAGCTCTCCACAGAGTTAGACAGTTCTGCCTTGGGGGTTTCTATAGGATAGTAAGCAAAATGCTACCTGAAAATTAAATCTCTTGCTGTATTTTGTAGACGCCAAAATGCAGAGATGATGCTGGGTGTCCTAGATGGACCTTTTAAAGTAGCCCAGGACAGAAGAGTGATGAGGAATTTCTCCCAGCCTAGGAGGGGGCCCTGGAGTTTTGTTGGTGGAGGTGGCCAGGCCCGCAAGGCATGGGGAAGGCCACATGTAGGAAGGCCAGGGGCTCTCAGCCTCCACCGGGACCTGGTGTGGGGAGCAGAGCAGAGGACCTCAGTTGTGACTGGAATTTAATTTCCTCCACCTGGAAGGATGGAAGCATAAAGAAAGCTTTAAGATCATTTTAAACAAAAGAAAGTGGTATTTCTCACACAAATAAATTGATGTACTAAGATTTATATGCGGGGTGGAGCAAGATGGCTGAATAGGAACAGCTCCAGTCTCCAACTCCCGGCGCGAGCGACACAGAAGACCGGTGATTTCTGCATTTTCAACTGAGGTACTGGGGTCATCTCACTGGGGAGTGCCAGACAATCGGTGCTGGTCAGCTGCTGCAGCCCGACCAGCAAGAGCTGAAGCAGGGCGAGGCATTGGCTCACCTGGGAAGCGCAAGGGGGAAGGGAATCCCTTTTCCTAGCCAG
>NW_016805666.1:7901940-7961582 GCF_001698545.2 Rhinopithecus bieti
AAATGACGAATTGATGGGTGCTGACGAGTTGATGGGTGCAGCACACCAACATGGCACAAGTATACATATGTAACAAACCTGCACGTTATGCACATGTACCCTAGAACTTAAATAAAAAATAAAAAATTAAAAAATAAAAAAAAAGATTTATATGCACCACAAAACAGGTAAGTAGGCGGCCCCCCAACTTCTCACTTCTATGTGCTCAGCCTACTGATAGGAGTTTGGCTGGATGAGGTCAGGGGATTGGCATAAAAAGTTGATAACACCCAGTTTCACCTTCATCTGCTACACAGAAGAAAATGGTTCTTCACACTATCAAAAACTTCTCGGCTGGGCGCGGTGGCTCATGCCTGTAATCTCAGCACTTTTGGAGGCCAAGGCAGGCAGATCACGAGGTCAGAAGACAAAGACCATCCTGGCGAACGCTGTGGAATCCCGTCTCTACTAAAAATACAAAAAAAAATTAGCCAGGCGTGGTGGCGGCACCTGTAGTCCCAGCTACTGGGGAGGCTGAGGCAGGAGAATGGCGTAAACCCGGAAGGCGGAGCTTGCAGTGAGCCGAGATTGCGCCACTGCACTCCAGCCTGGGCAACAGAGTGAGACTCCGTCTCAAAAAACAAAAACAAACAAACAAAAAAACCATCTCCTCCCCACCCCACCCTGGCCAAGGAATAACCTGCTGGGCTCCCTGCCTGACTCTGGGAGGACCCACCATGTCATGTACAAGGAGCCTTAGAATCCATCACTGTGCAGGGGGAGAGCATCTGCTCAAATGCACAGCCCGCTGCCAGAGCCCCGGACAGAAACTCTCCAGAGCTCCCTTCGTTCCTTTCCCCAAATCTTGAACATTTGTAAAAAGAAGAAAATATCATTTTTTTAAGAATAGACTTATCTGACCCTTCAATCCCCATAAGACACCCCTTTACACACTCTCATTGCACCTTTCACTTCTCCTTCCCATCACCATTTGAACTGACGGATTTATTTGCATAATTATTTGCTATTTGTCTCCTGTGTTAGAAGCTCCATGAAGAGAGGGACTAAGCCTTGTCCTCTGCTGCATGCCAGCACGTAGCACCATTTCAGGAACACAGTGCTCAAGTTATACTTTCTGAGTGATTGAATGAACCACGGGCGAATGAGCATGAAACAATCACAGTTGGCAAAACCTCAGCGATCACACAGCCCAGTGCCCTGAGAGGCCCACGCTTAGTGAGGCTAAACAACTTGCCTGAGATTCCAGAGAGAGTTGGTGGTCAAGCCCACACTAAAAGCCAAGGACTCTAGACAGATCTTTGAGTGACTTTCTTCTTCTGACTCTATCATTTGCACTCTCCAAATTCATCACAGACAGATCAAGACCACATTCCCACCTGTCCATACAACCACCCTTGTCCTTCCTTGATGCTCTCAAGCTCACCTGTTTCAGGATTGTCACAAGTCCCTCTTATCTAAATTTTTGGTGCCTTCTGTCCCCTAGTGTCTCAGTATTTCCAAAGCCCAAGAAAAGATGATTGCTTTCTCTCTTATTGTAAAGAGTTTCGTCTTTTAATATGATTGTTGAAGGCTTTAAGATTCATCCCGTTCAGCAGATGTTCACTGAGTCCTCATAGATGAGGACACTGTTTTAGTGCAGAGGGTAAAACAATAAGCAAAATAAGTCCTTGTACCATGTATATGCTGTTGCCAGAGACAGATCATAAAGATAAACCAGCAAATACATTAGTTTCAGATAATGATAAGTGTCAGGAAGAAAATAAAATATGGTAAGAAGTTAGAGACTGGGGTGCTATTTTTGATCGGGAGTTAGAGAGGACTTCTCTGAGAAGGCCTCATGTAAGCTGAGACTGAATTGGAAGGACATGCCAGCCTGCAGAGATCTTGGGGACAACATTCCAGCAGACGGCCCAGAGGAAATGGCCAGTCTGCCGGAGCAGAGCACATGAAGCTTGGTCAGTGAGGTGGGCAAAGGGCAGATCGCAGAGGGTTTTGCAGGCTGTGAGGATGACTGGATTTTATTCTATGGGTATCAGGGAGCCGCCATTGGAGGTTTCTAAGTAGAGGAGTGTTGTGATCTTTTCACATTTCAAAATGACCACGCTGGCTGCAGTGTAGAGAATGGCCTAGGAGTGGGGATGCGAGAGCAGGTGGACAAATCAAGAGGCTGCTGCCGTGGTCCAGCCCGGAGAAGAGTGTTTGGGACTAGGCAGGGAGCAGGGAAGCAGTGAGGGGCGCCTGTGAGGTGTGTTGGAGAGGTGAAGCTGGCATGACTTGCTGATGGACTGGATGTGTGCTGTGAAGGACAGAGAGGAATCAGATAGGACTTTTTTGGTTTGTTTGTTTAGTTTTAGTTTTAGTTTTTTGTTTTTGTTTTTAGACGGAGTTTCGTTCTTGTTGCCCAGGTTGGAGTGCAGTGGGGCGATCTCGGCTTACCGCAACCTCCGCCTCCCGGGTTCAAGCCATTCTCCCACCTCAGCCTCCCGAGTAGCTGGGATTATAGGAATGTGCCACCACACCTAGCTAATTTTGTATTTTTAGTAGAGACGGGGTTTCTCCATGTTGGTCAGGCTGGTCTCAAACTCTCGACCTCAGGTGATCCTCCCGCCTGGGACTCCCAAAGTGCTAGGATCACAGGCGTGAGCCACCGCGCCCGGCCAAGGACGTTTTCGATCTTGTCTTGAGTGCAGGTGACGGTGGCACATTTGCTAACATGGGGAAGACTGGGAAAGCAGCACATTTGTGGTGGTGCAGTCACCAAGAGCTTGTTTCGGATGCATTAAGCTCAAGAGGTCTCTTAGCCCAGTGGAAATGCCAAGTAAGTGGCCAGATATGCAGCCCAAGGAACACACAATAACTGAGGAATTTCTGAAGTCTAAGAGGACTTCGGACTTCAGCCAAGGCTGGGCGCAGGGATGAGAAGGAAAGGCCTCCGGTTCTTCTCAAGCCTTGTCACCCAGTCACTGGACAGGTGACATTCATTGTTTTAGCACAGGAACCTCTTTAACTTGGTCTTCCAGGAAAATGGCCCAAGTCTAATCTCTCAGCTGTTAATTTCACAGCAGACAGCTAATGAATTCCTTAGCATGTATGAACTTTGAAGGTTCACCATGACTCACATCAATGAATCATGGAATGATTGCAATCTGGACTTCTTTGTTTAATTGGTAAAATGGTATGGTCTTTCTTCCTCCTGCTGTCTGTAAGCCTGCCTGCACCCATGGGGTCTCCAGCGCCTAATCCAGGAGGTGCAGTGGACACAGCTGTTCTTCCCCATACACAAGACTGTCCTCACCTTGCCCCTGCTTGCTTGCTTGTTGGTGAAGCCCATCTCCCACCCCAGAGGATCTAAATGCCAGTACTGTCTTGTTAATCTTCCTTGAAGCTAGAGCATAGAAGTAGAACCCGATCTTGGCCAAGGGAGCTGACCTGAGTAGAAAGCTGCTGGGAACTTTCTTTTGCGTTTTCTTTGCAAACACTTTCCTTTCTAATAAAAAGAGCACGTTTCCCCGTCCTCACTGGGTATGGTTGGGTCAGTCCGTGTCCCTGGAATCGTAGCTGCCCCCTTGTGTGATTAGGAGAATGGCAGAGCAGAGGGCTGGGATGTACCTAGGCCACTCAGGACACTGGGGAGCCCCATGTCTGTCCTGGAAGCCCTTGCGCAAGGCTTCTGGTGAGGTGCTAAAATAAACATCCTTATTTTTAAAACCGATTAGACTTGGGTCTTCTCTTCCTTCAATATACTTAGGTTTCCCACCGGGCTCACATTTTCCCCTTCAAGCAGAAAAACTCCTGTATGCTAACCACCCTCACTTATCCATTCATCCTGCTATGTGCTGGGCACTCAGTGGAACGTGGTGAAGAAATAGGCTCATCTTTGTAGCACCCGTCTTCATGGGTCAAATAGACTGGTGTGGAGATAAACATCCCACAGGTGATGAATAAACATATGATTACCAATTGTGATGCATACGCCTGGAAGGGAAAGCATGGTGTGCAATGAGAGAAAGTGACAGGAGAACTGTGTTCCCATCCGATTGTCTGAGAAGGTGTCTCTGAAGGGGGGACATTTAAACTATAACCTGAGACCGGGCACAGTGGCTCACACCTGTAATCCCAGCACTTTGGGAGGCCGAGGCAGGTGGATCACCTGAGGTCAGGAGTTCGAGACCAGCCTGGCCAACATGGTGAAACCGCGTCTCTACTAAAAATACAAAAATTAGCCAGAGGTGGTGGTGGGCACCTGTAATCCCAGCTACTCAGGAGGCTGAGGCAGGAGAATTGCTTGAACCTGGGAGATGGAGGCTGCAGTGAGCTGAGATCACGCCATAGAACTCCAGCCTGGGCAACAGAGAGAGACTGTCTGGGAAAAAAAAATAAAAAAATAAAAAATTAAAAAAAATATATATATATACATATATATCACAGAAATATTTCAGCTTGTCTTGGCAAAGCATCAACATGGTATAGTGGAGACATTCACAGACAGAACTGGATTCGAATCGCGTTTCTTTCACTGAACAATTCTGTGACTTTGGGCATGTTACTTAATCGCTCTGAGCCCCAGTTTCCCCAGCTGTAAAATAAGGATGATAATATCTACCTTCCAGGAGTGAATAGTGATTAATTGTGAGCCGCAGCTAGTCTGATGTATAGCTGACACTCAGGAAATATTAAGTCTCCTGCTTTCAAGGCATGGCTCTTCAGTTGGGTGATGACACCTTTTGATGCATTCAGATGTGGTTACAGCCAGTGAATCTCACAGAACATTTCAGTTAGGTCTGTAAGCAGCACTCTGATGGTTGGAAATCCATCATTAAGTTAGTGGTGGCTTCAGGCTGCTCAGGTGTGTCAGAAGAAGTTGCTCCCAGCTCACCTTCCTTCCTACCTGCCTCATCACGGCAAGTCAGAGAAGTCAACGAGAGCCATAGTAACAAAAAGTCTTGAATACGTGTAGAATATTGAGCAGTTCCCAAAGTGCTGCTACCCTCAGGGCAGCATAGAAGCTGGTATTGTTACTGTTCCCATTACAATGAGGATGAGGAAATTGAGCTTTACAGGAGAAGCGATATACTCAATGTCTCAGAAGTAAGTTTCAGAACCAAGCCTCAACGCCAATCTTTTTTTTTTTTTCCTTTTTTTGAGACAGGGTCTCACTTTGTCACCCAGGCTGGAGCATGCAGATCTCAGCTCACTACAGCCTTGACCTGTGGGGCTCCAGCAATCCTCCCGACTCAGCCTCCCGAGTAGCTGGGACTACAGGCAGGTGCCACCACGCCTGGCTAATTTTGATATTTTTTGTAGAGGCTAGTTCTCACTATGTTGCCCAGAGTCGTTTCAAACTCCTGGACTCAAGAGATCTTCCCACTTTGACCTCCCAAAGTGCTGGGCTTACAGGAGTACACCACCATGCCCAGCCCCTCAATGCC
Organism: Rhinopithecus bieti; assembly: GCF_001698545.2. Lineage (NCBI taxonomy): Eukaryota > Metazoa > Chordata > Mammalia > Primates > Cercopithecidae > Rhinopithecus > Rhinopithecus bieti. The sequence continues at coordinate 7,907,370 of NW_016805666.1, forward strand.
AACCTCTAAATTCAGTGTTCCTGCCACACCACAGTATCCTGAGCAATCTTGTCTTGGAAAAGTTCACGACCAGCAACCGTCCTGACGTCTTGGGACTAACTTCTTGTCCAAAGGGACAACTTGGCTCTGACCCTTTAAAAGCCTTCCCCACGGCTTCAAAATGTGTGGTAGCAAGCAACAGAGAAACTGCGGATGACTCATTATCAGCAGCAGAAACTTTACTCCAGAATCGCCCTCCCTGCCTCATACCCTCCCCTGCCCAGTTCTGCTGTCTTTTCTAGACGGATGGCAACAGCTCACTGGCTGGTCTCCTGACAGTCGGACTTTACTCTGGGACTGTGACTTGCATTTCTTGTATCTGGCAATGAGTAGTCACAGGTAACAACAGGTTATCTTTTTATAAAATAATAGAGATGGGATCTCACTATGTTGTCCAGGCTGGTCTCCAACTCCTAGCCTCAAAGTGCTGAGATTAACAGGCCTCCTAAAGTGCTGAGATTAACAGGCATGAGCCACTGTGCCCAGCCATCAGGCCATTTTGGAACCCTCTCATCCAAACTTGTGACCTTTCCTCGAAGTTAGGTGTGGCAAGAATCTGTCTGACTTTGGTCTGGGTTTGGTCTGGGGTGTGGCCTAAGGGTAATGGGCACTGGGTGATATAGCCCATCCAGTTATCCAAGGCTGTCAAAAGGTAAACTAAGTCCCACTCTTCCCTATCTTCAGAAAAGGACCAGGCAGGAAAAATGGAAAAGAAGACTCTATCCTTAAAAGCTCAGAAACGACCTCAAGCAAAGCTCTAATGGTTACACAATTTCTCCTAGGTAGAAACAGAGTGTCTGTTAGAGCCGGCACGCCTAATTCAACAACCTCATTTCACACAATGGGAGACTGGAAAGTAAAGTGGAGAAGTCCACACAGTTCAGCAGAGGCAGGGCTGGCACCCAGGCCTGGGACTCCCAGTTCATTTTTCTCACGGAGCCATACAGTTCACTCATGAATCCCAGGCACATTCTGTGTAGATGACCCAGGTGATCCCACCCCACCCCCCCACTTCCAGAAGGGTTACACTGTAAGGGTTTGTGTCACAAACCTGAATGATACAAACCTATGTCTATGCAGTTCCTATCCAGGCAGAGCTGCTTCCAACAAGGGCTATCCAGAGAGGCCTCGGCTGGGAGTGACCACCCTAAACCTGCCCTGCCATTTCCGGGATAACCTTTTGAGTCTTCCCAGCTTGTGGGATCACTGGGATGGGGTGAAGGAAGCATGGACAGCAGTGTGTTCCGTTCTCAGTAAGTCTACTTCACCCAGCATCTCCCCCCACCACTATTTTCTCCCTCATCCTCTCCATCCCCTCCTCTAGTTCCTCGTCTACTGCCACCACCACCTCCTCCATCTCCTCCACACCTCCACCACCAGCACCCTTCAACCCCTGCCTCCGCTTTCTCCTTCTCCACCTCCCTCAGCCCTTCCAAGCCTCCTCTACTTCCTCCTTCACTGCTTCTGCCACCTGCACCACCTTCTTCATGCCTTCCACACCAACACTACTAATCCCCTCCCCTCCAGCAGCCCACCACCCCATCTCCACCTCCTCTGCACAAACACCCACACCAGCTCTGCCCCAGCTCTGCTTCCTCCTCCAGCAACACCCCCAGCTGCTCCTCTCTCCACTCCTCCTCCACTGCCCACACTTCCCCACCACCTCCAGCAGCAGCTCCACCACCTAACCTGTAGCATTAAGGTAGGTCTTCTAACCAAACGTGCGTGCCTCTAAGACCTTGGTGCTTCCGAAACAAAATGGGTGATCAGTGTTTTAATCCATAGCCAGAGTCACTGAGATTTAGCAGGCATTTGAAATGAACCAGGATCGATTCCTTCTATTTTTGCTCATTTTGAAATTGCTTATCTAACCCCACACACACACACACGCGTGCGTGCACACGTACACACACACAGGCTCCACACTCAGGCTCCTGATCTCTCTTTCTCACCAGAAGACCATAGGTATTCTGAAATGAAGCAAACAATGGTGGCCTTGTTACAGGAGCCTGATATTAATAGACTATTCCTTTTGATTTCAGCCTGGAAACATTGGCACCAAACCAATGTTAGAAAGGAGGGACTGTACAGCGCAAGTTGAAAAGAGAGAAGGCGAAGAAAATCCAACCCAGCTTTGATCAGAAGGGTCTGAAGATGAATCGTGGCCATTTCATAGGTCTCTGGGTGGAGGTTATTGCCATTTTGAGACAAGGAAACTGGGTAAAAAAAAAAAAAGAAGGAAGCTGAGAAGAGATGAACTTTCTGATGGAACAGGGCCACCTCACCGAGAGGATCAAAGCTGCTCGCCATGCAGAGGCGAATGAAGGATTATTCGCTTTCTATTTTTTCACGCCTGCAGCACACATGGGGATCTAATTGGTCGGGATGCGAAATACAGCCAGCCAGCCTCCGCAGCAGGGCAGAGCCCACGGGGAAGCTGGTGCTTGCTGCAGCTGCAAACCATTAAAGGCAGGCTCGGCACCCTGCACTACTTTAACTGCTCCTCTGTGCGTTTCCTCAGCTTACAGCCCCCAGGTCTACTTCCAAGCCTTTCTGATCTCAGAGGTGATGAGCTTGACGGCTGCCAGGCACGCCTGCTGGGATTCAGGGAATGCAAGAGAGGAGCCTTAGGGGAGGGCGATGCACAGCCCCTGGAGGGAGGGGTCGCTGGGCTATGAGGAGGCTGGAACTCTGGCCCCTGGGGTGGCACTGCCTCAGTTCTAACCCACACCGCCAGGGGAGATACCAGACAACAGGGAGTAAAACAAAGGGAGGGCCTGAAAACCCACACCACTGCGCAGTGTGACCGTAGGCACATTACTCAACCTCTCCAACCCTTCATTTCCTTGCCTTTGAAATGGGGTGTGTGCCTAGCCCACAACACAGCTGTGAGGATTAAATGACATCAGGGATTGTTGACTAATGAGGGGAGTGTCTGTTGGTTACTGTCATGGATCACACCCCTCCTTCAACCTTCTCTGACAACCTCTTGAGCTACTTTAGGTCCAGTTTCTTCCCATTTCCCTTCCAGCCTTCTCCAGCCTTCCTCCCTAGTGAAACCTTCCCTGCTTGCTGAGGTCAGCGGGATCGTAGAGCCCTCACTTGCCCCCTGAACCCCACTAGTCATTCATCTCCGGCTCCCATCTTTCTCTCTTAGCTGTCATCCTTGGGCACATCCTCCTAGCTGGCATTGCCACCTCCAGTCCCCCCACACCTCCTCCTCAGCCACCCGTTATCCACACATAGGAAGCTGTACAACTCAAGCCAACCCATCCACAGAGCCCACGCTCTGCTGAGAACGCAGGAGTAGCACCCTGTCACTTACAGGATGAATCCTGAGCCCCTCAGCTCTGCTCCCCTGTCCCCAAGCCCCCCACTGTCCTGTTTGCAGCTGTCCCCTTAGCCAGGCAGGAATGCCATCAGTCTTCTTCTGGGCTGCCTCATCCTGCAAGACACAGCTGAGGTATGACCTGTTCGGGGTAGTTTCCCCAATGCCAGACAGTAACCTCTGCTAAGCATCGTACATGTGTTTCCATACTGTCCTACCTCGACCACATGGAACTGAAATCATGGGCTTGCCTAAATCTCTCCTCCACGTGAAGGTGAGCTTTTGGGAGACAGGAATGCATTCTAACTCATCCTCGTAGTCTCAGCATGTAGCATGTTTAGCACAGTGCCTGGAATATAACGTGTATTCAATAAGTGTATTGTGAACTAATTCATGGCTATCAATTGTCATGTGTCTCTCTGCCTAAACTGTCCAATTAAGTTGAAAGCATTTGGAGCATCGGGAATGTGTCTGACTCACTTTGTATTCCGCACAATGCCCAGCACATAGCAGAGCCTCAACCCAGAGTTGCTGGTTCTGTGGGGCACCATTATCGATAATGCCCCTGCTTGTTCTGTGCTGTTTTCTCAGCATCTGAGACCAAGCTCTGCACATAGCAAGGGCTCAATAAATATATTTTGAATGAATAAATAGTGTATCTTTGTAGGAAAAACACCTGTTCTGGTCAGAATATGCAATGGGTTGAATGGTTATGACCCCCTGCCCCAATTCATATGTTGAAATCCTAACTCCCAAAGCGATGGTGTTAGGAGGTGGGGTCTCTGCTGGGTGCTTAGGTCGTGAGGGGTGGCACCCTCATGAATGGGATTCCTGCTTCTAGGGAAGAAGCCTGAGAGAGCTCCCTCACCCCTTCTACCACGTGAGGTTACAGTAAAAAGAAGCCTGTCCTTGAGGAAGGGGATCCTCACCAGACCCTTAATCTGCTAGTACCTCGATGTTGGACTTCGCAGCCTCCAGAACTGTGATACATTGCTGTTGTTTATAAGCCACCCAGTCTATAGTATTTTGTTATAGCATCCCCAACAGACTAAGACAGAAGGCCTGGGTTCTAGTCAGAGTAACAAACCCAAATTAACAAGGCCAAAAGATAACTTCTAATTTTCTCCAAAACTCCATTTCTCACCCCAAAGCCCCAGCAAAAATTCTCCATGTTGATAAATGTAGTACCAACATCCACCTAGTTGCTCAGACCAAGATCTAGGAGTAATATCTGATTTGCCGTAAATCTCATATCCCACGTTCGATTCACTGACAAATTCTACAAGTCCTGCTTCCACAATGTGTCCAACCTCTGACCATCATCGCCTTTCGAGCCCCACCCTACTTCAAGGTACCGTGATCTTGACCTCGTAACTGGTCTCCCTGTCCACATGCATGATGTGCTCTTTCCATTTGATCACCTTGGTCTTTCTGATATCCCTCCAAAACCATCCCACTTTACTTAGAATGAAGTGCAAACTTTTTTTTCCTTTGAGACAGAGTCTCGCTCTGTTGCCCAGGCTGGAGTGCAGTGGCACAATCTTGGCTCACTGCAACCTCCAACTCCCAAGTTCAAGCAATTCTCCTGCCTCAGCCTTCTGAGGAGCTGGGATGACAGGCACATGCCATCACTCCCGGCTAATTTTGTATTTTTAGTAGAGATGGGTTTCACGATGTTGGCCAGGCTTTCATGAACTCCTGACCTCAAGTGATCTGCCTACCTCAGCCTCCCAAAGTGCTGGGATGACAGGCATGAGCCACCGTGCCTGGCCGAAGTGCGAACTTCTAATCATGGTCTACAAACCTCATGCAATCTGGCCCTGCCAGCTTCCTCCTCTACTAATCCTCTCCTTGCTATTTTCTTCCAAACATGCTGATCTTTTTGCTGTCCCTAAAATACTCTGGTTTCTTCTCACCTCAGAACTTGCTATTCCCTCTACCTAGAAAGCTCTTCCCCAAATATTCATGTTTCTTAGTTCAAATGTCACTATTTCAGTGAAGCCTTCAGCAATCCTTGGCGTGATGTTAATTGTCTATGTCAATTTGACTAGGCCATAGGGTGCCCAGATATTTGGTCAAACATTTTCTGGGTGTGTCTGGGAGGGTGTTTTGGATGAGATTAAAATTTGAATTGATTGAGTAGAACAGATTGGTGTGCCTAATGTGAGTGGCTTTCATCCAATCAGTTGAAGACCTGCATAGAACAAAAAGGTTGACTGTCCCTTAAGAAATAATTTCCTTCTGCTTGACTTCCTTGAGCTGAGACATCAGTCTTTTTCTACTTTCAGACTCCAGCAGAAACATCTGCTCCTCCAGGGTCTTAAGCCTGCCAGCTTTTGGACTCCAACTTACACCATCGGCTCTCCTAGTTCTCAGGACTTCAGACTCAGATTGGAGCTACACCGTCTGCCTCCAGCTTGCTGGCTTTGTGAGACTTCTCGGCCTCTTTAATTGTATGAGCCAATGCCTTACAATAAATCTTTCTCTCTCTATCTATACATGCACTATTACTCTGTTTCTCTGGAGAACCCTAACTAATACGCTAGGTAAAACTGGACCCCTCCACCCACCTCATGCAATTCTTTCTTATCTGTTTCTTGACTGTTTGTGCCTGTCTCTTCTCAACCAGAATGGAGGCTCCTTTTTCAATAGTATATCTCTGGATGCATGCATGGCACATAGAGGGTCTTCAGTAAATACTGGTTGACTGACTCTTTTCCCTCATTAGCCATGTGACCTTGCACAATTCATTTGACCTCTGAGCCAATTTCCTCACCATTACAACAGGGATGGCATCTTGTCTACGTAACAGCAGGGCTGTTTGAGAGGACCCCCAGGCACAGAGCTATGAAAGCGTTCCTTACAAACGTAAGTGTTCTCCGTACTAGGGGTTGTGTCTCATTCATCTTTGCACCCCCATCCCCTCTTTCCCTCCCCTCCACCCTTCCCCCCACCCTCTACAGATGCTCAATAGATGTTTATTTTCAACAATGAGTTAAAACATTTTATAGCTACCTCAATTTTAGTCAATTACATCAGTTATGACGACACAAGAAATATCTACTCATCGCTGAATACCTTAATGCCTAAGAAACTTTGGTCAGAAAAGAATGAAAGGTAAAGTTGAGGGATCCATAGCAAGAATTTCATCATATCTAGTCTAACAAGAGTAATAGGAACCTTTAAAAAGCTTTACAGTATACAATGAAATGGGCTCTCTCATTTGCTAATAAGCATGCAAATTGGTGCAACCACTTTGGAAAGCGATTTGACGATATCAAAATTTTCATACCATTTAAGTCAGCAAAGTCTCCCTGTCCAAGATGTTTCCATGTGACGCAGACTTTGATCTAAATGTAAAATCAAAAACTATCAATCTTTTAGAAGCAAGCAAAGGTGTAGATCTTCGTGACCACGGTCTAGGTAATAGATTTGTAGATAGGGCACCAAAAGCTCAAGCAACTAAAGAAAAAAATAGATAAATCAGACCTCACCAAAATGTAAAACTTTTGTGCATCAAAAGACACCATAAAGAAAGTAAGAAGACAACCCACAGAATGGGAGAAAATGTTTACATTTTCTCCATATTTCTGATAAGGGATTTTTATCCAGAATGTAGAAAGAATTCTTGTAACTTAACAATAAAAAGAAAAATAACACAATTTTAAAATGTGCAAACAATTTGAATAAACATTTCTCCAAAGAAGATAAATACACAAACATCCAAGAAGCACATGAGAAGATGCTAAACATACTAGTCACCAGGAAAATGAAAATAAAAGCCACAATGAGATACCACTTCACACCCACTATGATGGATATTTAAAAAATTAAAACGGAAAACAGCAGGTGTTGTGAAAACACTGGAAAGCTCGCGCAGTGCTGGTGGAAATGCAAAACGGTGCAGCCACTTTGGAAAACAGCTGGGCAGTTCCTCAGAAGGCTAAACACAGAGTCACCACATGGCTGGTAATTCCACTCTTAGGTTTATGCTCAAGGTTGGTGAAAACATGTCCACACAAAACTTGTACATGGGCCAGGTGCGGTGGCTCTGCCTATAATCCCAGCACTTCGGGAGGCCGAGGCAGGCAGATCACTTGAGGTCAGGAGTTTGAGACCAGCCTGGCCAACATAGTGAAACTCCATCTCTACTAAAAATACAAAAATTAGCCAGGTGTGGTGGTGGGCGCCTATAATCCCAGTTACTTGGGAGGCTGAGGCAGGAGAATTGCATGAATCAGGGAGGTGGAGGTTGCAGTGAGCCAAGATCACGCTACTGTACTTTAGCCTAGGTGGCAGAGTGAGAACTTGTCTCAAAAAAAAAAAAAAAGCCTCATACATAAATATTCAGAGCAGCAATGTTCGTAATAGCCAAAGGGTGAAAGAGAAGCTTTAAATGTCCATCCATTGGTGAATGGATAAGCAAAAGTGATACATCTAAACAATGGAATATTATTTGGCCATAAAAAGGAATCAAGTACTGACACCTGTGATAACATGAATGAACCTTGAAAATACTGTGATCAGCGAAAGAGGCCAGACACAAAGGGTCAACTATTTTGTGGTTCCATTTACATGAAATGTTCAGAATAGACAAATCCATAGAAATAGAAAATAGATTAGTTGTTGTCGGGGCTGGAGAGAGGGAAGAATGGGTACGGGATTTCTTTCTAGGATGATAAAAATATTCTGGAATGAGATGTGATGATAGTTGTACAACTGCGAGTATGCTAAAATCTACAGCATCGTACTCCATCAAAAGTAAATTTCATGATACCTGAATTACACCTCCAAATGTAGTTATTTCAGAAGTGCTCACTGTGGCATTATTTATACTAGTAAAAAGTAAAATAGTCAAAATATCCTTTTATTAAAAAGAAAATTAACTAATAATCCATTTATTTGATAGAATTACACAGCCATTCAACTGTGTCTATAAAATGTCATCATACCATGTAGAATGATTATACAATAATATTAAGTAAGATATAGTCATGACTACTTTTTAAAGCAGAGCTCTCTGGGTGCTTTTGTTGAAGTCTGGAAGAAAACATCCCAAACTTTTAACACATGTTGGCTATAGGTAGTGAGACATGAATAATTTCTTCTTTTTGCTACTTTTCTATATTTTCTAAACTTTCTTCCAACATGTATTATTTTTATTACTTTTTTTTTTTTTTGAGACGGAGTATTGCTCTGTCACCCAGGCTGGAGTGCAGTGGCATGATCTTGGCTCACTGCAACCTCCACCTCCCAGGTTCAAGTGATTCTCCTGCCTCAGCCTTCTAAGAGGTGGGATGACAGGGGTCTGTCACTATGCCTGGCTAATTTTTTTTTGTATTTTTGTAGAAACAGAGTTTCGCCATGTTGGCTAGGCTGGTCTCGAACTCCTGACCTCAGGTGATTCACCTGCCTCAGTCTCCCAAAGTGTATTATTTTTATTTTATTTTGTTATTTAAAATAATCTTTTTAAGTTGTTTACCTGCCATGGATAAAGTGTCAGATTTTCGGCGTCTAGTGTTACGAAGATGAGTTCACCTCCCTCAGTTTGGAGCCCGCTGCTGTCTGGCACAGCCACCTGGAGGGCAGCATCGCAAGAGAAATGAGGCCCAAGTCCTCAGAGGGTGACAAAGCTGCAACACAGGTGAGTCCCGAAGAGACTGGCCCCACCCGAAGCATCGCCTGACAGGTAGGGAGACTCTTCTTTTCCTGTTTTAAATTGCATCGGTTTTTACAATCCCCACTGTCATTTCGAAGGTGGCAGGAGGCAGCTGGGTCCCCAGGCCTGTGTCTTTCCTTTGTCTGCCCCACAGACTCCTTATTTCCCTTCTGCCTCCAGGGGCCACCCTTCGGGCAGCGACACAGCGATGTTGTTACAGGTGTTGGCTCTCTCTGGCCTCGTTTGCTCTGGAAAGGATTCTGGTCGGATCAAATGGCCCAGTGGAAACTCAAGCTGAATTGTCTTCATTTTCTATCATTTTATTTTAACATCCCAGCAGTCCCAGCCTGTCAGGGTCTCCACCGGCAGTCAGACATTCATCAATTTAAAACATAGCCATAAAGTTCTGGAAAGGGTCCAGCTCCACAGAAGAAATCAATTCTTTTCTTCTCATTTTTCTTTGAAGGCAGGAAAGAATCTGCTCATGCGGACACAAGGCATGATGACTTCTGCGTCAGTCAGGAGCCTGCTTTTAGAGAGTAATACTCAACATTTCATCCACAGGCCAAAACATTGCCCTATGGAAGGCACCAGTGCTACTACAAAACCAGTATTACAAGTGATCTTTTTGATTTCATAATAGTTGTAGGCCAGGTGTGGTGGCTCATACCTGCAATCCCAGTAATCCCTCGGAGGCCGAGGTGGGAGGACCACTTGAGCCCCGGAGTCCGAGACCAGCCTGGGAAACATAGCAAGACCCCATCTTATTTAAAAAGAAAAAGAAAAAAGAAAAAAAACCATCATTGTACGTGCTTATTTATCCCATTTCTCATTTAATAATAACACTTATTACTTGACAGAAGGACTTTTCTTATGTTAACTCATATGATGCTCTCAATAACCCATTATATTACAGCCCATCTTACAGATGAGAAAATCGAGGCACTGAAAGTTGTAAGTGTAATCTTGTAAATGGAAGGTTCTTAAAAATGAGCCAGATTTAAGAATTATATAAGCATTAAAACTATATTAAATACTTTTTCAGGAAGACCTAGCTTCACTTTGGAGTGGAGGGATTTTGTTCTAATTTGGTCTCATCTGCTCCTGGCGATTCACTGGAGAGCTTCGTGGGTTAGCAGAAAAGGGAAAAGAATACAGAATGACATGCTCACCCTTCTCTTACCAGCCTGTATCCAGTCATAGCAGGAAGACAGGCGATAGAGCAGGGAGTACCCCACTACAGTCCAGTGGAGGTGCCAGGACCACCTGTGAAAAAGCCATTATTTTATAGAATGCCAGAGACATCTATCAAACACAGAGAGGAAAAATACTGAGTCACACTACACAACCCCCATCGCAGACCGTGAGAAAGGCACCCTGGAGTCCCGTTCCCCAGCAGACTGAAATGTGAAGGGTGACCCACGGAGGTGTGCAATATGGATTTCTGTCCCTTGGTGATCTCAGGGAAGTCCTTCGAGATCCTGCAGAGGTAGCTGGAAGCAACAGCCTGGTATACAACCCCAAACATTTCTGCCCCCCGCTTTTGCTTACGGCCTGTCTTCACGGTGATCAATGTCTCCTCTGCAAGAGAAGTGGAAGACTGGTCACCAGAAGCTTCCACTCTGCTGTGTGGGGTCTCCTAGAGAAATGTAGGAGCAAAATCCTCCCTTAGAACAAAATCATCTGCATCTGCTATTCCCCATTTCCAGATGTTTTTTACATTGATAAGCATCCCCCAAATGTTTCTCCTTGCGTTGCTGTTCTTTTAAAAAAAGTAAACGTAAAAAGCTAAGGCACTGTTTCTCATGTTCCTCAGTCTTCTCTAAGCCAACCCTGCACAATGCTTTCTCACCCTATCTTTTCTGCATCTGAATGGGCCAAGAAGACTTTTAGGGGTTTTACTTTCCATGTTTTTGTGATTAAATTAATAAATGTACTTTTTCATAGTCTATTTGCCCCTTAACCTCCGCTTCCTCACCGTGAGGCAGGAATTGCTGTACTAGGCCATTATAGCCATGATGTGGTCTTCAAAAACCTGGAGACTTTCCCTTAGGACATTCAGTGCTTAGTCCTATTATACCTCTGTCTGGAATACACCACAGTTCAGAGTTATCTGAGCCACAACGAAAAGTGGCCTCTTATGTCTGGGTGTGGTGGCTCACGCCTATAATCCCAACACTTTGGGAGGCCGAGGCAGGTGGATCACCTGAGGTCACGAGTTTGACACCAGCCAGGCCAACATGGTGAAACCCCGTCTCTATTAAAAATACAATAATTAGCTAGGCGTGGTGGTGGGTGCCTGTAATCCCAGTTACTTGGGAGGCTGAGGCAGGAGAAGCGCTTGAACCTGGGAGGTGGAAGTTGCAGTGAGCTGAGATTGCACCATTGCACTCCAGCCTGGGCGACAAGAGCAAAATTCAGTCTCAAAAGAAAAAAAGAAAGAAAGAAAGAAAGAAAAAGAAAATGGCCTCATATACTACGCAGTCAAGCTCGGTCTTAGTTTACAAACATTGTATCATTTTTGCAAGTGTTTCAGATGCGTCCCAAAGTGCCAGGAGGGCCCCTACTGCCAGCGCTGACTCCATGAGCACATCGCCTGTGTTCACACAAGGCCCACATTTAGAAGGGCTCCATATTTGGATTAATGCCATGTTGATGTTATCTTGAAGTTCTTGATCATTTTTTAACAAGGGGCCCCACATTTCCATTTTGTCCTAGGCCCCAGGCATATTGGTTGCTGGTCCTGCTCACAGCTTCTGTTGCCACTCTCCACGCCCGGTCCCACACTCCTCCTGCTCCACGATTTAGGAGCAGAGAGGTTTGGTCCCAAAAGAACTTTGAGGTTTAGTTCCTGAAGCCTTTACATAATTTATTACTAGTTCCCTTTTTCCAGAATCTTAGATAAGTGACATCCCTACAAGGTACAAAGATCATTACCCCAGCTCCCCAGGGCTGGGTAGGAACAGCTCCAACTCTAAAACCTGTGGGAGGGGAACGGGTTTTTTTTTTTTTTTTTTTAGGAGTGTGAGTGGTGGAGGAGGGGAGTAGATATTTTGTAAAGTGGTGAAGCTAAACAGTATCTTACAGATTGCCTTTATAGGACCATATTACCATGGTCCTCTGGCACTGAAAGAAAGGTAAGCAGCTGTCATTTACAGAAGGCCAAACGGCTCTAGGCAGATGGGCCATTTTGCCTGAATCTAGCTTTGAAAGTACTGCCTGATGAGAAGGCATAATTCTTATGTCTACAGAGGACCTTGAGACAAGAAGTCTGGAGGTGAGTGGCTGCCCTGGCAGGCAAACACCCACCAAGATAAAAGAGGAATTTGTAGTTGATGCACTATTTTGAGACCACAAGAGGTCAATCGGGGTGAGAATGCAGCATTTCAAAGTGCGTTGATGATAGAAGCCGAAGAGCCTGTAAGTCAAGCACTCTCCAAGATAGGACTGTTCTCTCTGGCACGCACAGTGGTGACATTTTAGACAAATGATCTCGTCTTTCCGGGCTTGCTTCCTCATTTCTAAATGGTAATACTATTAGTACCAACCACATGGGGTTGTTGAGAAGAATAAATTAGCTTTTACATTAAAAGCAATTAAAACAGTGGCTGACATATTGCATACACTCCAGAAGTCATGGCTATGATTCTTATTACTATGAAGTGATGACTTCCTCACTAAATAGCAGGTCCAGGTAAAGACTGAGTTCTCTAGATACCATTGTGAGCCACTTCCCTTTTAGCCTTGCCCATCAGATAGACCCCAGGTGTCCCTAGTCCCAGCACACATTCTTTCCAAGTGGCATCCTAGATACTAGGAAGAAGAGACACTAATGTTTGGGGGGCTGGATAGAGGAAAAGGACAGCACCTATGAAGTGTTCTTGCAGAAGAAGAAGAGGAGGAGGAGGAGGAGGAGGAGGAGGAGGAAGAAGAAGAAGAAGAAGAAGAAAGAAGGAGAAAGAAGAAGAAGAAGAAAGAAGAAGAAGAAGAGAAGAAGAAGGAAGAAGAAGAAGAAGAAGAAGGAAGAAGAAGGAGGGAGGAAGGAGGAGGAGGAAGAAGGAAGAAGAAGAAGAAAGAAAGAAAGAAAGAAAGAAAGAAAAAGAAGAAAGAAAGAAAGAAAGAAAGAAAGAAAGAAAGAAAGAAAGAAGAAAGAAAGAAAAGAAAAGTGAGAGGAGGAGGAGAGAGGAGGAGGAGGAGGAGGAGGAGGAGAAGGAGGAGGAGAAGAAGACGATGACAACGGAGGAGGAGGAGGAGAAGCCAGAAAAGGACTTCCAGTTTCCATCCCAGCAAATAAGAAACTTGGAAGTCACCACACTATCCTAACAAAAAGTAAAAAGCTGGGCCAGGCATGTTGGCTCACTCCTGTAATCTCAGTACTTTGGGAGGCCAGGGCAGGCAGATCACTTGAGCCCAGGAGTTTGAGACCAGTCTGGGCAACATGGTAAATCCCTGTCTCTACAAAAAAACACGAAAATTACTCAGACATGATGGGGCACGCCAGTGGTCCCAGCTACTCCCAAGGCTGAGGTGGGAGGATTGCTTAAGCCTGGGAGGTAGAAGTGGCAGTGAGCCGAGATCATGCCGCTGTACTCCGGCCTGGGTGATAGAGCCAGATTCTGTCTCAAATAAATAAAGTCTGAACAAACTGAAAAAGCAACATCTCTTCTTAGATCCATATGAGAAGAGAGGTTACAGGGCAAACCACTGCTCCCAAATTGAAGGGACAGGCAGGTGAATACAGAGACTCACAACAGACCAGAGCAGAAACTGTGGGAACCAGGGCCAGGGTAGGAAAACCTACACTATAACTGACTAATGCTGGAGGCTCAGTGTGGATAACTCTAAGACTGAAAAACTCTAAGACCTAGTCATGGAGATAGGAGAGTCCTACACTTTTGTGAGTTTTACCCCCAAGACCTTGACCTAGTGCTCACATTGAATATTGGAGAAAAATCCCTCATGTTTCCAGTACAGGGAGGGGGAAAGGAGCCATTTTGGAATGCACCAAAACATTCTGTTCTTCTTAACAAGGTCTGCCCTCAAGAGAAACTATTTTACCAGTGCCTAAACTACTGGGGCTTTATCAGTGCCTAACTGACCTGAGGAAGGGAAATACCCAACTGGATCCCACTCAAATCTTCCTGTCCCACCCACAGGAGAGAAGGGGGTACTGAGAAGCGGGTGTGAAGTTCACAGTCCAGAGGCATAGGCTCCCTTAGAGATTGAGACGAAATCATAGGACTGTGGAACACTTTCCAATTCCCTGATGCCTTACCACCACATCACCAAAGGCCCATTTACAACAGTTCCTTTTACCCAAGACACCATGTCAGGCTTTGAAGAAAAAGTTACAAGGCATACTAAAAGACAAAACAACAAATTCCAAACAGACAGAGCAAACATTAAAGCCAGATTCAGGTATGACATGGATGTTGAAATGATCAGACCAGGAATGTAAAACAGCTATGACTAGAATGCTAAGGGCTCTAATGGATAAAGTAAGCAGCATGCAAGAACAGATGGGCAGTGTAAGCAGAGAGATGGAAATTCTAAGAACTAAAAAGAAATGCTAGAGATAAAAAACACTGTGACAGAAAAGAAGAATGCCTTCAATGAGCTTATTAGTAGACTGGATATGGCTAAGAAAATAATCTCTGAGCTTGGGCATATTTCAATAGAAACCCTCAAAACTGAAAAGAAAACAGAAAAAGGACTGGAATAAATAGAACAGACCATCCAAGAACTGCAAGACAACTACGAACAGTGTAAATGGAAATATAAAAAGGAGAAGAACGAGAGAAAGGAAAAGAAGAAAGATTTGAAAGAATAATGACTGAGAATTTCCCTCAAATTAACATCAGATACCAAACCACAGATTCCAGAAGCTCAGAGAACACAAAGCAGGATAAATGCCCCAAAAATACACCCAGGCATATCATATTCCAACTATAGAAAATCAAAGATAAAGAAAATCTTGAAAGAAGCCGGAGGGAAGAAACATCATATCTGCAAAAGAGCAAGGTAAGAATTATATCTGACTTCTCTTCAGAAACAAAGCAAACAGGAAGAGAATGGACTAAAATACTTAAGGTGTTGAGAGAAAACAACCACCAACCTAGAATTCTGTACCCTGAAAAATTATCCTTCAAACATGAAGAAGTAAAGACTCTCAGAAAAACAAAAATTGAGAAAATTTTTTTTCCTGTACAACTGCCTGGCAAGATATGTTAAAAGAAGTTCTTTAGAAAGAAGAAAATTATACAAATCAAAACTGGGATCAACATAAAGAAAGGAAGAGCATCAGAGAAGGAACAAGTGAAGGTGAAACAAAACCTTTATTTTCTTATTTGTCTGTTTGTTTGTTTGTTTTTGAAATGGAGTCTCGCTTTGTTCCCAGGCTGGAGTGCAGTGCTGTGATCTCTGCCTCCTGAGTTCACGCTATTCTCCTACCTCAGCCTCCTGGGTAACTCGGATTACAGGGGCACACCACCATGCCCAGCTAATTTTTGTATTTTTATTAGAGTTGGGGTTCCACCATGTTGGCCAGGCTGGTTTTGAACTCCTGACCTCAGGTGATCCACCTGCCTCGGCCTCCCGAAGTGCTGTAATTACAGGCATGAGCCACCATGTCTGGCCTTATTTTTCTCATTCTTAATTGATCTGATACATATCAGTCTGTTCAAGATAATGATAGCAGCAATGTATTTAATTGTATATGCTTATGTATAAGTGAAATGAATGACAGCAATGATGCCACGGATGGAAGAGAGAAATTAAATTATTTTGTTATCTTAGGTTACTTGAACTATCCATAAGATATACAGTGTTGTTTGGGGTTTGTTTGTGTGTGTGTGTGTGTGTGTGTTGGATTTTTTGTTTTATTTGAGATGGGGTCATACTCAGACTGGAGTGCAATGGCACCATCATGGCTCACTCCTGGGCCAAGTGATTCTCCCACCTTGGCCTCCCAAAGCACTGGGAGACTAGGCATAAGCCACTGCACCCAGCTGGTATCGTTACTTGAAGTGGACTTGGATTAGTTGTAAATGTATATTGCAAACTCTAGAGCAACTTCTAAAAAAGTAAAAGAATAAAACTGATATGCTTAAAAGGAGAGAAAATGGAATAATCAAATGTTCAATTAAAACACAAAAGGAAGAAAAAGAGTAGAAGACAAAATAAGAACAAAGAACCAGGACAACTAATAGGAAACAACAATAAATATGGTAATATTCATTCAACTACATCAATAATCACTTTGAATATCAACGGCCTAAATGCACCCATTTTAAAAATAATTATTATTATCATTATTTTATGATTATTTTGTGACAGGGTCTCACTCTATCACCCAGGCTGGAGTGCAGTGGCACAATCACGGCTCACTGCAGCCTTGACCTCCAAAGCTTAAGCAATCCTCCCACTTCCACCTCTGGAGTACCTGGAACTGCAGGTGTGCACCACTATGCAGGGCTAGTTTTTTATTTTTCATAGAGAGGGGGGTCTCACTGTGGCCCCCAGGCTGGTCTCAAACCCCCAGA
Source organism: Rhinopithecus bieti (assembly GCF_001698545.2). NCBI lineage: Eukaryota > Metazoa > Chordata > Mammalia > Primates > Cercopithecidae > Rhinopithecus > Rhinopithecus bieti. The sequence goes on from NW_016805666.1 coordinate 7,923,937, forward strand.
TGCAAGTGTTCCTCCTGCCTTAGCTTCCCAAAGTGCTGGGATCATAGGTGTGAGCCACCATGCCCAGCCTAAATGCATCCACTAAAGGACAGAGATTGTCAAAGTGAATTGAAAAACAAGACCTGACTACATGTTGTCTACAAGAAACAAACTTTAAATATAAGAATCCAGATAGATTTAAAGTAAATGTATAGAGAAAGATATAACACAGTAACACTAATTAGGAAAACAAGGATAGATATATTAGTTTTGGAAAGAGTAGACTTCAGAGCAAGGAAAGTTATCATGGATAAAGAGGACATTACACAATAATAAAGAGATCAATTCTCCAAGAAGATATAACAATCCTTAATTATGCTCCTAACAGAGTATCAAAATAGGTGAGGCAAAAAGCAACAGAACTGCAAGGAGAAGTAGATGAATCCACTATTTTGGCTGGAGACTTCAATACCCTTTTATCAAAAGTGGACAGATCCAGGAGGCAGAATGTAAGTTAAGAATATAGTTGAAGTCAATGACACCATCAGTCAATTGGATATAATGGACATCTATAGACTACTTCATCCAACAACAGCAGAATAGACATTCTTCTCAAGGTCACGTGGAAAGATCACCTGAGGTCAGGAGTTCATGACCAACCTGGCCAACATGGCGAAACTCCATCTCTACTAAAAATACAAAAATTAGTCTGGCATAGTGGCACATGCCTGTAATCCCAGCTACTCAGGAGGCGTGAGGCAGGAGAATTGCTTGAACCCAGGAGGCAGAGGTTGCAGTGAGCCAAGATCATGCCATTACACTCCAGGCTGGGTGACACAGCGAGACTCTGTCAAAAAAAAAAGAAACTTCACCAAGATAGCATTCTGGGACATAAAGCACACCTTAACAAATTTCAGTGAATAGAAATCACACAATATCTACTATCAGACCACAATAGAATTAAACTAGAAATCAACAACAGAAAGATAGCTGGAAAACTCCCAAGTACTTGGAAATTAAACAATACACTTCTAAATAACACATGACTCAGAGAGGAAATTTCAAAAGAAATTTTAAAATATTCTGAACTAAATACAAGTGAAAGTACAGCTTATCAAAATTTGTAGATGCACCAAAATAGTGCTTAGAGGGCAAATTATAGCATTGAATGCAAATATTTAAAAAGAAGAAAGCTCTCAAATCAATCATCTCAACTTCCTCCATAAGAAACTAAAAAAAAAGAAGAGCAAATGAAATCCGAAGTAAGCAGAAGACAAACATTAGAGCAGAAATCGAGATGCAACTGACAACAGAAAATTAACAGACAAACCAAGAAAACCTGATTTCGAAGGTTTGAAAAGCCGATACTGTGAAAGCATAAATAAAATAAAAGACAGGCAAACTAAGAATAAAAGAGAGAGGACATAAATTGTTAGCATCAGAAATGAAAAAGGGAACATCACTGCAGATCTCATGGCCATTAAAAAAAAAAACACACGAAGGAATACTATGAACAACTCTATCCTCACAAATTTGATAACCTAGATGAAAGAGACATTCCTTGAAAGACACAGTCTGCTAAAATTCACGTAAGAAGAAACAAGCAATCTAAAGGCCGGGAGCAGTGGCTCACACCTGTAATCCTTGTTTGGACGAACGGAGGCAAGATGGTGCACTTCCGGGTTCTTCTTCACCAACTTTTCCCGCGCGCGCGAAAATGCAGCTGGCGCCCGGGGCGGTGCAGACCAACTGGGCATGCGCCAGGTGACGTCAATCCGAAGAGACCAAGATTTACCTGGTCGCACCTGCAGAACGCCCCCTGACACGCCCATGGCCCGCCTATTGCCCTCCCACTCCTAGAAAAGCCGCTAGGGGAGGGTCGCCAACGCCGGCTTCCTCAGTCCTCCGCTCCTGTCGGATGTCACGGGACTGCGAGGAACTCCTGCCGAGGAAGCCCCACCGGGGGGCTCTGTCGGCCTTCTTTGCGGGAGGCTGACAGGAGCCTTCTTCCCAGCACCTTAGGTTGACCAAAGATAACTTGCAGTGTTTGCTTCGTACACTTGCCTACTCCGCTGGTTCTTTTGTGCCCGCTCTGGTGGTCTTTGAAAACAACAAATCGAATCCTAGCCACTTGGGGAGGCCAAGATTGCCTGAGCTCAGGAGTTCAAGACCAGCCTGGGCAACATGGCAAAACCCTGCCTTTACTAAAAAACAAAACAAAAATATTAGCCGGGTGTGGTGCCACGTGCCTGTAATCCCAGCTACTCAGGAGGCTGAGGCAGGCGAACCGAACCGCTTGCATCCAGGAAGCAGAGGTACAATGAGCCGAGAATAGGCCTATACCTATTAAAGAAATTGAACAATTGAATTCACAATTAATAATCTTCCAAAACAGTAAGCACCAAGTCCAGATGAGTTCACTGAGGAATTCTAACAAGTATTTTAAAAGGAAATTTTACCAATTCTTTACAATCTCTTTCAGAAGATAGAAGCAGAGGGAAAACTTCCTAACTCATTCTATGAGGCCAGCGCCACCCTAACACCAAAACCAGACAAAGATGTTGCAAGAAAAGACAACTACAGACCAATATCTCTCATAAACACAGATGTAAAAATGCTTTAAAAATTAGCAAATGAAATCCAACAATGTATAAATTATACACCATGACCAAGTGTAATTTATCAAAGGCATGCAAGTTGGAGTCAACATTCAAAAATCAGTTAATGTAAATGTAAAAGTAATGTAAAGTTAATGTAAAACCTATCACGTCAACAGACTAAAGAAGAAAAACCACATGGTCGTCTCAATAAATGCAGAAAAACAATATGACAAAATTCAATGCCCACTTATGATCAAAAAAAAACAAAAAAAAAAAAACAAAAAACCACTCAGTGAACTAGGAATAGAGGAGAACTTCCTCAACTTGATAAAGAATATCTATAAGAAACCTGTAGCGAATGTCACACTTACTGGTGAGAGACTCGGAGCTTTTTTACCACTAAGATCAGGAGCAAGGCAAGGATGTTCTCTCTCACCATGCCTTTCAACGTTGTACTGAAAGTCCTAGCTAATACAGCAAGACAAGAAAAGGAAATACAAGGTATACAGATGGAAAGGAATAAGTAAAACTGTCTTTGTTCACAGATGACATGACTGTCTATCTAGAAAATCAAAAAGAACCAAAAACTGTTGAATCTAACAAGCAATTACAGCAAGGTTGCAGGATGTAAGGTTAATGTATAAAGGTCAATTGCTTTCCTATACACCAGCAATAAACAAGTGGAATTTGAAATTAAAAACACAATACCATCTATACCAGCACACCCAAAAGATGAAATACTTAAGAGATAAATCTAACAAAATATTTACAAGCATTATTTGAGAAAAACTACAAAATGCTGATGAAAGAAATCAAAGAACTAAATAAATGAAGAACATTCTGTGTTCGTAGATAGGAAGACTCAATTATTGTCAAGATGTCAATTCTTCCCAACTGGTTCTATCGATTTCATACAATGTCCATCCCAGCAAGTTACTTTGTGTAAATCATGATACACACTGATTCTAAAATTTATGTGGAGAGGCAAAAGACCCATAATAGCCAATCCAGTATTGAAGGAGAAAAACAAAGTTGGGTGACTGACACCACCCAACTTCAAGACTTACTATAAAGTTATCAAGATGATGTGGTATTCGCAAAATAATAGACAAATAGATCAATGGAACAGAATAGAGAGACCAAAAGTAGACCCACGTAAGTATAACTGATTGATCTTTGGCAAAGAATTGAAGTCAACACTATGGAGAAAAGAGAGTCTTTTCAACACATGGTGCTGGAACAACTGGACATGCACATACAACAAAGTGAATCTGGACACACACTTTACATCATCCACAAGAAGTAATACAGTGGACCACAGACCTAAACATAAGATGCAAAACTGGGAAACTCCTAGAATAACACAGGAGAAAATTGAGATGACTAGGTTTCGCAATGACTTTTAGATACAAGACCAAAGCCACTATCCATGAAAGAAAGAATTGATAAGCCAGGTTTTATTAAAATTAAGCATTTCTGCTGCATGAAAGACACTGTCATGAGAATGAGAAGGGAAGCTACACACTGGGAAAAAAACATTTGCAAAAGACATATCTGTTAAGGAATTGGTGCTCCAAATTTACAAAGAGCTCTTGAAACTCAACAGTAAGAAAAAGAAACTGGGCTGGCATGGTGGCTCACACCTGTAATCCCAGCACTTTGGAGGCTGAGGCGGGCAGATCACCTGGGGTCAGGGGTTCGAGACCAGCCTGGCCAACACGGTGAAACTCCATTGCTACGAAAAATACAAAATTAGCCGGCTGTGGTGGCGGCTGCCTGTAATCCCAGCTACTCAGGAGGCTGAGGCAGGAGAATCACTTGAATCCAGGAGGCAGAGGTTGCAGTGAGCCAAGATTGCATCATTGCACTCCAGCCTGGGTGACAAGAGCGAGACTCCATCTCAAAAAAAAAAAAGAAAAAAGAAAAAAGAAAAAAAGAAACTCGATTAAAAAATAGACAAAGACCTTAACAGACACCTCAGCAAAGAAGATACACAGATGACAAAGCATATGAAGAAAAGATGCTCCACATCATATCATCATATGTCATCAGGGAAATGCAAATAAAATCAACAATGGGATACCATTACACGTCTGTTAGAATGGCCAAAATCCAGAACACTGACTGCACCAAATGCTGGCGAGGGTATGGAGCAGCAGAAGCTCTCGTACACTGGTGGTGAGAATGCAAACTGGTACAACCACTCTCAAAGACTTTAGCAGTTTCTTAGAAAACTAAATATCCTCTTACCATATAATCCAGCAGTCATGATCTCTGAAATTTCTCCAAAGGAGTTGAAAACTTATGTCCACACAGAAACTTGTATACAGATGTTTATAGTAGCTTTATTCATAATGGTCAAAACCTAGAAACAACCAAATGTCCTGCAGTAAGTAAAAAGACAAGCCATGGTATTAAATCATTCAGACAATGGAATGTTATTCAGTGCTAAAAACTAAGCGCGCCAGCAGGAATGAAAAGGCATGGAGGAACTTACATGCATATTATTAAGTAAAAGAAACTAATCTAGGCTGGACGTGGTGGCTCATGTCTGTAATCCCAGCACTTTGGGAGGCCAAGGTGGGTGGGTGGGTTACCTGAGGTCAGGAGTTCGAGACCAGCCTGGCCAACATGGGAAAACCCCACCTGTACTAAAAATACAAAAATTAGCCTGGCATGGTAGCACATGCCTGTAATCCCATCTACTTGGGAGGTTGAGGCAGGAGAATCACTTGAACCGTTGGGGCAGAGGTTGCAGTGAGCCAAAATGGCGCCACTGAACTCCAGCCCGGGCGACAGAACAAGACTGTCTCAAAAAAAAAAAGAAAAGAAAGAAAGAAAGAAAAGAAGCTAACTTTAAGCTATATACTTTATGTTTCCAACTATATGACATCTGGAAAAGGCAAAACTATGGAGACAGCAAAAAGACCAGTGGTTGCCAGGAGGGCGTGGGGAGGGAGGTATGAATAGGTGGAACACAGAGGATTTTTAAGACAGTGAAACTACTCGGTATGATACTGTAATAGTGACACATGTCATTAGAAAATGGACAACACCAAAAGTGAACCCTAATGTAAACTACGGACTCTGGGTGATACTGACGTACCCGTGTAGGGTTATCCATTGTAACGAAAGTATTGAATGCCACTCTGGTGGGGGATATTGATCGTGAGGAGGCTATGCATGTGTTGAGGCAGGAGGCATATAGGAAATTGCTGTACCTGCTGCTCAATTTTGCTGTGAACTTAAAACTGCTGTAAAAATTAGAGGTTTTTTTTTTTTTAGCTTGAATCTGGGCAGCTCTCTAAACATAACTACCATTTTACAAAAAATGTAGAGGACAGAGGAATTGTAACCATATAAACAAACCATACAGGCGCATTCAGCAAAATCTATACCGTGGTTAACTCTATAGGACAAGTGACCCAGTTTCTTCGAAACAATAATAACAAACAAGCAAACAAAAATGCAAGAAAAAAATTGACAGAGAAGCCTGAGGAGAGGTCTTAAGGGACCTGTCCACCAGTTACAATACGGGAACCTCTTTTGGGTCTCAATTCAAGTACAGGAAACTAATTTTTCTTAATGTGTAGGAAAATCTTGGAAATATGAACAGTGACTGAGTAGTCAACGATATTATGGAATTACTGAATTACTATTAAAATATTTTAAGTGGCCTAATGATCTTATGGTTAATGTTTTCTGGAGACTCTCTGTCTTACTGAAATAAAGAATAAAGGCTGGGCATGGTGGCCCACACCTATAATCCCAGTACTTTGGGAAGCCAAGGTAGGAGAATTGCTTGAGGCCAGAAGTTCAAGACCAGCCTGGGCAACATAGCAAGACTTTCGCTCTACAAAAGATTAAAAAGTTATCTGGGCATGATGGCACATGCCTATAGTCCCAGCTACTTGGGAGACTGAGGTGGGAGGGTCGCTTGAGCCCAGGAGTTTGAGGCTGCAGTGAGCTATCATGGCGTCACTGCATTCCAGCCGGGCACTCAAAAAACAAGTAAATAAATAGAAAATAAAATGTATGTACATACAGTGTCTGGGATTTGCTCTAGAATAATTCAGGGTGTGAAGGGGATGATGGCGGCTATGAGCTGGTAATTAATAAAGCTAGGTAATGGGAATTCCTGGAAATGTATTCTAACATTCTTTTCACTCTCATGCAATTGAAGCATTCCACAATGGAAGGACAGAAGAAGAAAAAAGAAAAGACAAGAAAACTCAACAAAGTCTGTGGGTTTGAGAGACGGGTCCCTCAGGAAGGATGCTGTCCAGGTGGGACTGTTGCCAAGGGAAGGTTTGGGGAAAGTTGTTTAGCTCTCTTTGCCTCTATTTTCTCATTTGTAAAATGGGGATCGGATAACAATGCATTCCTCACAGGGCTGCTGTGAATATTGAATGACTATATATATGTAAATCAGATATAACAGGACTTGCATGTCATTGTACCTGCCATATAACATTTGCTATTAAAGCATGTTAAGCACCCTGAAGCACCTTGTTGCATCAACCAAAACTAAATCTCTACAGAACCCCACAGCTCACAGACATCACCTCGGCTGAGCCTCGTGATAGCCCTTGGAGGTAAACCTTCTTCTTACTCTCATTAGGCAGATAGGGAAACTGAGACACAGTCCATGGACATGCAGCTGGTTAGTGGCCAAACCTGCACCAGGGTTAGTCTCCTGACTCCATCCCAAGCCCTTTGGAGGCACCAAAGCCGCCCTTCAGGGGATGAGTCAGAGGCTGAAATTAGATCTTTAGCTTTGTGTGATCAAAAACTTTATTTTGTCTTTTTGCCTGTTGTGACCAGCACCACCTCCCTGGGGAGGGGATGGTAACCAGACTCAAATGGAGCTAATGGGTATCTCTTAGTCCCAGTCTGGGCAAGAGGATGGCACGGGGCCTAGGCAACCCTTCGCCCTAGAGTTTGGTCCCAGTCAGACCTCCCTCCTGTGGCCAAGGAGTTTGTCGCAGCTGAACACTGGGTGGGCCTGAGCGTGGGGCTGCTGGCGGGGGCTAAGGAAATAAAACAGACAAGAGTCGTTCCAAGGCTGTAGCTCAGGACGGAGGTCTCCTCCAGTCTCCAGGGAGTCAAAATGCAAGCCTAGGATTTCAAAACTAGCCTCCCACAAAGGGAGAAGTCCTTGGGCTGCAACAGCATTGTTCTTGTTTGCAATTGCCTTCCCAGGAATAGCCTTAGGGGGCTCTGGGATAGTTGAACGTAAAATAATAACAATGATGAAACCTGTGATTTGTTGAGTGCTACACATTGTGCGAAGCACAATGGACGTTCTTCTCACTCAGACGTTCCTTATTCACAATATACTGTGAAGTAGGTATTTGTTTTTATTCAAACAACACAGAAGTTTAGAAAATAAGTCATGAAAGTCTCCCTCCACCATCACCATCACCAGACCTGCCCTCCAGAGGTAGCCGTTGTTTACAATCCTTGTGTATTCTTCCTGACATTTGTCTATATTTAATCAACATTATATATACACACCCACTTGTGTGTGCATATGTATACGCACACACACTGTTTGTTTTTATACAAGTGAGATTATACCTGATTCAGCAACTTGCTTTTCCATGTATGCATCTTTTCCCGATCCTAGGCATATAAATACATGAGACTCTAAGGAAATCTGAAATAAGCAAAGATTACAGGGTTTCTCCAAGAGAAAACTACTTATTGTTGAGAGCAGACCCTCTGGATTATCTGATTCCAGCCTTTGGGCTAATTTACTGCTCTGTAAGTTTTAAGGAACAGAGGACACACAGTGACCCTGAATTGTGGACCTGCAAATGAGCTCCATCCACCCTCCTACACGGGGCAAAAGCCAGATCATCGCCACCACTTGAAAATCCACATTCCATAACCATAAACACATCTGTTCTTTGGATTCTTCTTTGAATCAGTTGTAACATCACTGGCTCACTCATTCACAACAATAATGTGCTCATTTTTACCTACTCTAGAATCATGATTTTTAACTTGTTTTAAAACCATTTTTTAACAACAGGCATTATTTTCTCTTTGTATAGATGGTGAAATCCAGACTTTGAAAGATTGAGCAAATTGCCCACAGCAACACTGTTGGTAAATAGCAGAGTTTGGATTCAAGCGCAGGTCTGCAATCCTGCTTGTGCAATTTCAAAGGAACAGATACTGGATATCTTCCAGGTACTAGACCAAACATTTAGGGTATGACCTCCCCTCAACCTACGAGGTGAGTGTCAGCCCTACCCTTATAGAAAAGACAACTGTGCTTAGAGCGGTGGAGGACTGCGCCCCAGGATGCAACAAAAGCCGGGTGCAGAGCAGTCTGCATGGCGCCAAAGCTGAAGGCCTGAGCTATGCTGTGCTGCTACCCCTTGTCCCTCCAGATTCTCTTTTCCTTCACCTGTTTGTCAGTAAACTGAAGCCACCACAGTTTGTCATTTGGGTGATTATCGGTAAGATGACATTGCCCAGAAGCTTTGGTTTCTGGTTTTGAAAAGAGCCAGAGGCTGTGTATGCATTTCCCAGGGGTGCCATAACAAACTACCATGAACTGGGTGGCTTAAACAACGGACACGTGTGCTCTCACAGTGTTGGAGGTGAGAAGACCAAAGTCAAGGTGTTGGCAGGGCCGTGCTCCCTGGGAAAGCCCTGAGAGAGAATCCTTCCTTGCCTCTTCTAGTTTCTGGGGTTTGCTGGCAATCTCTGGTGTTCCTTGGTTTACAGAAGCACTACTCCAGCTCTCCCTCTTCCCATGGCATATCTGCTGTGTGTCCCTGGGTGTCTCCATGTCATCCTCCTTCTGTGTCTGCTTGTCTCTGTGTTTATATTTCCCCAGTCATATTGAAGTAGGGCCCATCTAAGGACCTCATTGTCACTTGGTTATATCTGCAAAGACCCTATATCCAAATCAGGTCATATGCCGAGGTCCCAGGGGGTAGGACTTTAATGAATCCTTTTGGGGGTTGAGAGAGTAACACAGTTCAGCCCATATCAGGCAGCATATTGAAGTTTAGCCTCTACCAGGATGAGCTCTAAGCATGCCAGTCTCACAAGCAGCTCTATGGAGAAGGGGCGCTGTAGCCTCACAGATTTGGAAAATCCTTCATGTTAGATGCCCTGGTGGCAATTCACAGGTTTCATGAGCATGGTGACACGCTGGAAAGGACTGCAGCGAAGAAACCTGTTGACCTGAAGTTGGCATTTCCCAAACTTATTCGAGCACAGGAGCTGTGGGGGTGTTGTGGTGGTGGTGGCGGTGGTTTTAACAGTGTTCTGTGGAACACACTTGGGGAAACTCACATAACCAGAGCATGACTTTGGAGCCAGGAAGGCCTGGACTGGCATCGTGACTCGGCTATTAACTGAATATACGACCTTGGGCAATGCATTTCCCTCTCTGAGTCTCGATTTCCTCATTTCTACAACAGGAATGAAAATTTCTAATCAATGACTGAGGGGTAAGTTCACTGCTACAACAAATCCCAAAAAGCATAGCGGCTGGGAAACACTAGGATACGAGGTCATTTTCTTGCTCAGGACACGGCAGGAAACATGCCGTCTGGGCAGCCTTTCTCCACACAGCCATTCGAAACCCCAAGGTGACAGATGCTGTGCCGTTTGAAGTCTGTAGCGTCCAAGGTCGTGGTGGACGTCCAGGTGGGTGGCCCCTGTTCCATCCAGGCAGAAGGGCTGGCACTTGGACACTGCTTCCTGGGAGGTTTCTAGGGGCAGGCTCTGGAGTGGAGCAACCCACTCCACTGCTCACACTCCACGGAGCAGAACCCAATCCTAGGACTGGACCTAACTGTAAGGGGGTGGGAAAATGAGCAGCTCTATCCTAGCAGGAACTCAAGCATAAAGGAAGAAGAAGTACACCCTTGCAGTGGACAGCTAGCCTTCTTCTCGGTTCTTATAGTTTATTCTACTCTGCAGGTGTGTTCTGAGGGTTCAATGAGGCTTTTGACATAGGCAGCGTCCTTAGTATCACACACGACTAAATAAATGGCCAACAGTTTGAAAATGGAAAAAGATATGAATGGGAAGCGCCTTGAGGGATGAAATAGGAGACAGGCTCTGGTGCACGACACGCGTGTGGGCCCCCCGCCCCTTTCTTACCCAGGCATCCTGGTGGCCCGGTCTGGTGTGCGGTAGGAAGAGGGGAGTGACATCCTCAGGGTGTCATTCCACCTCAGCAGCTTCTTCCCCTGCTTCCTTTCCAGCCAGATGGAGAAGTTGCAGATCCAGAGTCTTGACAGCCTCACAGCTTCCAAGGCAGTGGCCCCGTGGGCTGCAAACCCCTCCTTCCTGCAGTTGCAGAGCCAGCTAGGAGGTGGGCAGCAGGCCAGGCCCCCTCAGCAGCCCCTGGAGCGCATACCAATTGCAGATGCTCAGGAGGCTCGGGGGAAGGAACAGGTTTTCACCAGAACACCGCAGGCAGGGCCTCCCAGGAAAGGCCTCCAGATGCCGTGAAAAGCTGCAGCTTGTCCTCCTCCCGGCTTCCCAGGTTACCCAGCCACAACACACAGGTGAGAACCATCTCAGGACCTCCCCACTTTTGGGCTCCCTTACCCTGACTCATCGGTCCACAAGGGACCAAAAGGAGTCAGTAGAGCAAGGCCCCTGCCTTCAAAAGAATGCATGCTTTTTTTATAGCTTCATATTAATTATTGAAACAACTGTACCTCAAATCACACCCCCAACCTCTCAGCATGAACAAGCTCCAACAGACTTCTCCCAGCAGCCCCTCCCGCCTTTCTCCGCATGTAGGTCGGCTTTTCAGAGCTGCCATCGATGTGGACATACAGTCCTGCTTTCCACGCTCCTCGCCCTGCTTTGTATACACTTTCCCATGCATCTGGGTCAGCCTGGAGCTGAGTCTTTCACAGAGCAGCAAAATATACAGAAGGCATGTTTTGGTTTAGAATCTGAATACCCGGAACATCGGGGTGATACTCAGACAACTGGAGAGATTCTTGCTGATGCGGCAAGTCTCCAAGTACGGTCCCTTGCAGAGAGAAAATGCTGTATTTTGCATCTGTACCTACGCACATGGGTTTTCTCAAGCATCGTGGACTTTGGAGTGTGACAGTTAGTGATTTCTCCCCGGGAAGTGGCATGACCTGTAGGAGTTACTGTTGGCTGCAGCTGCTGGTGCAGCCCGAATTATTTATTGGTTTTGATTCGTGCGCCATTCCCTGTGTAAATTAAAATGTGACATTATTACACCCTCTGACAGCCCATCGGCGACCTTTAGCACTCTCCCCTCCCTGCAGCCATTATTCAGCATAATTTGACTGGTTTCAGGCGAGTTGGGAGGGTGGGAAGGGATGGGTGGGGGCAGGGGAAGGCAGAGTCCAAATTAGAAACAGATTTAAAGAACATTTGCAGGGAATTAGGCAGTGGGCCAGGCGCGCTTGCTGCCAGCATGTGTAACCCCTCTTTAGGGACTGTCAGCTCCTCCCAGGTTTCCACAGCGGATGTTTCCCGGCCGGAGCGCAGCTGGGTTTCAGTTGTCAAACCCACAGCCAAGACATCTGAGAAGCGGGTGGAGCATCCATGTGCACGCATGTGTCTGCACCCGGCCACATGCACACACACTCGACCCTGAGGACACTCCCAGCACAACTCCACACATCCACACCTACGACAGCACACTCAGGACATAGACGGATACAGGTGCACACAGAGAGAATCAGGACAGACACACTTACGCAGGTGCACACGCAGACTCCACTTGTGCCCTGCTGACACTTTCTAAGAGGGATTCTAGAGCAGATTTCCTAATCCATCCTGCCTCCCTCCACCTCAAGTCGGGCTGTGTGACTTGCGTTAGCCCCTTGACCTCTCTGAACCTCTGTGTCCTTGAATATAAGAATGAATAATGGCAGCTGTGATGGTCCAAATGGGATAATGAAGGAACAGGGTGTACACTCTGCAGCTTTGTTCGGATGCGGGAAAGGGCAAGCAGGATGGTGGCCATGATCCTGAGGAAGACAGTGGCAGTGACGGTGAGGAAGACAGTGGCGGTGATGGTGAGGAAGACAGTGGGTGATGGTGAGGAAGACAGTGGCGGTGATGGTGAGGAAGACAGTGGGTGATGGTGAGGAAGACAGTGGCGGTGACGGTGAGGAAGACAGTGGCGGTGACGGTGAGGAAGACAGTGGCGGTGACGGTGAGGAAGACAGTGGGTGATGGTGAGGAAGACAGTGGGTGATGGTGAGGAAGACAGTGGGTGATGGTGAGGAAGACAGTGGCGGTGATGGTGAGGAAGACAGTGGGTGATGGTGAGGAAGACAGTGGCGGTGATGGTGAGGAAGACAGTGGGTGATGGTGAGGAAGACAGTGGCGGTGATGGTGAGGAAGACAGTGGGTGATGGTGAGGAAGACAGTGGCGGTGATGGTGAGGAAGACAGTGGGTGATGGTGAGGAAGACAGTGGCGGTGATGGTGAGGAAGACAGTGGGTGATGGTGAGGAAGACAGTGGCGGTGATGGTGAGGAAGACAGTGGGTGATGGTGAGGAAGACAGTGGCGGTGATGGTGAGGAAGACAGTGGGTGATGGTGAGGAAGACAGTGGCGGTGATGGTGAGGAAGACAGTGGGTGATGGTGAGGAAGACAGTGGCGGTGATGGTGAGGAAGACAGTGGGTGATGGTGAGGAAGACAGTGGCGGTGATGGTGAGGAAGACAGTGGGTGATGGTGAGGAAGACAGTGGCGGTGATGGTGAGGAAGACAGTGGGTGATGGTGAGGAAGACAGTGGCGGTGATGGTGAGGAAGACAGTGGGTGATGGTGAGGAAGACAGTGGCGGTGATGGTGAGGAAGACAGTGGGTGATGGTGAGGAAGACAGTGGCGGTGATGGTGAGGAAGACAGTGGGTGATGGTGAGGAAGACAGTGGCGGTGATGGTGAGGAAGACAGTGGGTGATGGTGAGGAAGACAGTGGCGGTGATGGTGAGGAAGACAGTGGGTGATGGTGAGGAAGACAGTGGCGGTGATGGTGAGGAAGACAGTGGGTGATGGTGAGGAAGACAGTGGCGGTGATGGTGAGGAAGACAGTGGGTGATGGTGAGGAAGACAGTGGCGGTGATGGTGAGGAAGACAGTGGGTGATGGTGAGGAAGACAGTGGCGGTGATGGTGAGGAAGACAGTGGGTGATGGTGAGGAAGACAGTGGCGGTGATGGTGAGGAAGACAGTGGGTGATGGTGAGGAAGACAGTGGCGGTGACGGTGAGGAAGACAGTGGGTGATGGTGAGGAAGACAGTGGCGGTGACGGTGAGGAAGACAGTGGGTGACGGTGAGGAAGACAGTGGGTGACGGTGAGGAAGACAGTGGGTGATGGTGAGGAAGACAGTGGGTGATGGTGAGGAAGACAGTGGGTGATGGTGAGGAAGACAGTGGCGGTGATGGTGAGGAAGACAGTGGCGGTGACGGTGAGGAAGACAGTGGGTGATGGTGAGGAAGACAGTGGCGGTGATGGTGAGGAAGACAGTGGGTGATGGTGAGGAAGACAGTGGCGGTGATGGTGAGGAAGACAGTGGGTGATGGTGAGGAAGACAGTGGGTGATGGTGAGGAAGACAGTGGGTGACGGTGAGGAAGACAGTGGGTGATGGTGAGGAAGACAGTGGGTGATGGTGAGGAAGACAGTGGCGGTGATGGTGAGGAAGACAGCAAACCTTTGGCTCATGGCCTTTGTGGAAAGGACATAAAGCACTTTGCAGTCGTGCTGCTTGCTTTGATGAAAAGAATGAGGGGCACCCATATGGGGAGAGCAGGGCAGAGAAGCAGCAAGGCACCTTTCCCCAGGGCCCCTGTGGTGGGGAGGCAGACAGCAGTCAGCACCAGCCTGCACAGCCCTGGGCGCCTTGCTGCGCAGGAAGCCTGACCCTGAGGCTTGGTCACTGGCCACCCAATACAGGTGCGCACCTCAGAGTGACCAGTGCCAGAAGCCAGATGGACTGGGGGTGGAGGGCTGGGGGAGAGACATGAGGCAGGAAGCAGTTAGGCACCAAAGTAGGAGTTTCTAGACTTTTGGTCAACAAATATTCAAGGAGCACCTACTTGCGCTAAGTGCTGGAAATGCAATGATGGCGTAAAACATAGAGCCCGCTTTGTGGAACTTAGCATCAAGAGAGAACAACTGACATGCAAACAGGCAATGCTAGTGTCGTGGGATGTGTGCTCCCCAGGAAATGGGCTAGGCGTGTGGCACTTGGGGCACAGAGGGACCATCTCATTCGGACAGGAAAAGAGGAGGCTTCTGGAAGAAGTGGACAAGAACCCAGGCTGTACAGGGAGGGACCTTCGAGGAGCTCAGGAGAGCTGCCAGGTAAAGGGTAAGTGGCGATGAAGGAGAGAGATGAGGCTTAAGAGGTAAACAAGGGTCAGGCCATCCTGGCAGCCCCTCTCCGCTGGCTCATTCACTCTCACTTACATCTTCCATTCTGCCAATGGTGTGAGCAACCATTTCACAGGTCCTGTGCTGGGTGCAGAGACTGCAACGGTGAGAAAGCAGACACGGGTGGGTTGAACGAAGGTTGTAACTGGGAATGGAGAGCAACTGGTAGATTTGAGAGATCACAAATCAACTGTATTTGGACGATGGTGGTGAGAGAGAGGAAATGATTTCAGATGATTCTCAGGTTTCTAGCTGGGTGCCTGGGTGGAGAAGGTGTCCCTCCCTGAGGGGGAAATACAGAAATGGCAGCAGATCGAGGGACGTGGGAGAAATGCTGACAATGATGCGTCTGCATTGGTCTTGCTTGTTTGCAGGGCTGGGACAGGGGCTAGGTGGAAGCTGATGGCCATCCACATGAGAGCAGACCCCCAGATGAAGATACAGAGAGCAGTGGCAAGAAGGTGGCAAGAGATTGGCTGCCCGAATCCCAGTGAAGAGGAGCAGGGTTTAGGACAGAGGTCCAGCCTGAGCTGGGGAATGAGAGTGCTAAAGGCAAAAAGCCAGCTCATTCCAGGTGTTTCGGGCACCAGGACTGTGACAGCAAAACAATGTCGGCCCCTTCTTGCTGGTGGACCGGTCAGGCCCAGCTGCAGGAACCCTCTGTCTGGATGAAGTTTGCACAGCTGAACACCACCAGCATCTACATGGCGTAGTCTTCTGTACATTAGGTACATTAGGCCCCCCACCACCACCACCACCACTAGATCCCACACAGCACTTGGCACAGGGCTGGTCAGATAGTAAGTGCTCAATTAATACTTTCCTGGGAGCAGAGAGACTTTCAGCCAAAAGCAGGAGACTCCAGTGATGAATGCGGCATTAGACCCTTACTGGGCCCTCACTGAGTTGCCTTTGAATTGAATTGGAGCTGCTGGTCTCCTTTAACCACATTAGGAGAAAGCCCCATTTACTAAATACCCTCTCACTGTCCACCCTCCATAAAGACGGCAGTTTTCAGTGACAACCTTTAGTCTCCGGCGTTTAGGTCAGAGACTTAAGCTTACACTCTTTGAAACCCCAGACATTTGACCTACAACTAGGTTCCCTAAAATACTGCCGTGTCGATGAAGTCCAGGCTGACTGCTTAATGTAAATACTCACAATCAGGCTGAAACTGAGGTCCGGGAACAAATGAGAACAGATAGCCAACCAGAGATGGAAAGAAAGCATTTTCTCTGCTAAGGCGGACCCCCTTGGGAGGGGTCTCATTTGAACAAGGAGGTTTCAAAAGTGTATACCAAAGAAAGGCTATTTAATCAGTGAGTAGGACAATGTGGAAGGCAAAACTAGAGGGACTGGGTCATGATTTTTGGACGCTCATAACATGGGCAAGATCTCACACAACAGGACAGAAAGGCTATGGGTAGCCAGCTGCAGGACTGCCCTACTCAGAAGCACGGTCTCCTCCCCTGCACATCACGGTGGGTGACCTGCACTGGCACCTCAGAGCCGCCACCCCTGCAATTCACTATGGCACAGGGCACAGCACCAGGGCTCCTCCTTCAATCCCAGGGCCATCCTTATCCAGCAAGGCTCAGCTTGGCCGGTCTTCTAAGGCTGGAGACGAGGTAGCTGAGAGGGAAGTGCCTTGCCCCACATCTCCAGTTTAATGGTGGCAAAGCTGAGATAAGAACCCTGGTCTGAGTCCAGTTCTGATGCTGCTCCCCACTTGTGCTGTGAAGAGGACTGCCAGCAAACTCAAGCTCATCCGTCTATGTTTCTCTCCAAACAGAAAATCCTTTATTCCTTGTCATCAATCTCTATCACTCTCCAAGCAGTTGATCTATCTTGAGTCATGATGAGGATGTATTTTGTGTATACAGAAAGAATATTAGAGAAACGACAATAGACAGAGGCGTGGATTCGGTGGCATCAATGCATCGCACTTGTGGTTAACCGCAGGTGAAATTTTGGCCTAGTTCAATTTATTTTAAGATGAAAACTACTTCTGTAAACCAGGCGAGGTGGCTCACACCTGTAATCCCGACACTTTGGGAGGCCAAGGCAGGCGAATCACTTGAGTTCAAGAGTCCAAGACCCACCTGACTGACATGGTGAAATCTCGTCTCTACTAAAAATACAAAAAAATTTAGCCAGGCGTGGTCGTGCATGCCTGTAGTCACAGTTACTCAGGAGGCTGAGGCAGAAGAATCGCTTGAACCTTGGAGGCAGAGGTTACAGTGAGCTGCGATCACACCATCGCAGTCTAGTCTGGTCAACAGAGCAAAATTCTGTCTCAAAAAAAAAAAAATGTGTATATATATATATATATATAT
The DNA here is from genome assembly GCF_001698545.2 of Rhinopithecus bieti. Taxonomy (NCBI): domain Eukaryota; kingdom Metazoa; phylum Chordata; class Mammalia; order Primates; family Cercopithecidae; genus Rhinopithecus; species Rhinopithecus bieti. The sequence continues at coordinate 7,941,267 of NW_016805666.1, forward strand.
ACACACACACATATAATTTTGTAATGCATACCCTATTACATGTATCGCTGATTATTTGATTTTAAAATATAAAATCTTTAAGTATCACGTAATTGGAGTCAGAAATAGATTTGCATTAAAATATTCAACTTAATATTTTCCATTTCAAAACAATAAAGTAAATGGAAAAGCATCTTAAAAGAATTACAAAATATATCTTTATCTCTTTTCAGATGCTGGGTCTGGGACAGCTCCACTGGAACCTGAGATGACCTGAGGGTGTCCCAGTGATATAAAATATGAGGAAAGCAGAAACAACTAAGAACTAGACTCGAATGTGGCAGATCCTAGAACTGAAGTGAGCAGCCAGGACTTGCCTGACATGCCCACTGGGAGTGCGGTGCTGGCAGCCTGAGAATACAGCCCAGCCGCCACGCCACCGGGATGGGAGTGGGCCCGGCGGACTTCCTGCCTTTTGGTCAGACAGACTGCCTTCCTGAATTACTAGGTCCAGGAAGTGTGGTGACGGGGTGGGGGCGGGTGGAGAGGTTGCACGTGTCACTTACCACCCCCATATGGCCCTCTTCCTGACTGTCACCTCTCTTCCTCGCTTACAGACCAGTTACTTAATCCGCCACATGACGAGATGGTATCTGGGATCTCTAACGGCTCTGAAACCCCACAATTCTATAACTGGTCTTAGATACAAGACCGGTACGAGATAGGTAAACCCTGGCCCCGCCTGCAGTTTGCTCCATGTGATACACAGTTCACACCGAGTGCTAGCAGTAGGGGAAGAAGCAGTAACTGCTCTGTGTTGAGCACTGAGCCCGCACTTAGCAAGGTGATGTGCGTTTCTAGGCACCGTCACATTTCGTGCCCATGTGGGTGTTCCTAGCACCAGTCAGAAGACAGAGCTTAAACAGTTGGAGTAAGTTGCCCAAAGGCCAGCCCCAGTTTCCCTGTATCTCATCATGCTGGACACTGGACTATTTCTGGAGGTTTAAGGCTGAGAAAATCTAAGTCTACATCCTCTCCCACTCCTCCTTACACTGGCATCCCTGGGAGAAACCTCGACATTACTCCCAACCTCGCTTCTCCCCAGGAGCAGGATGATTTGTCTGAGTTTGGGAGAAAACCTGCACCTGTGGGGCTCGATCCCTCTGCCTCTTGGAGCAGAAGGCAGCCTTCTGTGCTGGGCTCCATCCTGGGGGAGGTTGGCAGCTGACCAGCTGCGCCGGGCCCTAGCACATAATAAAGCCTGTCTGTCCCAGGCGTGACGTATTAGCACAGCCTGCCTGGCCATACCTGAAGCCACATCTTCCTCCAATGTGCTGAGAAAGGGAACACTTTCTCTCAGTTGGTTCTGGACTCTGAGAGAAGAAAGGGTGTTGTTATTCATCGGGCTTCCTAGAGCCCCACCATAGGGACACCTGGTGCAGCCCTGAAGGGAGGAGATGTCAGCAGGTTTAGGGATGGAGACATCTCAGAACCAGAAGAGAACTTCGAGCAACCCAGCCGAAATATAATGAAGTCACATAGGTGACTGTCAATTTCCTAGTAACAACATCAACAAATCAAAAGAAGCAGGGAAAATTAATTATAATAATACAAGTTACTTAGTTCAAGAGAGCAGATGATCATTTCAATATGTGCTCAGAGTGCACGTGTGGCTAATGGCTTCTGTCATGGACAGTACAGCCCTAGGGCCTCCTATGCCTGAGGGGGTCTGCTCCCTTTGACAATGTCCCAGTGCAAAGACTTCCAGGTGTGAAGAGGCCTCAACCTTCTGAATCACTCCATTTACGTGGTGGGCATTTCTGGTTGTTAGAAACACCTCATCCTCCATTGGCCCCCATCCCCCACTCCACTTGCTTCTGTCTCTCTGAGAGATAGCCAGAATGGAACACATTCCTCTAGAAAGGTCCTCAGTCTTTCTGGAAATGCCTGTCTCCTGTCTTTCACCGGCTGCTGCCTCCCTGAGTCGTTGCCCAACATTGGTATTTTTTGGTGGGACAAAGCTTTGGTGTTTTTCTCACTTGAGAATATTATATTTATAACTGTTGTGGACACCTGTTGTTTTTTGACTACTCAGCATCCTGTCTTCCTAATTTAGAAGAATCCCCAAATAGGTGAGAAATATGACCCCGCCTCTGACCCCACCTCCTGTCACGGAGGTGGAAGGGGAGCAGACCTTCACTTTCCACACCTCAAGGCGTTCAGTCAGTCAGCCGTTCATGCCCGAGATTGTGAATCCAATAGGAAAGTACAAGGACATGGAGATTGTCAGAGCTGATGTATGATGGTGGCAGCAGAGTCAAGAGTCCAGCAGAGAGGCAGCAAGCATCCCAGGGATCCCATGATTGAGAACCAGCTTCTGTGGTTTAGAAGCAAGGCACCAACTGGTATGAGAAGCACAGACAGATGGTGCCCTGGGAACACTGGCTGTCACATGCTGGAGGAGGTTCCTCAGCAAGTCACCTTCCCTCTATGGGCCTCTATTGGAGAGAAGGCATAAAGATCATTCCAGCTATGATTCCTGAGCTTTTAATGTATTCTTTCTGATGATTAAGAAATATATCTGTCAGGCGTGATGGCTCACGCCTGTAATCCTACCACTTTGGGAGGCCGAGGTGGGTGGATCATGAGGTCAGGAGTTCAAGACCACCCTGACCAACATGGTGAAACTCCGTCTCTAATAAAAATACAAAAATTAGCTGGGTGTTATGGTGTGTGCTTGTAATCCCAGCTACTCAAGAGGCTGAGGCAGGAGAATCGCTTGAACCTGGGAGGCGGAGGTTGCAGTGAGCTGAGATCGCACCGCTGCACTCCAGCCTGGGTGACAGAGCGAGACTCTGTCTCAAAGAAAAAAAGAGATATATCTGAATGTGACATGGAAAGAGGCTCAGAATATCAGACAGACATTTTACTATAGATCTTGAAAACAGCTCTCCAAAACTAACTCCAGATCCACCTTGGGGTTCTCAACTCGACATGGTTTTCTAAAATTGGGACCAAGACTAAGATGAAAACCTATGCCTCGCCCTGATGCTGCCAGGACGACTGTTCCCATGGCTACCTTGAGACTCAGCCTGAGGCCCTGGGTGTTTGTGGTGGCAGAGTACAGCAGAGGACTAGGAGTCAGAACAGTCTGGATCCTCATCCCAGCTGGGCCTCCTGATGTTGGAGGGCCCTGGACAAAGGGTTTTCGTTTGCTGGGTCTTAGTTCTCCACATGGACAACAATTCACTGTATGAGTTTTAAGGTTCTTTTCAGTTCTGACTCTCTGTGACTCTGAATCCAGTAGGAGCTATTATTTCCTTGATTCCTCCTTACTGTTTTCTTCCCTTCTTCTCTGGCTTCTGTATTAAAACATTGTATGTTTATGAATGGATAATCAAAATGCGGTATATCCATATCATGGAATATTATATAGCCATGAAAAGTAATGAAGTACTGATGCATGCTACAACATGGATGAACCTTAAAAACACTAGGCTAAGTGAAAGAAGCCAGTCTCCAAAGATCACATGTGGTATGATTTCATTGATATGAAATGCTCAGAATAGGCAGATTTATAGTGACAGAAAGTACATTAGTGGCTGCCTAGGGCTAGGAAGAAATGGGGAGTGACTGTCAATGAGTACAGGATTTATTTTGGGAGTGATGAAAATGTTCAAAACTGGATTGCAGTGATGGCAGTACAACTATGTGAATATATGAAAAACCTTGAATTATACAATTGAAATTGGTGAATTATATGATATGTGAATTGTATCTGAATAAAGCTATTTTAAAAACAGGGAAGAAGTTTAAGAGAAAGCCAATATGTTTTAAAGCTCTGCTCACGGCATTGGAGGTTAGCCTTGAAAATTAAATCCACTCACAGTCCAACAATTCTATATTGTTTAGGTTTTTAAATTTTTCCCCAGTCAGTTAACCATTATTAAATTGATTCATCTGAATGTAACTACTTTAAAATCACCCCTTCTTAGAAGGTCTAATTAGCAGTCTAATGGGATCAGAAAAAGGGAAAATGGGATCTGACAAGTTTCCATGCTTGATTCCACAGAGTTCATTGAGGTAGTGTCCCTTTTCTCTAGACTTTTTTGTTAGATTCTAATGGAAATCCTATCTGAAGAATTATTATAGAACAGTGCAGCTCATACTTTAATGTGCACTCAAATAACGTGGACATCTTGTTAAAATACAGATTCTAATTTAGGAAGTCTGGGGTGGGGCCTTGGAGTCTTGAACTTCTGACAAGCTCCCCACTGATGCTGATGCTGCTGGCCCATGGACCACACTGCAAGCTACCAGGCTGCAGAACACTGTTTAATATGACTAGCACGCACTTGCAGTGTGGCTAGTCTGAATAGGGACGTAATGTAGGTGAATGAATGAGATAATATAAGTGATGTCAGTGTAAAATATATACTAGTTTTCAAAGACTTAGTACAAAAAAAGAACATGAAATAATTTTTATGTTAGTTGCACATTGGCATAGTAATATTCTGTGCTGGGCATGGTGGCTCATGCCTGTAATCCCAGAACTTTGGGTGGCTGAGGCAGGTGGATCACTTGAGACCAGGAGTTAGAGACCAGCGTGGCCAACATGGCAAAACCCCATCTCTACTAAAAATGCAAAAATTAGCTGGGCATGATGGTGCACACCTGTAATGTCAGCTACTCGGATGACTGAGGCACGAGAATCGCTTGAATCCAGGAGATGGAGATTGCAGTGAGCTGAGATCGTGCCACTGCACTCAAGCCTGGGCAAGAGAGCAAGACTTTGCCTCAATAATAATAATAATATTCTGGACACATTAGATTAAATAAAATGTGTTATTTTTAAAATTTCAAGTTTTATTTGTAAAAAAGACTGGTAGTATCCCTCTCTCAATTATTCAACTCCCCTTTTTCCTTAATAATAGATTTCCAGCTGGGCATATGGTAGCCACATGGAATAAAGACTGCATTCTCCAGCTTCCCTTGCAGCTAGGTGAGACCTTGTGATATAGTTTGGACATTTACCCCAACCCAACTCTCCTGTTGAATTGTAATCCCCACTGCTGAAAACGAGGCCTGGTGGAAGGTGTTTGGCTCATGGGGGAAGATCCCTCATGGCTTTTGGTGCTGTCTCCATGATAGTGAGTTCTCACAAAATCTGGTCATTTAAAATCATGTGACCCCCTCCCCCCGCCCACTCTCTCTCTCTCTCTCGCTCCTGTTTTCTCCATGTGAAGTGGCTGCTCCAGCTTTGCCTTCTGCCATAACTGTAAGGTTCCTGAGGCCTCCCCAGAAGCAGGTGCTACTATACTTCTTGTGTAGCCTGCAGAACCATGAGCCAACACAACCTCTTTCCTTATTATAAATTGCCCAGTCTTGCGTATTCCTTTACAGCAATGCAAGAACAGCCTCACACGCTGTGTGACTAAACTCTGCATGAAACGTAAGGAGACAGTTGTGCAGCTTCCGAGAACCTTCCTTAAGAGATTACGTCAGTTCACCCCTTGCCTTCTTCTTTTTCATTCCTTCCTCCATCATGCTGTCTAGAATGAAGAGATGCTGCCATTTTGGACCATGAGGTCAAGGCCATGAGTGGACCAACAGGATGTAAATGTCATGAGGGCAGGGATTTTTGTCTTTTCCCCACTCCCCAACTGCTGTCATCCCAATGCCTAGTTGGTGCTAAATAAATATTTGCTAAGTGAATGAATGAATGAGCAAGCCTCGGTCTCCGATACCGGGGAGGCAATGTCAGCCCCAGACCACCCACCTGGACTTTTACATGAGTCAGAACCAAACTTCTACCTCGTTTATACCAAGCCTAATCCTATCAGTACAATTTTTTAAAGTCCTATAATTGTTTTAGGCCATATAAAGTTTACCTAAAATGTTAAGCTAAACCTCGGTAAATGGAATTACATTTCCAGTGCATTGTGATAGTCATTTATTAAAGTTGTGGATTATTTTACGAAGCCAAAATCCATCCACTTGTATGTGTAATAAGTTGAAGTTTTAGTAGTTTGGGTTTCTAAAACCAAAATATGCCTCCAACAGTACTTTCTTACTAACAATGCAAAACACTGTAAAAATTTAATCCAGCAATGATTTTCTTAACAGCCCTAGAACGTTATGTAAGTGAGTTAGTATCAAAGGCAGCATCTTATAAGATAGAGATGAGCTAATTTCCTTTCCCAACTAAGGGGAAATTTTCCATTTCATTCTGTGTCCATGACACTTCACTGCTCTTAAATTGAATAGGAATTTTATATCAGAGAGGTTAGGAGTGGCAGACTTTAAGCAAAACAAGTGTCTTTTCTACTTTTAAGAAAACATTTCATTTCATTTGCTCAAGTTTTCAGCCCTGGTGACCTCTGAGAAGAATTACACCTGTATACATTGCTTTTCTAAAGAAAAAAAAAAAAAACTTTGAAAAAAAGGACTTGATTAATTAACTTTGGTATGCAAACAGGTGGGGGTAAAAGTTCAGTCAACACTGTGCAGAGCACCATGTCCTCATCTCCTATTCTCAGGAGAACAAGAGGAGCCGGTAGGATTTCAGTGAACCCGGACAGGGCAGGCTGGGCTACTGGCAGGTCTGGGGGGTGGGGGTGGAGAGAGGCAAACGGAGAGACCCGGGTGGACCAACCCTAGGTGTTTGCACTTGGCGACCTTTTCAAGGGCAATGAGAGTTATTATCACCTGCCACAGGAGGACAAAAAGGACACCAATGTGATTTTTCACCCTTCCTGTAGCCTGGAGGCCTTATTCTTCGTTCCAAACTCACTGGGCCGAGGGCTTTGAGGTCGCAGAGGCCACAAATCAGCTGTGGGTCTGTTTGTTTCATGAGTGGCCACACACTGACACGCTAGTGAATGCCAGCTTCCACTGGAGCGTCCTGAGGCCGCAAGGCTCTGTTCTGTGACACAAGAGGAAATCCAGAAGGCCACTTGACTCCAACACAGCATCCTTACTTGCCATGCCATTACCCTTCCGGGCTGGAAGCCTCATGTTTGCCATGAGCCCATTGCCTGGGTATTTATGATCAAGGAAGCTTTTTATCAGAAGGCATCTGAAACCTAAGTTTCCTTTTAGCTGGGAAAAAAAAATTTTTTTTTCTCGAAATATACCATTGGGACAGATTTTCAGAGCTGAATTCCAAACAGAACTGAGTAACATGCCTTTAAACAACGTGTTTAAAAACTCTGGGGTCACGAGATACATTGAATGACTGATTCGTGATATCTTGGAGAAGACAGAAATTCTGGGAGACAAGACATAACTGGCATTAAAGTGCAAGAGATAAGAATGTATATAGTGAGATCCATTTGTGAGGCTAAAAAACATGTGCCAAGAAAAGAATGACAAAGGATGAAGCTGGAAAGACCAGCGGATAAGGCTCTGGCCAGGAAACTGGACATTGGCCTGCTGCGAGTGGGGAGTCATTGATGATTATAGAGGCTGAGCAGGACAGGACCAGATTTGTTTCTTGAAACATAAATCAAATGGCAAAGTGGACAAATGGATGGCATAGAGAGCCAGAAGAAGCAGCTACTGCAAGCCCACAGATGCAAAACTCGGAGCAGGCAGGATCATGGAGCTGCTCGGCTACTTTGATGGTTGCTGGTCCTGAGGTGGAGGGAGAAATCCCGATGCAGAGGACATCAGGTTTCTGGCTTGAGACTTTGGGAGATGGAGAAGAAAGAGCAGTTTCAGAGGTGGAGGGCAGAGATGAAGAGGTCATTTTGGACAGTGTGTTTAGGTGCCTATAAGAGTGGCAATGGAGGAGACACTTCTACAAGACTGCTTGGGTTTATAGGAGCCTCCTTTTTCCAGATTAAGGGATATCTTTCCACTTATTCCCACAGTATCTTCATGTGTCACACAGGGCAAAAGGATGCTGAGGCCCAACCTGGAACTTGACCCTCCGCACAAGTGGCTTTCAGTAGTAACAACGCATTCTTCCAGGTAGCAATTCCCGCCATCTCATCAGCACCTACTATGTGCCCAGCCCTGGTGCCCAAGCTTTCCACTCTCTGTTTATCCTATAACAGCCCTTTGAGTGAGGTATCACCGCATATTTCAAATGGGCAAACTGAGAGCTAAGACTGAAAGAGCCGGTTACATGCCCAAGTTTTCACAGCTAGAAAGTAGCAGAATTGGTGCTCAAACCAGGCCTATGCATTCCCTTCTATGAGACTGTACTCACCACATTGTATCACCGCAGGAAAAGGTCAGAATTGAAGCCTAACCAGTTCTATAATGGTATCATTTGCAAAACTCATTCATTCATTCATTGAATTAACACTGAACTCCTATTAATATACAGGAACTAGAAGGGTATATGTACTAATATATATACAAAATATAAATGTGGTCAATCTGACATGGGTGTTGGGGTAGAGATAATGCTTGTGGTTGCATAAGCAAAAATAACAGTTTTGGCCTTCAAGGAGTTCTAAAGCAGTGGTCGGCAAACAAAGGCCTGGGGGCCAATTCTGGCTCATTACCTGTTTTTGTGAATAAAGTTTTATTGGAATCACAGCCATGTTCATTCATTTACATATTGTCTATGGCCACTTCTGCACCACAATGGCAAAGTTGAGTAGATGCCACAGAGATCATAATGTCCCACAAAGCTTAAAATATTTATCTATCCCTTTATCTTAAAAACTGCCGATTCCAGGTCTAGAGTCAGAACCACAGAGGCCATGGAGTACAATAAAATGTAGATTATTAGAAAGGCACAAATAAAGAGCTGTGACCAAGTTGAGGAGAGCGACTAAAGCCGCAGGCAGGATGTACTCAGGAGGAGGTCTTCAAACTGGGCTTTGACAAATGAACGGGATGTTAGCAGCAGACTCCAGTCTGGAGCGCATCCCCCAGGCGGGCCTGCACACGAGCCAGAATAAGATGGAGGATGCTCAGATGCTCGGGAAGCAGTCATTCAGTTCTCTTTCCAGAGGAGCAGAAGTCATTGTGGTGGGCGGTACTCTGCCATCGCTCAGCTATGTGACCTTGAGCCAACCTGCTTACCTCCTTGTCCCCTGACACCAGCCGTCTCTCACTAGCCTAGCAGGCTGTGAGAAGCAAACGTGAGGGAAAAAAATACCTGAATGACTTGTGAAAAGTTTAAGCTGTCTGCAACCCTGGAGGGTGTTCACGGCAGTTGTATGAGCTATATGTGCACGTAGACAGCCTCGAAGATAATCATGCACAGAACCTACAAGCAAAGGCTGGGTGCAGTGGCTCACGCCTGTAATCCCAGCACTTTAGGATGCTGAGGTGGGCAGATCAAGAGGTCAGGATATCGAGACCACCCTGGTAAACATGGTGAAATCTTGTCTCTACTAAAAATACAAAAATTAGCTGGGCATGGTGGCACGTGCCTGTAATCCCAGCTACTCAGGAGGCTGAGGCAGGAGAATCGCTTGAACCCGGGAGTCAGAAGTTGCGGTGTGCCGAGATTGCACCACTGCACTCCAGCCTGGGCGACAGAGCGAGACTCTGTCTCAAAAAAAAAGAACTTAAAAGAAAAAATGTCAGCCCTGGATGGAAAGCTGCCTTTGTCCCTGGCTGAACACATACTATTTTAAATAAATTCATTCAATGAAGCTTGGTAAGTTTCGAAAGCGGCCTCCTTGGAGAGGAGTTGTCCTTCAAGCTGGGCATGTGTGGACGTCCGCCCCACGGGACTGCAGTGTGTGCTCCCTAGGGTCTGTGCCGGAGGACTGCAGTGTGTGCTCCCCGGGGTCTGTGCCGGAGGACTGCAGTGTGTGCTCCCCGGGGTCTGTGCTGGAGGACTGACCCAAGGAACACATTTTGTCTGACGCCATCACAGAGGGGTCTTTGCGTATCCTCAGCCAGCTGGCCTTGCACTGGTAAACGCTGTGTTCCCTGCTCCCTCGCCCTTCCTCCAGGAAGCACCTCCTTCTGCCCCAGCCTGGATGATGCTTTTCCGCTCACACCCTTGAACCCACATTCCCAGCCCAAGGGGGAGTCCGCGGCCCCGGCAGTGCAGCCTGCAGCACCTGGCTCGCCTTCCTCTGCCCTGGGCCAAACCCTCAGACGCAGGAGAAACCAGAGCTTGCTCAGCTGGCCAGCACGCGGGTTCCTGTCCAAGTGTTTGTGGCTGGGCTTCCTGCTGACGGAAGGGCGGCCTGCAGCTCTCCTCTGACATCCCGAGAGGTGGCTCCCAGGGCCTGGCCGCCAAGCACGTCCAGCTGGCACCCGGCAGAGCTGCCGCCGCGGCTGCACTCTGCGCAGCTGTCCGTCGACATTCACAGGGACGCTGAGGTCAGGCTGAGAGAGCTATAAAGGGGATTCCTTTGGGAAGAGAGGAAGCTGTGAATCAGAGCAGAAACGCTGGAGCTCAGGCTTGTCCTGGGCAGATGGCCAGAGCCTGCCTTACATACACCCCACCTTCCAGACTGATGGACCCCCTCACTCTACTGAAGTCCACCTCCCTCACCACCTGCGAACCTTCGCCGGTGTCCCCTCACCAGTCTCTACCACAGAGCTTCCCTTGGCCTCAGGTGCACCAGGAACAGAGCCCAGGCACACAGATTAGAGCCTGCCCTGGGCTATCAGGACCTCACGAAATGTGACTTCACGGAGCTTCCCTTTCACAAGTGCAACTTGGAGAGTGAGAATACTTGCTGGGTATAATGTGTTTATTTTCCCATGTTTCAAGGGCTGTGACATAGGAAACGGGGTCAGACTTCTGCTATATAAACTCCAGGGGTCTGAATAAGCATAACAGAGAGACAGAGTTTACATCAGGAAAAACGAACCCACAAAATAGGCTGTCCCAGAAGGTACTGAGCATCCTGTTACCAGGGGTATTCAACAGAGATTGCTTGCAGAAACTTTGAAGTGCTAGACTGTAAACTCCATGAGGGGAGCACCCCACATCTGTCTCCATTCACTGCTGCAGACACAGCACCCAGCGCAGTGCCTGACAAACAGTCAGTGCACCGAAGTACGTGTGGCAGGAAGGGAGGAAGGAAAAGAGGGAAGGGGATAGAAGATAAAGATGGAGGGAGGACAAGAGTTTGAGTACTTTGCAAAGCAAATTCTTCCATTAAGGGAGAGGTTGGACTCTTGAATCCAGCTGTCTCCGTTTCCATTATTATGAGGTAAGGATTATAGGTGCCCTCTGCAAAGGATGTTGTGATATTAGCTGCAAAACACAGCCGAGCAACTCCCCGTGGAGAGTGCATGTTTCCAGGCAGAAGCCTTCTATCAGAGCACTCTCCGTCCACAGGCTCCCTGGCCTCCATCTTGCCATTCACTTCTATGGAACCTTGAAAAACAGAGTCCCCTTTGAAAGATGCAGAGCCCAAGGCTCCAAGACGAGTGAACGGTCTGAGCTGGGACATCCTCAGGCTCTGGGTTCAAGGTGCAGCATCCCCTCTTCCCATGCCTGTCAGTCTGTCTCACTGCTGGCCACAGGTTCTTCATCCTTGAAGACGGACGTTATGGTCTAACAGAATACCTGGTGTTTGTTTAAGTACCAGAAGTTCCCCTATCTTTTGAGAAATGCACAGAAAACAGATAATTCTCCAAAAATTATCCTCTTTCCCTGCCTCACTCCGGACAGAGAAAATGTTTGGATGTTGCCACAAATTGCAAAATCACCAACAGAGGATTTGGGAATAGCTCCAGAGGCAAGTTTACTTTTCACAGGCTAGTCCTCTGGATCGCCCCGTTAGATGAAGGGATGCGACGTTTTTTCTTTCTTTCTTTCTCCTGGGACTTTTTTCTTTTTCTTTCCTTTTTTTTGGGGGGGGGCGGGGCGGGGGGACTAGAGTCTCACTCTGTTACCCAGGCTGGAGTGAAGCAGTGCGATTTCAGCTCACTGCAACCTCCACCCCCAGGTTCAAGCAATTCTCCTGCCTCAGGTCTTTTGTGAAGGTCTGACCAGCTGACGATTAGGTCGCTCCTGTGCTTGTTTGGCCTCAGATCCATGCCCTACCCTCCCTCTACTCTCTTTTCATCACAGGGGACCTATCCCTGCAAGCTACATTTGCCAAGGTCCCCATCTCCCACCGCCAGGAGACTGGGAGGAGGAAGAGGGAGGAAGCTCTGTGCCTTTGTCTGACTGCTCCGCCTTTGGGGCCCCAGTCCTGCCAGGGAATCTTGTCCATGGTTTTAGCTCTCACTGGGTTCTGGAAGCACCACCTCCTCTCCGTCCGCAGCCCAGGAACGGTGGTGCCTCCCTGTCCTGTGCCCTCTAGGTCACCTTTCCCCGTGTTTGCGCGTTCATCTTCCAGTGTCTTTCCAAGCAGTTTCCCTCTATTAAGGTTCCCAGAACGAATTATGTTTTCCATCTGGACTCTGTCTCCGTTTCAGAGTGAGTTTGTTGAGGCCCAGCCCAGAGAGGGTTAAAATGACAGAAGTATGGGACAGTTCAATCTTGACCACCACACCGAGGGTCAGAGAGGCAGGGCCAGGAAGGAGGTTCCAGGAGGGAGGATCAGGTCTGTATTGGCCTGTGCGTGCGGAGGCCGCCCAAGTGCAGGCTTGGCTCTGTGTGGGGACCAGGGGGCCTGGAGCCGGCCCCAGCTCTCCTCCCACAGGCCCCTTTCCTCTCACACTCAGCTGCACGAGGCCCCACCAGGCCTGGCCTCCTCCGACGCTATGACACAGTGTCGGTGCCTCTCACGTCCGTGGGCCAGACCGTGTGACTCAGCCTGTCAGGGCTCTGAGCGGGCCAAGCTTCCAGGGGCGCGTCACCTCCATCAAGGCAGGAGAGGAGGGGCTTCCTCAGCAAAGGAAGCAGGTGTCTTTCCTTTCCACTCCCAAACCCAGGCCATCCGGGATGCAGGCGAGAGAGCCACAGACTCCACCTTCTCCTCCCCCACCCACCCCTACGGCCTCTCACTCCCTCAGGCTGATGGGGTCTGACTGGGACTTCTTTCTCTCCTTTTTTTTTTTTTTTTTTTTAGATGGGAGTCTTGCTCTGTTGCCTAGGCTGGAGTGCAGGGGCACTCAACCTCACTGCAACCTCCAACCCCTAGGTTCAAGTGATTCTCCTGCCTCAGCCTCCTGAATGGCTGGGATTACAAGCACGCACCACCACGATCAGCTGATTTTTGTATTTTTGGTAGAGACGGGGTTTCGCCATGTTGGCCAGGCTGGTCTTGAACTCCTGACCTCAGGTGATCCATACACCTCGGCCTTCCACCGCGCCCGGCCCTGACTAGGATTTTTAATAGCTTTACCCCAACAGGGACCCAAGGAGAGACTGACAGTGTTATTCAGGAGCACAGATGCATCAGGTAGGAGGGAGGAAAGCTGCACCTTGGCTTCTGCTACGTGCCAGCCACTGAGCTAAGTTCTGGCACGTATTTCATGTCATTTCATCAGTCTATAATGGGAGAGAGTCAGGCCCCTAAAAATGCAGCAGGCCCTCTTCAATACATCTTCACTGGCTACTACGCATTCTGCAGGGTTGAGTAAACCATGGGTCCTGCCTTCCAGGAAAGTTAAGGACATAAAGTCTGGAATCACCCAAACCTGCCTGGTGTTTACTCCTACAATTAGTGCTTACGTGACCTCGGGCAAGTGATTCTTGTCCCCCAGCCTCAGTTTTCTCATCTATGAAATGGGCGTCATCATAATCTCATCTCGTTGAGTTCTTGAAAGGTTCTCTGTTTTCTCATCTATGAAACGGGCATAATGTTTTCATCGCATTGAGTTCTTGAAAGATTAGCACATAGTGAACACTCTTTAACAAGCTTGGGCTGTTTCTTGTTGAATTAATGAGTCTAGGATACACATTCAGTCCTATGGTAGCATCTGGAGTAGGAAAGCATTTGGGAAGGGCCACCTCACTACTTCTGTCAACCCTGAGAAGCCTTCTGACCCTCACACAGGATAAAACGCAGCTCTTCCTTTCTCATATTGGAAATCTCCAGTGACCTGACCTTCGAGGCATCCCACACGCCCTCAGTCCCCCACCGGGCCCTGCCACCACCCCTCAGCATTGCCGGATGTGCGGCTGAGGTCCAAGGTTTGGAGAGTTTCCGGGACTGGCCGGGTCACCCTGCGGCTCGGCCGTGTCTGGCAGCCCCACCCTTCCTGGCAGCCAGGCCCTCTGAAATTCTGCCAGCGCGGGGAGAGGGGGAAGGTCTTGCTGGGATGGGGGAGGGCGGGAAGAGGGGAAGCACGGGCCAACTTTGCGCTCCTGTCCAGCCATGCTGAGAATCCGTCCCTGGCAGTGCTGACTGCTCCTCCTAGTGGGGAAAGAAGCTCTTCCTGGCACCAGGACAGAGCGCCTCCACCAGGCCTGCTAGAGGATCACAACTCCATCTCATCCTAAAGCCCCCCAACAGCCAAAAAAGCCCTCCCACATCCAGTTCCCCCAGTCACTTGGTGATTTTTCAGGAGGCACACTTCTAACGCCCATTTCACAGATAAGAGCATTGAGTCCATCTCTGGCTGTGAGGCTATGGCAGGGCTGGGACTGGAAGCAGGGCCTTTCATTTGACTTCTCGTGGGTTTCTTCCGGGGAACCACTTTGTTTTTTGTTTTTATTTTTGTTTTGTTTTGTTCTGTTGAGACGGAGCTTCACTCTTGTAGGTCAGGCTGGAGCGCAATGGAGTGATCTCAGCTCACTGCAAGCTCCGCCTCCGGGGTTCAAGTGATTCTCCTGCTTCAGACTCCCGAGTAGCTGGGATTACAGGAGCCCACCACCACGCCTGGCTAATTTTTTGTATTTTTAGTAGAGACGCGGTTTCACCATGTTGGCCAGGGTGGTCTCGAACTCCTGACCTCAGATGATCCACCCACCTCAGCCTCCCAAAGTGCTGAGATTACAGGCGTGAGCCACTGCGCCAGGCCCAGGGCACCACTTCGAAAACTGGCATAGAGGAAGAAATGGCCACCTACTCACCCATTGCCCACCCCTTTCGGTCACCACCCCTCACACAAGCCTGGCACCACCTTGACAAGAGGACTGCTTCATTTCTTTGCCCTGGGTCACTAGAGCCGAGTGCCCCAGGGTGCCTGATTAAAAGTGTCCTTTCTTGCCGGATCATCCTGCTTCTTCAAGCTCCACCCACCTCAGGATCAGCCTTCCCTTCCAACCGCAGGCCTGACCCCGCTGCTCTACAGGAGGAAAATGCATTCTGTGCTTCGTGGTGGGATCCGGGGTTCAGCAAATCCCATCCTGGAGCTACCTCCATCAAAGACAAGTTGTGCAGAGGCCCGGGGCAGCTCAGATGCTTGGGTGGGGGTGGTGAGGCACGGCTCCAGCCCTGTCAACAGAACCCACAGAGGTCTTCAGGCCGCCCCCCTTGAGAGCAGACTCTGTCACCCCTGCCCTGGCAAAGACCAATTGGAAAGAAGCCGTTTTGGAGCCAGTCACTCATTAAGGAGGGGGAGGTGACGCTTGCCCTGTCTTCTTCCTGAAAACAAAGTCCTTCCTTTGAGCTCTCTGGAGACCGGCCTCCCGCACTGAATGCAGCCACAAGCGGCCCCCGGGGAGCCCCAGGTCCTGGGGACAGGCCCCAGAGGCCTGGCTTGGAGACCCTGGCTTGGAGGATCTCCCAGGCCTTGGAGCCTACTCTCTTCCCTGGGATAGAGGGGAGGGCCTGCCACCCGCCACCCGCTGCCCGGATCCTGTCATGGGACAGAGCAGGGCCTGAGCTCAAGGACAGAACAGGCAGACAGTGATCTGTGTTTTCTGGGAAGGCAGCCAGTCCTCGTGCCCTCGGGCTTCCGGGCACTGAGGATTGTGGCCGAGCAGGCACCCGCCGCTCTGGCTCGGCCCCCTCCAGGCCCAGGGTGGGTGGGCACACCCCATCTCTGGTATTCAAGCCAGAGAGCTGCAGCAGGAGGGGCCATCACACTACACTCTCTCCCTTGCCCGCGGCTTCATAAACTAAACAGTACAGCATCGAGGGGAGCGGGCACGCAGCCTGAGCTCTGAGCCATGCCAGCCTGTGCCCCAGGACACACCCAGGCAGCTTTTGGTGGGTACACCCTGAGCATGTCTCATCCTTTCCCCACCCGTGAGGCTGAGCTGCTCGAGGGCATGGGAAAAGCACTGATTTGGCCTCAAAGCAGCTCTGGGGTCCAGTTCCTGGGCAGTGCTGCCATCCACCCATAGGACAATGGCGCGTCATTTCATCCCCTGAGCCTGTTTCCTCAGCTGTGCCATGGGGCAGTAACCTCCGCTGTGCACCTGCCTAGTTGCTCAGTCTTATGGTGTCAGGCAACTGTGAGAGTACCCAAGGCATGATACTCCCACGAAAACGTCTCCCTACTTTTTTTTTTTTTTTTTTTTTTGAGACAGAGTCTCACTTTGTCTCCCAGGCTGGAGTGCAATGGTGTGATCTTGGATCACTGCAACCTCCCCCTCCCGAGTTCAAATGATTCTTCTGCCTCAGCCTCCCGAGTAGCTGGGATTACAGACACCCACCATCATGCCGGGCTAATTTTTTGTATTTTTGTAAAAACATGGTTTCACCATGTTGGCCAGGCTGGTCTCAAACTCCTGACCTCAGGTATCTGCCCGCCTCCGCCTCCTAAAGTGCTGGGATTACAGGCATGAGTCACCATGCCCATCCTCTCCCTACTAGTAAAGCAAGAGTTTTATAAAATCTTATTGACCCGGTTTCATAATTCAATTTCACATATGAGGAGAAATGAAGGCCAGGGAGGGTGTAAGTCACCGGCCTGCAGATTGGAGCTGTCCTCAAGCATCCCTGGAGGCCCAGTGAGCAGCCCGGCCAGGCCAGTTGTGGTTGACAGAGTTGGTGTCTGCCCACCTGAGGGCAGGACAAGTGGGTAACCCCAAGCGGAGCCTCAGGAGGGAACTGTAGGGGGCCTGGAGCTCACCTCTCATTCTCTTTCTTAATGGAGAGACCTGCCCACCTCTCAGAGGACGCAAGGCACTCTCCTGTCCCGCTCTCCCTCTGGGCTGCTCAGAGCAAACCGAGGGAACCATGTTTCTAGGAAAGTAAATAGAGCTTGGACAGAATGGGGAAGGGGGTCAAAACCAGGCGCAGGAAAACCATGTCAGGTGGTTCAACCCCGATGGTGAGAACTATCTTCCAACAGCCAAGGGCAGTCCTATAAGAAGGGATTGGACTCAATCTGACCCCAAAGGGTCTGATGAGGGCTCCAGAGCAAACATCTGTGGAGGCAGAGTTTGACTGCTATGGCAACTTTCCAAGAGAGGACGGACTGAGTCCTTGGCCAGCACACCTCTGGTCACTAGAAGTGTCCGTGCTAGACTGTACACACACGGTGGTGGGGAGGTGATTCTGGAAAGGAGATCATGAGTTAAGGATATCAGAGGATCCTCCCACTTCCTGAAGATTCCAGGCTTCTCTGTTCACCGCAGGCTGTGAGGTTATCCCTGGTATTAATTAGCAAGTGCTGCCTAAGAGGGTTATTTAGAACATAAGTGCTTGGCCAGAGCATGCTGCTGGTGCCGCCCCAAGCGCTACACATATTGTACACATTATCCACATGTAGGAGCGGCCTGGGCGTCCATCAGGACAGGCAGTTTAATGGGTTATAAATGGTTCTGTTCCCACATAACTTTCTGCGTATGCAAAAAAAAAAAAAAAAAAAAGCATCTCTTTACCCTTGCTGTGTAAGAGCCCACGGAGGCGCCTCACACTTACTGCCACGAAGTTCACATGTGGCCTTTGCAGTGCCAGGAAAAACAAGTCCGCCCATGAAAACAACCCACCCTGAAATGCGGTGGGCCGATTGCTCAGGGCTGGGTGGTCTCCCAGCTGCCACACACGAGTTTGGTGCGTGGCGTTCACCGGCCAAAATCCAAACCCTAGCCACCCGAGGCAGGAGGGGAGGAAGGCGCCAGGCAGTGGCCCGTGCTTAGGGAGGTTGCCGTCGACCCTTGAAGCTGGAACTGCAAGGCTGCGTGGAGCTTCCTGCCTATCCAGCCACCCCATCAGCCTGGAGCTAGGCCAGCAGGCGGCCAGCTGTGGACCGGCTGCAGGTGTGAGGAAAACCAGCAGCCAAGCACCAAGAGGGTGGAGGGCAGCCTTCATCTTAAAAGGGGGCCCAGCCCAGGCCCCCAGGAAAATGCAGCTCTAAATGACAGGATGCTGGGCTCCTTCAGGCAAATTAATGCCGTCAGACCAAGTTACATTTCATCCCGTTTTCATCTGAACCACATGGATGTACGTGGGAGGGGCGCACGTGCTCAGAGGTCACCCGGAAGAAGTGAAGGACAGTATCTCAGAGAACCTTGAAAACAAGAGCGGGAGAGCATCGTGCCCAAGGCCTGTCCTGGAGCAAATCAGTGGCAGAACTAGATCTAGAGCCACATCTCCAGAGTCCCCATTCTCTTTTCCCCCAGCTCCATGCCACCTGAATGACAGGTTGGAGGAGGTAAGCCCAATCTGATACCTGCTGTCTCTGGGACCCACCTGCCGTGGCTCTCTCTCCTCCCTCTTCAGACCTGGGAGCCAGTGCTGTGCCCTCTGCCTGGGATGCTCTTCCCATCTCTGCAGCCGGCTCCTCAGAGCTTCCCCACCTCTGCTCAGATGTTGCCTCCTCCAGCAGGCCTTTCCTGACGGCGCTCTCTCTGCATCACTGCCTCATGCTAATTTTCTGTAAAGCACTCTCTGATGTCTTCCTGTTTGTTTCCTGTGTGTTTCATCTGTCTCCTTACCTGAAAATTTAAGTACCAGGAGAGCAGGCACCAGTAGGGTCTCAACAAATAGAGTTGAATGACCAAAAGAAAGAATTTTGTGTTTAACTGCAAACAGCCCAGAGTGCCTGAGGATTATGAATATTGGTGGAGATATTGTTTAAACTTACACTTTGAATCATGCAAGGTTCTCCCTCTGGTGACTCACAGGGTCCCTGCTGGCACCTCCAGGCTTTGTGCTCACAGAACCTGAGACTTCACAGGGAAAAGAGGACAAAAGTGGTTTCCTGGTTCCTTAAAGAGCAAATGGGATTTTCTGAGAAGAACGTTTCTTTGTTTTCCTTCTCACTCAAGAGAGAGGGTTCGCAGCCTGCTCTCCCCTCCCTCCCGCCTCCCATAATTGCTTCCCTCCCTTCTTCTTCTTCCATCCTGAGTATTTGTCATTCTCTGCTTGTGGCAAATTGCTTTTCACCTTTGAAAACCAAGAATGGGGCCGGGCACGGTGGCTCACGCCTGTAATCCTAGCACTTTGGAAGGCCGAGACGGGCGGATCACGAGGTCAGGAGATCGAGACCATCCTGGCTAACACAGTGAAACCACGTCTCTACTAAAAAATACAAAAAACTAGCCGGGCGAGGTGGCGGGCGCCTGTAGTCCCAGCTACTCTGGAGGCTGAGGCAGGAGAATGGCGTGAACCCGGGAGGCGGAGCTTGCAGTGAGCTGAGATCCGGCCACTGCACTCCAGCCTGGGCGACAGAGCAAGACTCCGTCTCAAAAAAAAAAAAAAAGAAAACCAAGAATGGTTTCTACCGAAGACAGCCTGGAAGTGTTTTGCAAGCAGGGAGGTGTTTAGCAGTAGAAAACACTGTCAATGACTCTCCCATTCGTGGCATCACTGAAATTCGGTTTACTAAGCATTTATGGACAGCCTGTGAGATGGGTACTGTGGAGGACAGCCTGGCGATGCAAAGGTGGGTCCTGCCTCTTAGGGACTGTCAGGCCAGATATCATTTTTACTCAAGAGATGTTTTATTAAGTGCTTGCTAAAGGCTAAATACTGGTAGGCCTACAGCAAATGAGGACTAGCCTTGCCCTCAAGGAGTTCATTGTCATGTGAAGGAGAGATTACTGACAACTTCAAACTTCAGTTTTACATTCTGTGAAGGGAGGCATGCAGATGAAAGGAGAGAGTGGCAGGGAGCTAAGGGAGCAGACGGGAAGTTCAGCTGCACGGGAGAGGTGGGAGCTAGGCAGGACGAGGTGAGGGTGGTTGTTAGTGGGAAGGGGCATCAGGCAGACAAACGCCAGGCTCCTATTACATCTTCCACTGTGCGGGGCAGAGGTGGGCATGAGCTCGCTTGACCCAAGGACTGAAAGGAGATTCTTGTGACTGGAAAAGGAGGGAGGAAGTGGACAGCATGAGCCAAGCCAAGGCTGCAGAGGCTGGCAGGGGTAACATGGAGGCCGGGAGGCCAGGAGAAGGTTTGCAGAGTGGTTAGTGTTCTATCACAACAAAAAGCCAAGGGGGCGAAGAAAGACAAGGCTGAAATATCTGTTAGGCCCAAGATCATGCCAGCAAGGGGAGTCCAGGGAACCTGGGGCTGAAGGGCTGTGGGTGCGGACCCCAGTCTGGAGGCTGTTGCAGAATAAGTGATAAATGACAAGGGCCACAGCAGAGCGGCAGGGGTGGGGTG
>NW_016805666.1:7961814-7977083 GCF_001698545.2 Rhinopithecus bieti
GGGGTGGGGTGGGGGTGGGGGGTGGCGTTGGCAACTGCAATAATAGTAACACCACGGTCTTCCTGCTTCCCCCTTCCACCACATGAAGCCTCCATTTCAAATGCCCTCTCAGACCCCTCCCTCGCTCTTCCCGACTCCACTCCTCTTTCTGCTGCCCACCGGAGATGCTGCCAGGAAAACAGAGGTTCTGGAGAACACGTTCATTCAGCTACAGGGAGAGGAGGAGCCTGAGAAGCCAGAACAGCCAGCTCATCCTGAAAGTGGAGGCCCATGAGGTCCCTTTCTGATCCAAAAGATTCCCACCCCGAATGAGTCTGAGCACACACATGTGTGATCACACACACACACACACACACACACTCATTCAAACATTCACTCAAAAACTTGCCCCTTATTATTTTACCTGAAATTTCAGCATCTGGAAATTAACTGGAATAAGAAAATCCTTTCCAAGAAATGTGCATCCTAACTCATGCCTTAGAAAGGAATGGTCTGGCCGGGAGCAGTGGCTCACACCTGTAATCCCAGCACTTTGGGAGGCTGAGGTGGGCAGATCACTTGAGGTCAGGAGTTAGAGACCAGCCTGGCCAACATGGTAAAACCCCGTGTCTACTAAAAATACAAAAAAAAAAAAAAAGATTAGCT
The DNA here is from genome assembly GCF_001698545.2 of Rhinopithecus bieti. Taxonomy (NCBI): domain Eukaryota; kingdom Metazoa; phylum Chordata; class Mammalia; order Primates; family Cercopithecidae; genus Rhinopithecus; species Rhinopithecus bieti. Next base: position 7,962,460 of record NW_016805666.1, read on the forward strand.
GGGTGTGGTGGCAGGTGCCTGTGATCCCAGCTACTGTGGAGACTGAGGAAGGAGAATCCCTTGAACCTGGGAGTCAGAGGTTGCAGTGAACCGAGATCCCGCCATTGCTCTCCAGCCTGGGTGACAGAGTGAGACTCTGTCTCAAAAAGAAAAGAAAAGAAAAAAGAAAGGGGAGGGAGGGAGGGAAGGGAGGGAAAGGAGGAGACCCTTGGGAACTGGGAAGTGTAGCTGATGATGAAATATGTTTTTTCTTTGAGAAATGCAGGCCTGGCTCCAATCAGCTAATTTTTCAGACCTTTGATCCATTGATCCTTTGGGCAGTCTGGGCTTGCTTGGTTCAGTGAGAGGCAGCAGAGGACGAGAGAAATGGCACAGGGCTGAGAGCTGTGAAGTCACTGGGTGAGTCCCTTCCCCTTGCCAGGCCTCAGTTTCCCAGTCTGTAAAATAAGGGGATTGGAGGGACTGACTCTAGGGCTGACCCTGACCTTTTCTCTCCAAGCATAGGTGAGCAGTGTGACCACACCAGGCCGAGGAAGAAACACGTGCCCAGCCTGCCATCTGCCTTCCTGTCCTGGAGCCAGGTCTTTCCACCAGCTTCCTTCGTCTTTTAGCACTTGGTGAAAAGGAATGACACGTCAGTCACAGCCACTAGCCAGTGCTCACGGAGCATCTGGCAGGAGGAAGCGCCTTCCTGGCTGGCCTCCCATTCATCAGTCAGAGCCGCAGCCTGGGCCAGGTAAGGTTTCAGTGGCTGCTGATGGCGGCTGCCCGACAAGGGTTCTGGCCAAGTCCGCCCCCTCGTTCCTTTCTAACTGGGCTTTGGGCAGCTTTCAGGACTTCCCAACTCGGCGGCATGCCTACTGCCACAGTCCCCACCCGCCCTGCAACATGAGGAAGGCACGGAAGCCCAAGCCAGGCAGACCAGTGCTCCCTGTGTCACCCACAGGCAGCCCGGGGAGCGCGGGCCTCCCGAGAGCCAGCCCAGGCCTGGATGGCCCACTGGGGAGGGCAAGGAGGGGAAGAGGGGAAGGAAGGCTGTGCCAAGGCCTGTGCCTGTGTTTCAGGGACAGCTGTGGAGCCTGAGCTGGGAGGCAGCTGAGAAAGGCAAGAAACAGGAAAGGGGACAGAAGTCTACTGGTCGGTGAGCCAGCTCTGCGGCAGGCAGAGAAAGCAAGAGAAGGGGCCTCTCCTGCCTCCCAGGACCTCCCCAAAGCCTCCGAGCCCTTCCTCAGACACTCCCCAGTCTCCTCCCAGTCTCCGCCACCATCCCTCCAGCCCTGATTTAGAGCTGGGCAGTCACGGGACAGACTCTGGTTAAGCCTCAGAAACATACACCCAGCAAGGGGTTTGGATTTTCTCCTTCCTCCCCTCCCTCGAGGCTCTTCCGTGGAGGAGGAAGAGAAGCAGATCCAGCCGGGAGAAGCCAGGCCCTGAGGCCCTCTGGCACCCTGACTCCAGCACCCTGGTCTAACGTGCAGTAGGAGAAATGAGGTCTGGAAGGGCGAACAGGCAGTTGGCCCCCCATGAGGCCTTGGCCTCAGGCCCTGGCTGGGTTGGCACCAGCTCTTCTTGGCTCAGACAGGCTCCCTTGGAAATAAACCTCTGTAAGTCACTTCTTTCCTCTAGTTGGCTGACAAGGGAGTTGAAGCTACTGGCTCAAATCCTGTTTTTTTCTTTTTAACCTCTCCTCCATTTTTTCTCTGCTGCTAAAAAATTTGTTTTGCAAGATATAGTATATAGCTCTTTTACTTCTTGAAGTTTCCTTAAGAAAATAATGGTGCTTACAAGAAAATTTTGATGACTCCCGGCGTTTGCACAGGACTCTGCTGTGTGTAAAATGCTTACCTGGATCTTTGCAACAGCTCCAAGCTGCAGACAAGGCAGGTTGTTATCCTGTGAAATCCCAGGGGGGACTCTGAGGCTCAGAGAGGAGAAGAAGCGTCCCAGGTCACACCGCTGGCAGGGTGAGGGCCCAGGGACCTGGATTCCGCCAAAGAAGACCTTGAGCAAGTTTGTGTGTGGCCCCTCTTGGCCCCAGCAGCACAGCAGGGAAGAAAGGCCATCCTCCCACAGCCAATCCCCCTTTATCCCCTGGGCAACCTCAGAGAAGGGGAAGCTGGTGGCACGTGGATGTAACTAGAGCTGAGGAACACTAGGGGAATGAACTCCTTAGGCCCCACAGGGACAAAAATGTATCCCCTTGTCCCCGCCAACAGGGAAGGGGAATGCCTGGGGCTACACTATTTCTTGAGTAGCTACTGTGCATTCAGGCAGTCCACAAACATTACCGCCCCGGCTGGAGTGCAGTGGCGCAGTCTCGGCTCACTGCCACCTCTGTCTCCCGGGTTCAAGCGATTCTTCTGCCTCAGCCTCTGGAGTAGCTGGGAATACAGGCATGTGCCACCATGCCCAGCTAATTTTTGTATTTTTAGTAGAGATGGGTTTTTGCCATGTTGGTCAGGCTGGTCTCAAACTCCTGACCTGGACCAGGAGTTCAGTTTAGGTCACTCCTGACCTGACCTGACCTGATCCACCCACCTGGACCTCCCAAAGTGCTGGGATTATAGACATGAGCCACCGCCCCTGGCCAAACATTACCTCCTTTTAAACATGACAGCAAACTTCAAGGTGGACATTATTCCCCTTTTATAAAATAAGTGAAACCCAGAAAGACGAAGTCATTGCCAAGGCAACACATGGGAATATGTGGAGCCATATTCAAACTCAGGTCTTTTTTACTTCAAAGCCCATGCTATTTCCACTGCCCCTGGGCTGCCACTCCCTGAAACCACCTGGCCCACTGGGCACAGTCTCCCCTGTGGAAGGAGAAGGCACAGACCACAGAGTGAATGTCGGCAGGCAGTTCCACATGACCTCGGACAAATCTCGTCCTTGAATCTCAGATAGAGTCTCATGCCCAACACGGGGCTGGGCTCACTGCTTGAGCTTGAAGGTCCCTTCTGATGTTTGGCCATCCTTTAGGTCTAACAATCCTGGGCTAAATACTTAGAATACATTCTATTCAGTTCCAAAAATCCTTCTTTGATTCCCTTCCATGCCCCGCACACAGAGCTAGGAGTCAGAGCAAACATAAGCCGTACTTGGTTCTTATCCTCATTGGGCTCCTAACAAAAGGTGGATGGACCATGAGAATGACATATGAGCTTCTTCTGACCTCCCATTGCTGTCGGTGAAAACAGGTCATGGAAAGATGGGGAGGTCACAGTCATGACAGCTCAGAGGGCTAGAGGTGGGGACTCACCAACCTCCTGTCTCTAGGAAGGGGCAGGGGATCTAGGATCCCCACTCTCCTGCCTAGTCTAGAAGGCCCTCGGAGAGAGTGCCCTTTAAGGCATAATTAACAGAAGGAGTTCCCTCCCAGCTGCCCACCTACACTGGGGTGTGGGCTTCAACATACAGGACTATTCTAGGGGTTAGGCTGGGGGTTACACAGACAGTCACACCTCTAAGGCCAAAAGGGAGGTGACAGATGTGAGGAATCCACATGTTGAAGCAGAAGGACCCTCTGGGTAACCTCAATTTCACACTCGTTCCCGGAGTACCTACTCTGTGCCATTCCTTGTGGCGGGGCCAGGAGAGAAAGACTTCAGAAGTGGAATCCCAGCCTTCGAGGAGCTCCCAGGCCACTGGGACGGGTGGACTGTCTCTGGTCCAAGGAGAAGGCAAGGGGGCAAGAGCAGGGGAGACAAGGTGCCATTGGGCATGGTGGGGAGCAATCGATTCTGCGTGGGGGGCCAGGGAAGGCCACATGGAGAGGTCAGTGAGAGGGACTGAGAGGGTGGAGGGACTCTAACAAATGGAGTTGGAAGGAGAAAGGCAGGGACAATCCTACAGAAAGAGCAACAGAAAGTGCAGTCCAAAACCCAGTTCAGCCACACTGCAGCCCTGGGCTCGCTCAGCATCTCTGAAGCTATTTCCCCATCTCCAGAATGGAGAAAGTAACTCTCCAATCCTGGGAAATACCCTCCTGTGCGCACTCCCCTCACACCTGCCTTCAAGGACTGCGCTTTCTGTCTTCTCAGCTACTCTTCCCCCAGACATACCCTTTGGGAAACTAGAAACTTACAGAAGAGATATAAAACATAGAACACAAATGGTGGGACAAGCCTTATTGTCAATCAATCAGTATATCTGGACATTTTACCAATAGGGAAACTGAGGCCCAGAGATATTGCTTGACCTGCCCAGGGTCAGGGACCAGAAGGACTAGAAGTTTCTTTTCTATTGCAGCCCTAACCATGTCTGTGAGGGTGACATCTTTGGATCATCTTTCTTTTGAGGGGAAAAGGTCAGCCTTTGCGGTCCACCCCATACCCTGGCTCCTCTCTCCCATTCATGGCAACTTTTTGTATCCACCCTGTTTCACTGGCCATTGCTGCCATGTGTCTGGGTCAGGATTTATGGTCTCAGTCCCCAGCTATGGAAGTTGGTATCAAACTAATGGAATAGCTCCTGCCCCTGAACCAAAGGCCCCAGAATCTGAGGAGGTTTCAGCCTGTCTCACTCATCGGGCCCGAGGGTAGAGGTGAAGGAGATGAGTTCCTCTGCCCAAGGCAGCCTCCTTCCGGGGGTGCCTGTGTGGAGGACTGATAGGTTAGGGCTTGCCAAGGGAGCCAAGGAATCTCAGTGACTGGCAGGAGAGGAGATGAGCCCATGAAAAGGTGGGCCCTTTATAGGTCATCCTGGGCTGTGAACAATAATTGCTTTCTTGACTAACATCCCTTAAGACCCACAGTTTGAGTGGTAGAAGTCACCAGATGATACCCAGGAGGGCATTTCCAGGCTGAGGCTGTGTCTGTCCGTCATGCAGGGAAGAACAGCTGTCAGGGTTGGGGGTTGCAGCCTATGCCTCTGTGGCTTTGCTTAGACTCCTATTACATCTTTCACTGTGCATCCATCCAGCCCTGGATTCTCTAAGGGTTGGAGCTCTTTCTCAGGGGGCAGGCAGTTAGGGGAAATGCCTTGGGGAGAGTTTAGGCATCCCAGGCCTCAAAGCAAAGCTACAAAGCTAGGAGCTAGCTGCTACTCGGCTGCCACCAACTCGCTAGGAGGGCACTGGGAGCGAGTGTGAGCGTGCACAGAGGACAGGAGCCATGCCTGCAGCCCACGGCACTCTAAGCCCCTCCAACCTGCCTCCCTGTGTTGGACTGACTGATGCTTCAGCTTGGTGGGCTTCCCAGGACTCTGGGACAGGAGCCCTGTTTTGGTCTCTACTCACAAGGGGATTGGATCACGCCACAATGCCGTAGGTCCAGCCACCCTGGGAGGGAAGGAGGTCATGGCCAGGGTGGGGTCTTGGTGGCACTGAGAGACCTCTATCTGCAGTCAATAACACAAAGCCTCAGACTGGAAAGGACTTCCCAGGCCATCTATCCGGAACCCCTCATCCTATGGAACCATCCTATGGACAACTCTGAGGTCCAGGGTAGGGGCCTGCCCCTCACGACTGAGGAGTGAGGGATAGTTTAGAAACTCCAGGCGAGTCAGGAAGGTTTTCCTCTATTTGGGAGGAAACACTGAATTAGAAGCCCTGGGGAACTGGCCCCCATGACAGGGGGGGAGGATACAAGAGAGGACTCTGCAAAGCACACCCATCAGGCGCCTCGTCCTAAGCCCACCCATGGTATAGACCACCCCTCCATCCATGTGATCCATCCTCCATGCACAGTACACACAAAACCAACCTCAGAGGCCAATCAGAAATTCCTAGCCCTCATTTTGGCCAATAATTGCCAGTGCCTCCCTCAGAAACCATTCCCTGGGCTTCCGGGGAAGCTGAGCAGACCAATGAGAATGATGTCCTGGCTTTTTCTGACCTGCTGTTGCCATAGGTGCAAAGAGGTGACGGGAAGAGAAGGAGGCGGGAGAACATGGAGGTGAAAGCAGGGTCACTCCGGCTGAGGGCTTAGGTTCAGAGAATCGAGGGTTGCTCTTGACGGTCTCTCCAAGATTTTCTAAAACACCAGGCCAATCAAGACATTTTTAAAAGCTCCAAATTGTAAACAAGGGGCAAGAGCAGAGCCGTCATTCTCCCATTGTAGTGGGTACCAGCATTACCTGGGGAGGTTGTAAAAATGCAGATTCCCAGCCCCTTCTCCAGATTCAGAAGGACTGGGTGAGAGCCCGGCACCTGCATTCTAACAAGCCAGCTGCTTCTGTGATTCAGGCCGGGTGGGAGAGGCCAGAGGAAGACATGCTAAGAACCCAAGGTGGCCTGAGTCACCAGGGAAGTGAAATTGTCACAAGCAGTGACATCTCAGGCCCGGCATCAACAGCGAGGCTGTGCAGCCTCCATGGCTCAGAGGGGCACAGGAGTGTGCCTACTGCCTCTGCAGCATGAGGAGCCGGGGACAAGCCCAAAATGGAGCTGAGAGAGTGTCAAGATGCTATGCCTGAGCACGCAGCTGTGCTCCAACAAGTGAGCCAGGCAAGAAGGCTTGGGTGGGAGAGGAGCTGGGGCAGAGCCAAGGGGTCAGAGAAGGAGGAGTGGACAGCAGCAGGGCACGGGGTGAACAGGAGGGTGGTCTCGGAGAGCCAGACGCAGTAGGCTCTGAGCTCGCAGCCGCACAGGGCCCGCCCGGGGCACAACAGAACACTTGCTGAGGGAGGAAGGCAAACACTATGGAGTCTGCATAGGTCATTACAGCTGTGCAAAGAACACTCACAAAGAGAGTTGGAGAGATGTAAATAGCTACATTTCGTGATCGGCGGGTTCCTTTTTTCCATAAACTTTGCTTAAGTTCATAATAAAAAAATAAATAAACACAGGCAAATTACACTTACTTCACCCAGTCATTTCTGGTTGGTAAGTTCTGTATTAAATTCAGAATTCATATGTGTGGGTTGAACTTCCCATATCAGCCAAAATGTGAGCCCTGGGGAGAAGGGCAGATGTGGAGGTTGTTATACTGTCAAACAATCCCTTAAACAGCCCTCTGTCCCCACCAGTTCTCTGTCATTGCTGCGTCCCCTGCTATGTCCATCCCGCTCATACCAGAAAAATCTGAGCTCAAAAGCAGGCAGAGGTTTGCCAAACTCAATTCTTCTGGTTTATTTGTGGGAAATGGCAGTGAGAGGAAGTCTGATGTAGTGGAAAGAGCACTAGACAAGAAGTCAAAATATTTGAGTTAATTTCAAGCACTCACTTGTCCTTTGTGAAATTGGGAAAGTGACTTTCCCCAGCAGGCCCTCGCTTCTCCCAACCGCACAGCACAGGAGGGCATGAGTGATCTGTGGCTGCATCACGATGACCCCCAAATGCAGCAGCTTAAAGCGACAAACATCTATCATCTTGGGGTTAGGAATCTGGGAGTGGTTGAGTTGGATAGTTCTGGCACAAGATCTCTTATGAGGTTGCAGTCAAGATGTCCTCTGGGGGCCACAGTCAGCCTGAGGTTACAGTGGGGGAAGACCAGCTTCCAGGATCACACGCATGGCTGTTGGCAGGCTCCGAAGATCCATTTCCAAGCTCATCCTTGTTTCTCACGACAGAGGCCTCCCCCTAGGCTGCCTCATGACATGGAAACTGGCTTTCCCAGAGCAAGTGATGACAGAGACAGAGACAGAGACAGAGACAGATGGAGAGCCCAAGACAGAAGCTACTGCCTTTCCATCATCTAATTTCACAATTATCCAAGTGACTATTTCCAAGTGACATCCATCATTTCTGCCATATTCTAGTCTCTAGTGGACTAGTCACCAAGTCCAGTCCACACTCAAGAAGAGGATAGTAAGCTCCGCCTCTTGAAGGGTGTAGTGTCAATGAATTTGTACACACATCTTCAGAGCCACCACAAGGAGTTTGATCCAGTGACTCTCAAGGTTCCAGGTCTGTGGTTGTGACACCCCGATCCCTGGAACATTAGGCATGGTGAAGAGAAAAGGACCAGAGGTGTCCGCTGCACTTCGTCTAGGTGGGCTATGTTCTCCTCTCAGTAGAGGGGGCCTGGAGATGAGGGATGGAGATTGAGGAGGTATGCTTCTCAGATGGATGCACAAATCTGGAGGGCTGCCATTCTCCCCAATGATCCTCAAGCCTTAGAGTGGCTGCCAAAAGGGTTCTATAAGCACATGGCTGGGGCCTCTGACTTGAGTGCCTTCTGCTGCAGCAAGGAACAAGATTCCACCCCCTCAGTGGTTCTGGGGTCTGGCAGCTGGACATGGAATGCTTCCCAGGGACAAGCCAACCAGAGATGTTCCCGGGCTCCGTCATTCTTCCAAAGGAATAGGGAGGACCAATGCTAGGTTATCAGGGGATGAACCAGGAAGGGCACAAACCCAACCCTCTCCTGCTGACCAACGAAAGAAAGGAACAGAAAATCACTCAGCACCAGGTTCTCTTAAGAGGCCTTGCAGTGCGAGGTAAATCACCTAAGCGTGGTGGTGGGTACATCTGGGTTTCAATACAGGCTCTGTCACTACTACCTATGTCCCCAGCCACTCTAGGCTTGTTTCCTTACCTACAAAGTGTGCATAATGAGAGATTTCACATGATAGAGCTGGGAAAATTGGAGAATCCATTGAAGACCCTTAGAATAGAGACTAGCACACAATTAGCACACTCCATATTATTATTAAGTTTGCAAAAGACATCAGAGCTCGTTCAGCTCCACTGCACACCTTGCACAGGAATTCCCTCCAACTGATGATGATAGAGGATGCTTGGCCCACTGCTTAAATACTTTGAGGACCTGGGATCTCACCACCTGCCCAGGCTGCCTAGCACCACAGAGCCATAATCCACCTTTCTACGGCTGGAGCCGTAGAAAGCAGCTCACACCGGACCCGGAGCCATAATCCACCTTTCTACGGCTGCCTCCTCCACTTCTGTTCCTTTTCTATCCCAATAGCAAACAATAGTTTTGAATTTAAAATAGCCCTGTAATACATGAAAGGAAAAATAAAAGTGCACCCTCCTGTTTTAGCTTAGGTAAAATCTCCTTGGCAATCCCCCAAACATTTGACTTATCCTCACTTGCATCCTGTTTCATTTTAAAGCCAAGTCATAACTGACACATGTGATCGAAAGCCTGGTGTATTAGAGATGGGGAAGGAGGATGCCTGCCCATAAGACTGAGTACGATCATTCAGACTGGGAGCAAGAGGATGCGTGTGCTGTCGAGTGCACTGGCCGGGGAGGTGTATCTATAACTGGAAGGACACGTGTGTGTGTGTGTGTGTGTGTGTGTGTGTGTGTGTGTACATGAGCGTGAGTGGTGTGGGCTGTTATGTGCATGTGTGGATAAGTTGGGGGAGTGTATGCCTGGGTGTAGGTGTGTGGGGGTATGTGGAGTGTAAGTATGTGGGTTTGGGTGAGGACCATCCTGGTGCTCCCTGGCCAGGGCACAGTGATCCCCAACTGCAGAGCAGCCACTAATTTGGGAGCGCATTTCTTTATACCAGCTTCCCCACTCTTTTCAGGAAGCTGCATTTGTTGGCCAGGATTTGAGATTTCTTTCACTGAGGCCTCCAGAGAGTCATTCCAACGGTGAACATGGAGCACAAACTCAAGAAGTGAAACCACATATACTGCCTCAAAGGCAACAAGGCAGGAGGGTGTCGAAAACCCCGGGGGGAGATACAAAGGCTCAAAGTTCTGCAACCCACACCCCTTGGAAAGAGAGTAGGTCAGCTCCTCTCCCAACCCAAACTCCCAGTTTGAATTTTTACAACATCAGCCTTATAAGCAAACATCTGCTACTCTCCGGCTTCTGAAAGAAAGGTGAAGATCAGAAAAAGGAATCTTTGTGTTTTCATTAGGTATTTTAGCAAATGCAATGAGGACATTCAGATTTGATTTCCCTGTTTTGTACACACACATAAGTCGGTGCTAAGAGGATTACTTTTCCTGCAGCCGCGTCCTTCCTAAAGGCCCCGGTCAAAAGAGACCCTTGTTCAACAGCGTTCTCTCTGATTCCTCTGGCTTTTCTTCCTTACCTCAATGTGCACACATCTAGCTTGCTCCTAAATCCACGCACCTCACAGACTTTGGGATAACGATGATCCCAGCCCTCCATTCTCCTCCCGCCCCGGTTCCTTAATAAAGCTGGAGATGAACATTAGCGCTTGGTTCAGCAGCATCCGAAAAGGAAAGGGTGGCCTCCTCGAGCCCTCGACGCCCCATAGAAAACGTAGCCTTTTGCCTCTGCTCCGATGAATGGCTTTTGGAGGGTTTTCATCAGGGCCGGGTCTGCTGGTGCAGAAAGCCTCACAGATGTCGACACTTTTTCATCCCTGGGTTAAGATGTCTTCCATAAGCTTTTATTCCTCATTTGTTACTTCTTTATTATCCGGGAGGTTTTGCCTCCTCCCTCTTCTCCTTTCTCTGAAGAGAGCAGCGGTAGCTGAGCCCGTCATTATCTCAGCCCTTTTCTCCTGCCTCCAGAGGCAGCCCGGGACTCGGGTCCCATTGTGGCGAACAGCAGGTAGCTGAGGCAGGCCGGGTCACTCCCCAGACCCTTTTGTGCAGCCGTCCCCTCCTCCCTGCAGCTTGGTTCTGGGGATGTAAAGGGTCAGGAACAGCCAAGCTTCCATACCTGAGCTTTTGTCTGGGGCTGGAGGCAAATGATTTTAGAAGCAATTTCTTGGAAAGCAGCCTGGAGACTCCCTTCTCCCTCGTTAAAATGCACAGCTGTACTCCTAGCCCACCCCTTGGGGCTGGGGGTGAGGGAACAGGGGGATTAGCTCAGATCATCTGGATCCAAAAATGCCCTGAGAAAAAACTTGCTACGTGGAGGATGGTTGAGACGATTCAAATGGAACCCTAGAGCCCCTGAGATGTTAAGCAGAGTGTTTTGTAATAAACAGAGTGTACTGTTCCTTCACTTTTGACTCTTCTTTGTTTTTAGTGGTAGCAGCCTGGAGCCTCCCTGCAACCTCCCTTTCCTCGCCTGTCAAATGGAAATGATCCACCCTCCCTAGCTGCCTCATACAGTTTACTAGTTATTCTGTGGATCCAAAGGGGTGATATAGAAACTGTTTTGCAAGCCATAGATTCCATACGGCATTCATCATTTTTGCCCTCTACTGGCTGTATGGACCCCGACTTGAATATAAGCCACCCCATAATGCAGTTAATTTTTCTGAAAATTACAGAGCAGAGATAGACAGATTTAAGAGTCTTAGGGCATGTGGTTCCAAACCCTGCCCAAGCTTATGCTTTGTGGGTGAGGAAGGTCTTGGGGCAGGACAGGCTTTCATGGTGGTAAATTCTCTGAGGTTTGATGTTGCTCCCCTTACAAGGCAGCCATGGGAGGCCACCTGCAGGAAGTTGGTGTGCAAATTTATGTAGGGAAAGATCAAACGGGCCCAGGGATGCTCACTGGCCACCAGCTTAATATAAGCCTTTGCAGCATGGCTGCCAGAAGAGCCAATGGGAGCTTAAGCCACCTAACGGAAAGAAGGGCCCCCCAGGCCCCACCCAGGGTGCTGAGACCTTTCTGGATATCACATCTGGAGACAGCTGCACAGGTACAGCATTCTGCTCAAGGGAAAGAGACTAGAGTGATGAGAGGACTAGAAATCTCACTCTTACAGAGACGGGCCGGAGGGGCTCAGGCTACTTCCCCTACTTGAGAGTTCAGGGATATTCGTAGGAAAGGGGAATCGGGCTCATTCTGTGTGGCCCTGGAGAGGACAGGCACTGGGACTGCAGTGTGGAAGCTGAAATGAACATGTTTTGAGCACATGAGAGGAAAATATTTCAGATGCCCAGATTTGTCTAACATGGAATGGGCTGCTTTAAGAGAAAGTGAGCAATCTATCATTAAGGTAATCTAGCAAAGTGGGAGACTGGGGAGAAGATTCATCATCCCTGAGCCTTCATTTAGGGCTTACTCTGTGTCGGGCGCAACACGTCCTTTCTAATCATGAAATTACTCCATTCTTTGATTTATTAAGAAATCTAACTTTCTGGCCGGGCCGCGGTGTTCAAGCCTGTAATCCCAGCACTTTGGGAGGCCGAGACGGGTGGATCACGGAGGTCAGGAGATCGAGACCATCCTGGCTAACACAGTGACAACCCCGTTCTCCTACTAAAAATAACAAAAACTAGCCGGGCCGAGGGTGGCGGGCTCGCCTGTAGTCCCAGCTACTCTGGTCAGGCTGAGGCAGAGAAAGGCGAAACGCGGAAGGCGGGTAGCTTGCAGTGGCTGAAGAATCGGCCAACTGCACTCCAAGGCCCCGGGCGACCAGGCGCAAACTCCGTCTCAAAAAAAAAAAAAAAGAAAGAAAGAAAGAAATATAACTTTCCTTTTCTAGTGATTAAGTTGAATATAGTCGACTTTCTCTCCAGGTGATGGCTGAGTTGTAACACCCAGTGAACAAAAGCAAGCAGATCATGATGGAGAGTTCATGCTCTGAAAAGTCAGTTTTGATATTTGTAGCCTTTAGTTGAGGCCAGATGCAGCTGGTACAACACGTAGAACAGCGGGGAAGCAGAGGGGTGGCCACTGGGGGGAACAATAAAACTTCTGGGGCCTGGGAAACAAGGAAACCATGACGCTGGAGAGAAAGGGTAAAAATCTTTGAAGGGAAAGAGCCAGAGAGAGGATCCCAATATTCTGTTTGCCCACATCTTTGTCTGAACCCTGAGCCTTATGTGCACGGAGACATCTCAAAGCAACTAAGCTACTGGAGAAGAATCTGAGCTGATATTGGCATTGCTGCCTAAGAAACAGTTTGCAGTTTGAATCTGTGAGAGTAGGTAGTTAGGCAGACATGAGCAGAACAGGAGAGGGACCCCCCCTCCAGGAATGTTGGGTGGCCAACAGGTGATGGTCGGGCGGTTGTTAAACTGTCACTCTAAAATAATGATCAGCCTTACCCGGCACCAGGGAAAGACAGGCTCCCAGTAGATAGAAAACACCTGAAGCTAGTGACCAGCAGCTTCCCGATAAGATCTCAGGAACTGAGAGGCTGAGCTCAAAGCATGTGCACTAAGAGGCATAATGGTGGAGTTTAACTGGTATAGGACCTTCTTCTAGGAGGGCTGGTAAGGAAAAAACTGCCTCAAGGGAGCATGTGCACAACATGTGCACAACGTCAGTAAACACACTGTACATGCAGCCCCTCCTAAGCGCCAGCAGACCACCAGGCATGCAGACAGCCCACCCCAAGGGAAGACAGGGGAGAAGAAATGCAAACCCTGGAAGCATGTCAGTACCTAAAACCCCAAGTCAAGGGTCCGACAGGCACCTGGACCTCTAGAGTCACCCATTTGACCTTCTTCCAAGTGTCCTTTACTTCTTTTCATTCCTGCTCTGAAACCTTTTAATAAATTTCTACTCCTGCTCTAAAACTTGCTTCAGTCTCTTCCTCTGCCTTAAACCTACTTCTGCCGTTCTACCAAATTCTTTCTTCAGAAGGGGCAAGGATCAAGTTGGCCACAGACATGTCAGATTCGCCACCAGTAACAAATCCAAGCAAGATAATTGGCTGAAAACCCAAAAGAGATAACATCCATTGGAGAAAAAAAGCAAAATCCAGAATCTATACAACTTGACATGCATAATGTCCAGAATGCAGACTAAAATAATCCAACATACACAGAAGCAGGAAAGACGGACACATTCTGAAAATAAAGACACATCAACTGAGATAATCATGAGATGTCCCAGATGTTGTAATTAGCAGACAAGAAATTTCTAGCATGCATTACAACTATATCCAACGAAGTGAAAGAAAATATGGTCATAGTGAATGGACTTAAAATCTCAGCAAATAAATACAAATAATAAAAATGCAAATTCTAGAATCAAAAAAATACAATATCTGAAAATTTTTCAAAAATCACTAGATAGCTTTAACAACAGAATTGAGATTGCGGAGGAAAGGGAAGGTGAACTTGAAGATGAAACGACAGAAATTATCCAATATAAAGAACAAAGGAAGGCCAGGTGCACTGGGATTAGACTCCTGTAATCCCAGCACTTTGAGAGGCCGAGGCGGGTGGATCACCTGAGGTCAGGAGTTCGAGACCAGCCTGGCCAACATGGTAAAACCCCATCTCTACTAAAAATACAAAAAAAAAAAAACTAGCCAGTCGTGGTGGTGGGCACCTGTAACCCCAGTTACTCTGGAGGCTGAGGCAAGAGAATCACTTAAACCGGGAGGCAGAAGTTGCGGTGAGCCGAGACCAAGTCACTGCACTCTAGCCTGGGAGACAGAGCAAGACTCCGTCTCAAAAAAAAAAAAAAAAGAAGTAAGAGAAAATGACACATTATACACAGAAGAACAACTATCCGATTAAGAATTGATATCTCATCAGAAATCATAAAGGCCAGAAGAGAGTAAAACAGCATTTTTTAGGGTTAAATTTTAAAAAACAAATAAACCCTTCCAACCTAGAATTCTACATTCAGTGACAATAGTCTTCAGCCAGTCGCAGTGGCTTACTCCTATAATCCCAGCACTTTGGGAGGCCAAGACAGGTGGATCACTTGAGTCCAGAGTTTGAGACCAGCCCAGGCAACATGGCAAGATCCTGTTTCTACAAAAAATACAAAATTAGCCAGTTGTGGTGGTGCACACCTGTAATCCCAGCTACTCAGGAGGCTGAGGCGGGAGAATCACTTGAACCCAGGAGGCGGAGGTTGTCATGAGCC
>NW_016805666.1:7978155-7990380 GCF_001698545.2 Rhinopithecus bieti
AAAAAAAAAAAAAAAAGAAGTAAGAGAAAATGACACATTATACACAGAAGAACAACTATCCGATTAAGAATTGATATCTCATCAGAAATCATAAAGGCCAGAAGAGAGTAAAACAGCATTTTTTAGGGTTAAATTTTTAAAAAACAAATAAACCCTTCCAACCTAGAATTCTACATTCAGTGACAATAGTCTTCAGCCAGTCGCAGTGGCTTACTCCTATAATCCCAGCACTTTGGGAGGCCAAGACAGGTGGATCACTTGAGTCCAGAGTTTGAGACCAGCCCAGGCAACATGGCAAGATCCTGTTTCTACAAAAAATACAAAAATTAGCCAGTTGTGGTGGTGCACACCTGTAGTCCCAGCTACTTGGGAGGCTGAGGCAGGA
Source organism: Rhinopithecus bieti (assembly GCF_001698545.2). Taxonomy (NCBI): domain Eukaryota; kingdom Metazoa; phylum Chordata; class Mammalia; order Primates; family Cercopithecidae; genus Rhinopithecus; species Rhinopithecus bieti. The sequence goes on from NW_016805666.1 coordinate 7,978,541, forward strand.
GGACCACTTGAACCTGGGAGGCAGAGGTCGCAGTGAGCCAAGATTGTGCCACTGCACTCCAGCCTGGGTGACAGAGTGAGACCCTGTCTCAAAAAAAAAAAAAAAAAAAAAAAAAATAAAGGAGAAAAAAAAAGGGTCAAAAAAAAAAAAAAAAAAAATTAAAGGAGAAATAATGTGTTCAAAATAAAAGAAAACAGCAAATTTGTCACTAACAGATTTGCTCTATAAGAGATGCTAAGGAAGTTTCCCAAACTGAAGGGAAAAAGATACCAAATGGGAACTCAGATCCTCAGAAAGGAAAGAAGAATATTAGAAATATAAAACATCTGGATAAATACAAAAACTGTACTTTTTTCCTCTTAATTTCTTTATAATATATATAATGTAGATTGACAGTTTAAAACAAAAATTATATCACTGCCTCTTATGGATTATAACACTTATAGATGTCATACACATAAAATCAAAAAGAAATCTAAATCTCATAAGGAATGAAGGGGTGTATGAAGTTACACGACTGCAAATTTTGTCTATTTTGTGTAAAATGTTAACTATAAGTACACTTCAAAAGTTAAGAATACATAGACATATAATCCTTAGAGCTACCATGAGGAAAAATATCATTGAATTATAGATAAGAGTCAATATGTAATTTTAAATGGAATTCTAAATTTATCCCACAAAAGGCAAGAAAGGAGGAATCTCAGCGGGTCGGGAAACAGTAGGGACAAATAGAAAATGAATAATAAAATAGTTGGTGTAAACCCACAATATTAATAATAACATTAAGATTAAAAGGACTAAACACTCCATTTAAAAGGCAGAGTTGTTCTGAATGAATGAAAATACAAGTAAGACCCAACTATAAATTGTTTATAAAAATATATACTTTCAATATAAAGACAAAGAGAAGCTGAAAGTAAATGGACAGTAAAAAAAAATTTGGCGTGCAAACAATAATATTAAGAAAGTTTGAGGAGCTATGTTTTTTGTTGTTGTTGTTGTTTATTTTATTTATTTATTTATGAGACAGGGTCGCACTCTGTTGCTCAGGCTGGAGTACAATGATGCAGTCACAGCTCACTGCAGCCTCAACCTCCTGGATTCAATCGATCCCCTCACCTCAGCCTCTCAAGTATTTGGGACTACAGGTGTGCATCACTGCACCCAGCTAATTTTTGTATATTTTGTAGAGATGGGGTTTTGCCATGTTGCCCTGGTTTTGCCATGTTGCGCAGGCTGTTCCCAAAATCCTGTGCTCAAGCAATCCACCCACCTCAGCCTTATAAGTTAGCAAAAGAAGAGCAATTAAACCCAAATTAAGTAAAAATTAAATCAAATTAAGTACAAAGAATGAAATAATAAAGAGCAGAAGTCAATAAAATCCAAAATGGACAAACATTAAAGAAAAATCAATTAAGTGAAAACTGGTTTTCAAAAGATATCAGTAAAATTAAAAATCTCCAGCTAAGTTGATCAAAAAACAAAGAGAAAAGCCACAAATTGTCAAAATCAGAAATAAAAAATGATAACATTAGTACAGATCCTGCAGATATCAAAAGGGTGAAAGGGTTTATTATTAATAATTTTATAGCAATGTATTTGACAATTTAGATAAAATGGATAAATCCATTGTAAGACATAAATTACCAAACTGATGCAAGAAGAAATAAAAATTTAAATATCCTCATATCAATTTAAATAACTAAATTTGTAAATAAGAACTTTTCCATTAGAAAAGTTAAGGCTCAGATGGTTTCTCTGGTGTATTCTATCAAGGGTTTGAAGAAGAAATACCAATTCTACATGAACTTTTCAAAAAAAGGAGGAGGAGGAAACACTTCTTAACTCATTTTAGGAGGTCAGTATTACCCTGACATCAAAATAAGACAGAGATCACAAGAACGTAGACACAAAAATAAATTTTGGAAAATAAGATCAAGCATATATCTAAAAGGATAATACATTGTCACCAAGTGGATTTAATCCAGGAATGCTAGATTGTAATTCACCACATTAATAGGATAAACAAGGAAAACATGATCATTTCAATAGATATAGAAGGAGCACATGAAAAAATCTGACACTCACTAATAATAAAATCTCTTTCAAAGTAGGAATAGAGGTATAGAGATAAATAGGAATAGAGGTATAGAGATAAATAGGAATAGAGGAATAGAGATAAATAGGAACAGAGGAATAGAGATAAATAGGAACAGAGGAGTAGACGTAAAATACAGGTAAATAGAGGTAAACTTCCTCAACTTGATAAATAACATTTATAAAAACAAACATCATACTTAATGGTAAGAGACTGAGTAATTTCCCCTGAATAATTTCAAGAACAGTGCAAAGATGTCCATCTCACCACCACTATTTAACATAGCGTTAGAAGGTCTAGCCAGGGCCAAAAGGCCAGAAAAGAAAATAAAAGGCATATAGATTGAAAAGGGAGAAATAAAACTCTATTTGCAAATGACATGATTGTCTCTTAAAAATTCTAATAAATCTTTTTTTTATTCTAGAAGTAATAAATGAGTTCAACAAGATTGTAGGGTATGTTTATTTCCTGCATTAGTCCATTCTCACACTGCTATAAAGAAATTCCTGAGACTGAGTAATTTATAAAGAAAAGAGTTTTAATTGGCTCATGGTTCTGCAGGCTGTATGGGAAATATGATGCTGGCATCTGCTTGGCTTCTGGGGAGGACTCAGGAAACTTACAATCATGGCGAAAGGCAAAGGGGGTGCCAGCACTTCACATGACCAGAACAGGAGGAAGAGAGAGAAAGTCGGGAGGTGCTACACACTTCTAAACAACCAAGTCTCACAACAACTTACTATCATGATGGCAACACCAAGGGGGATGGTGCTAAACTATTCATGAAAAGTCAGCCCCTGATCCAAACACCTCCCACCAGGCCCCACCTGCAGCATTGGGGATTACATTTCAACATGAGACTTGGGCAGGCAAATACATCCAAACCATATCAACAAACATAGGCAAATCAAACACAATTTAATATACTAGCAATGAATACATGGACACCAAATATAAAATATAACATATAATCAAGAAAATGAAATATTTAGGTGTAAATATTACTAAAGATGTTCATCACTTACGTGTTGAAAACATCAAAATGCTAACGAAAGAAATCAAAGAAAAATCTAAGTAAATGGTTGACATATGATAGTCATGGATAGGAAGACTCAAAATAGCAATAATGTCAAATTTCCCTAAATTGGTATACAGGTGTAGCACAATTCCAATCAGAATCTCAGCAAGATTTTTATAGATGTAGATAAGCATATTCTAAATGTATATGAAAAAAGCAAAGGCAGTTGAATAAGTAAAATAGTTTGGGGAAAATAATTTGGAAAAAATCATATTACCTGATTTTAAGACTGATTAGATAGCATCAGTAATCAAGTAAGCAGGAGGAATAGATACAAAGATCAATGAAACAGAATACAGAACCCCGAAATAGGTTCTAGATATTCTAGGTATGAGTCCCGCACAAGTAGGGCCAACTCATTTTTGACAAAGGTGCAAAAGCAGTTCAATGGAGAAGGGATAGCCTTTTTAAGAAGCAGTACTAAAGCAAATAGATATTCTTGGACAAATACGAAAAAAGGAAAAGAAAGGAACCTCAACTCAAAATCATGCCTTTTACAAAATTAATTAAAATGGACCATAGATTTAAATGTAAACCATAAAACTATAAAACTTTCAGAAGATAACATGAGGACAAATCCTCAGGACCTATGGTTTGGTGAAGAGTTCTTAAACCAAAAGCAAAAAAAAAAAAAGACAGAAAAAACTTTTAAGTGATAAATTGGACTTTATCAACACTAAAAACTTTTGCTCTGTAAAAGACCCTCTTAAGAGGAAGAAAAGACAAGTTATAGACTGGGAGAAAATATCTCTAAACAGCAAATCTGAAAAAGGACTCATATCTAGAATATATAAAGAATTCTTAAAACTGAAGAGTAAAATAATCAAACAACAATTTAAATAGAAAAGTGGTAAAAGACACATGAAGAGAAATTTTAATGAAGAGTATATAAAAATAAAAGATAAGCACATGAAAAGATGTTAAACATCACTAGCCAATAAACAAATGCAAATAAGGCCACAATGAGATATCACCACATATCTATCAAATCAAGTAAAATTTCAAAATAGCCACAACACCAAATCATGGCCAGGATGTGGAGAAACTGGATTTCTTATACATTGCTGGTGGTAATGTAAAATGATTCAGTCACTTTGGAAAACAGCTTGAAAGTTTCTTTTAAAATTACCATACCTCACAGCAATTGCACTTCTAGGTATTTATCCCAGAGAAATGAAAACTTATGTCAACATTAAAACCTATACATAATTGTGCTTAGCCACTTCACTTTTATTATCCCAAACTGGAAACAACCAAAATGTTCTTCAACAGGTGAATGGTTAAGTAAACAGCGGAACGTGTATACTACAGAAAACTGCTCAGCAATAAAAAGGAATGAACTATTGATACATGCAATAGTTTGAATTGATTTCAAAGTCATTATGTTAAATGAGAAAAAAAAAGCCAAGTTCAAAAGGTGACATACTGTATGATTCCATTTATATAACACTCTTGAAATGACAAAATTATAGTGTTGGAAAATAGGTTAGTGGTTGTCAGAGGTTAGGATGGTTGGAGAGAGGGGGATGGGTGTGACTATAAAGAGGTAGCACAAGAAAGATTTTTACAGTGATGAAATAATTCTGCATATTGATTGTGAGGTGCTTACAAATACACCTATGTGATAAAATGACATAGAACTATACACACACATTGTACCAGTGTCAAATTCCTAGTTTTAATATTATACTATAACCATCTAAAATGTAACCACTGGGGGAAACTGAGTGAAGGGGCACATAGATCCTCTTTGTGCTACCTTTGTAACTTCCTGTGAACTTGTAATTATTTCCAAATAAAAGGTTGAATTAAAAATCAGTTGCATTTCTATATACAAGTAATGAACAATTGGGAAATAAAAGTTTAAAAACTTCGTTTATAAATAGTACTTAAAAATAGTTAGAAATGAATTTAAAGAAAGATGTTCTAGACCTATAGCCTTAAAACTACAACATATTATTAAGGGAAATTAAAGAAAACCTAAATAAATGGAGAGGCATACCATGTTCATGGATTTGAAGATGCAATATTGTTAAAATGCTTTTTTCTAAAAACTGACCTGTGGACTCAATACGATCCTCATCAAAATCATAACAGACTGTTTTGGAGAAACTGATAAGTTGATTCTAAAATAATATGAAAAAGCAAAGAGTCAAAATTGCCAAAATAATTTTAAAATCAAAACAAGTTTGAAATACTTGCATTACCTGATTTCAGGATTTCTATAAAACCACAATAATCAAATTGTATGGCATTGGCATGGTTATAGATCAGTAAAACAGAGTAAAGAGTGCAGGAGTAGACTTGCATTTATATACTCAATTAATTTTTTTTACAAAAGTGCCAAGATAATTGAATGAGGAATGTATAGTCTTTGTATAAAATGGTACTAGATATCTTTATGGGGGGGAATTAAGTTTTAAACCTTACTTCACATCATATGCAAAATGATCAAAATAGATCATAGACCTAAACATAAGAGCTAAAATGATAAGAATTTCTGGAAGAAAACAGGAGAAAATCTTTGTGATATTGTGTTGGCAAAGATTACCTAAACATGACACACAAAGATTATCTAAACTTGACACAAACAGCATTAATCATAAAAGAAAAATATAATAAAATGGATTTCATAAAATTAAAACTTCTGTTCACTTAAGGACACATTTAAGAAAATAAAAAGACAAGCCACAGACTAGAAGAAAATATCTGTAAAATATATATCTAGTGAAAGACTTTTATATAGAATAATAAGAAAGCAAACAATACAGATTTTAAAAATAGACAGAATATTTGAACAGACACTTCCCACAGAAAATATATGGGCAGCCAATATGAACACGACTAGTCAACAAGGAAATACAAATCAAAACTACAATGCAATACCCAATATACCCATTGGAATGGTTTGTGTTTTTTTTTTTTTAACTGTCATCACAAGGAGTTAGTGAAGACGCAGAAAAACCAGACTCTCAGACACTGCCAGTAGAAATGTGAGACAGTACGGCCTCTTTGGAAAAGTGTTTGGCAGCGTTCTTAAAGTAAAACATACACCCATTACACAGCCCAGAAATTCCACTCCTAGGTACTTATCCAAGAGAATGAAAACATAGACTTGTATGTGAATGTTCACAGCAGCATTATTCACAACCACATATTCGTAACAGCTAAAATCTGGAGGCCGGGTGTGGTGGCTCAAGCCTGTAATCCCAGCACTTTGGGAGGCTGAAGGGGGTGGATCACTTGAGCTCAAGAGTTCGAGACTATCCTGGCCAACATGGTAAAACCCCATCTCTACTAAAAATACAAAAATTAGCTGGACATGGTGGTGGGCACCAGTGATCCTAGCTACTAGGGAGGCTGAGACAGGAGAATTGCTTGAACCCCAGAGGTGGAGGTTGCAGTGAGCCAAGATCATGCCATTGTGCTTCAACCTGGGCAACAAGAGCAAAACTCTGTCTCAAAAAAAAAAAAAAAATCTGGATGCAACCCAAATGTCCCTCAGTTGGTGAGCAGACAAATTGTAGTTATCCTACGAATTACATTAGAACAGTTTTTCAGATTTTTTGATGGGCCAGGATTCAAGGCAAAAGCAAAATGGAATTGATTTAAATAAATAAAATAAAATATTTCATCTTCTCTTCCCCTCTCACAATCCCTTCAGATCACTTTCTGACACACAAAGGAATGACAAAAATGCAAGCCAACATTGAATCATAAATTACTAGACACCAGCAGCTGTGCTAGGTGCTGGGACACCAGGAGGGATCACACCTGGTTTCTGCCCTTGAAAAGCTCACAATATAAACAGGGATAGAGGTGGGTGCACAGTGAATGCTCATACAAACCAGACAGCAGCGCGGCAAAGCACAAGACAATGCTTCACTCAGCAGGGGTATAGTCAGTACTGACACGGTTAGGAGTTTGAAGACTGTGGCCTCACAGAGGAGATGACAATGAGTAGAACCGTGAAATATGAGACTGTTTTATTTTGTTTGTTTTTTGAGAGATGGGGTTTCACTCTGTCACCCAGGCTGTTGCAGGAGTGCAGTGGCACAATCATAACTCACTGTAGCCTGAAACTCCTGGCCTACGTGATCCTCCCACCTTAGCCTCCCTAGTAGCTAGGACTCCAGGTGCACAGCCACACCTGGCTACGTTTTTTATTTTTTGTAGAAATGGGATCTCGCTGTATTGCTCAGGCTGGTCTCAAACTCCTGGGCTCAAGCAGTCCTTCCACCTTGGCCTCTCAAAGTGCTGGGATTGCAGGAATGAGTCACTGTGCCCAGCCAGGATGAGACAAATTAAATAAGCAGAGAAGGTGGAGAGATGTGGCAGAGGAAATGGCAGAGGGAACATCCCAACAGTGCCCCCTGTGACGTTTCGGGGAGTCAAGGGTATTTTGGTGGGGCAGGTGCTTAGGAGCAAACTAAAGGGTAAAGAAGCAATGCAGAGTATTTGGTCCCTGGTTTAGCTGTTTGCTGTCTGATGGTCTCTGTGTCTGAGCATCAGCGTCCAAGCCCTGCTTATGCCCACTGGGCCAGCCTCTCAGGAGAGCAGCAGGGTACCCTGTACCTAATTCAGAGCCAGCAGCCGGGTGATAACTCAGCATAAAGAAACATCTTTTGAACCACATCACTGGTGACATTGGATCCATCCTGTCAAGTCCAGAAGGCTGCAAAATTTCCCCAATGTATTCACTTGGGTTCCAGTTAAATGGACAATAATGATCCTTTAGGAGTGGGTGTTGAGGTGTCAACATATCCAGCACCTTACGCTTTATAAAACACTTCCTCACCTGTGACCAGACAAGTCTACCCATGCGCCCATGCGTTAGGGAGGCAGAGAAAATGTACCCCATTTGATAGATGAGGAAATAGGCTGGAGTTGCCAACTAGGTCCAAGGTCGATGTCCCCTGTCACAGCGGCTGAAGGACATAAAGAGTGTGAAGGTCAGGGGCGAGAGAAGGAATGATGTATTGACCAGGTCCCCATCCAGCTTTTTGGGATATGAGTCTTTCAGCAGAATGTCAAGAAGTCTAATTTTCTGTGGACTCCAGAAAAGTTGATTTTGATCAGATCAACAAGCCACCACAGAGTGTTAAAAGCATACCCTCTGGCTTTTTCTGCTAATGACTATGAAATTCACATTCAGTGATGAACCTCTTCTCAGGATGGAATGCTTTTATAGTAATGTTAATTAATAACTCTCTTCTTCTCCTATCCCTCTTTGTGATGTTGAATCATAGGGCATAGATGCTGGCAGGGCTTTAGAGGCACTAGTAATGTGGTTTTTAAATCTTTTTCATTGACTGATCAGCATCTTTCATCTCCTTGGTTCATAACCTGTGACGTAGACAACAGCCTGGATCATTATGCCCATCTTTTTTTTTTTTTTTTGAGACAGAGTCTTGCTCTGTCACCCAGGCTGGAGTGCAGTGGCCGGATCTCAGCTCACTGCAAGCTCCACCTCCCAGGTTCACGCCATTCTCCTGCCTCAGCCTCCTGAGTAGCTAGGACTACAGGCGCCCGCCACCTCGCCCGGCTAGTTTTTCATATTGTTTAGTAGAGACGGGGTTTCACCGTGTTAGCCAGGATGGTTTCGATCTCCTGACCTCGTGATCCACCCGTCTCGGCCTCCCAAAGTGCTGGGATTACAGGCTTGAGCCACCGCGCCCGGCCATGCCCATCTTATACGTGAGATAACCAAGGAAAAAAGCGGCTAAGCCACTTCCCCAAGTCATAGAACTAGGTCTAGAACATGTCTTATGACTACCAAACAATGCTCAATCTACTACATCAAACTTCCTTTCTCATCCACCCTGCAGATTAGATGCAAATTACAACCTCCCTGAGCTCCACCAAGGAGGAAACCAGCCCAGAGAGGAGTAGAGGTCTGGCTTTGATGGCAGTGTGGGAGAGCCCCTTGACTCTTACCCTCCCTCCAGAGAGAGAAACAGTTTTGCCTTCAAACCATCATGAGGATTGTTGCCTGCCAGCTCTGTCTCAAATATGACTCCAAGTCAATATCAAAAGGAAGGTGCCAGTGTCCACCTACCCATTCCCCGGCAGCTGGCCACATTGTGCCATCCTAGCCACAGCTGAGCCTGCTCCAGGCCATTCTCCTGAAACACATAATAGCATCCTCCCCCCAGCCCAGCTTCCACTGACAGGCAGGCTCTGAAGCCAGCAGGCTGCTGCCTGAAGCAGCTCCCAGCAGGAGCTCCATGGAGGCCGGCAAGGTTACAGGTGCTTTTCATCCAGCCTCACAGGAGAGCACCAACTTCCTGCTGCTAGAAATTTGTCTGCAAATTTTTGTCTTCATTCAAATCGATGGATAGAAGCCGGAGACACTGGGGTGATATGATAACTTGATTAAGCCCCAGAACAGATGACACGGTAGCTCAAAGGCCATATGCTCTCCTCCTTAACCTCTCCCAGGGAGACCGCAGGCTTTGCTGGTAATTGGCCCATTGTCCTTCCACTGCGATTCCTGCCCAAGCCGGGAGTCGCCTGGCTAGGGGCTCCTTTCTGGGGCAGCCGTAAATACTCTCAGACCCGTCAGGCCTAGGGAACTGTGAAAAATACCTGTGCGATGGAACATACCAGAGTCACATTCTGAGAAGCGGAAAATGACCCTTACTGAAAACAATGACCTGAGATATTCTCCCATCCTCAAGCACAGCTATAAATTGCGACACATCCAGGGATGAAAGCCCAAGACTGTTGAAAGGTGTTCAAACTTTTAGAATATTCTGTTCTTTTGGAAGAAAATCCCCCTGACCTTTCATTTTTGTCCAGGTTGGTGTCTCCGGTTGGATTACACATTATCGAGAGTGTTTTTGATCAACCACTTCCAGATACTCTGGCGTTCACTGGTGTGAGCCCATCTTGGGTGAGCTAATGTGGATACCTGTGTATGTCATTACCTCTGGAAAAGAGATAGGTGGGTTCCAAGCCGGAAAGAAGAGTGCTAAATAGAAGATATAAGCAGAGGGCCCAGTGGCTCAGGCCTGTAATCCCAGCACATGGAGACTGGCCTGGCCAATATGCCAAAACCCCATCTCTACAAAAAAAAAAAAAAAAAAAATGGCTGGGCGCGGTGGCTCACGCCTGTAATCCCAACACTTTGGGAGGCCGAGGCGGGCGGATCACGAGGTCAAGAAATCGAGACCATCCTGGCTAACACGGTGAAACCCCATCTCTACTAAAAATACAAAAAAAAAAAAAAAATTAGTCAGGCGTGGTGGCGGCGCCTGTAGTCCCAGCTACTCCAGAGGCTGAGGCAGGAGAATGGTGTGAACCCGGGAGGCGGAGCTTGCAGTGAGCCGAGATTGCACCACTACACTCCATCTAGCCTGGGCAACAGAGCCAGACTCCCTCTCAAAAAAAAAAAAAAAAAAAAAAAAAAGCCGGGTGTGGTGGCGGGCGCCTGTAATCCCAGCTACTTGGGAGACTGAGGCAGGAGAATCGCTTGAACCTGGGAGAAGCAGGCTTAGGGAGGAGTAGGTTTCAGTGAGCCGAGACTGCACCACTGCACTCCAGCCTGGGTGACAAAGCCAGACTCCATCAAAAAGAAAAAAAAGATATAAGTAGATATTTGCTGTGATGATAGTTTTCCATTCTGTTTTAAAATCTTCTGTCAGCTTTTGTTCAGTGACTTAAGACATTTTAGAGCTGAGAGGGAGCTGAACACGAATCCCCTCAACCCATTTTTTTTGTAGGAATATATGAGAGGAATAAAATTCACTACTGTCTGTTCAAAGTTTGAGTTGGATCCTTGCTGGGGAATGTGAGAAACAAAGCTGTTAGTGACGCTTTGAAAATAAGCAAGGTATACTATTAAAGGTTAAACAAATGCTATTTTAAATTTTCATTATGATTTATTGCTCAAGTCTCCCTATAAGAAAGAGGGCTACAGTATGCCAACATCACCCCTTTCTGTCTTTGTCATGGGAATGGAATGTCTTTTGAACTGCTAAAGTAGATAATTCCATGCCTGGAAGAAAAACGAAGGGGGGGGAGGGGGAGTGTAGAAGGAAAAAAGATCCTCTCATTTCCTAATAATTGCAAAGGCCAGGAATGTGCCACAGCGGCATTCAGGAAAATTCGGCGATGCGTGCCACAGTTGGGTGCGCGCCCTGTCCCTCCAGTGCCAGGTGGGGGACTGGGAAGCCGCCTCTGCCATCTGCCAAGGACCCACGCGGCCCGAGCGATTTACCCATTCCCTGCAATGGCGAGATTTCTTTCTAAAAAAAAAATGTTTGTTGTTTCACAGTTGGCCTCTTGGCCCCGAAGGGCAGCGCGCGCCCCGCGTGCAGTGTCCCGGCCCTCGCGGCGCTTGGAGCCTCCAAACCCGGGCCGCGCGGCTGCAAAGGCCTCTCCAAAGGGGGCGTTCCGCTCTGCCCCCTGCGACTCCGGCCATTGTCCCCACTCGCCCCGCAAGGGAACTGAGGAGGGAGCTTTTTAAACAGTTCTCCGGGAACAAAGGGAGCCCAGGCGCCGGGCTTCATTACGGGCTCATCGGCCACACCAGCGGGCCCGCCTCTCGCCACAGCCTCGGCCACAACCAGCACCAGCCCGTGGCTCAAGGCCGCCGCCGCCCGCTGGCTGGTTCCTCCCAGCCCTTCCCCTCCCGCCCCTCCGTCCCATCCCCTCCAG
>NW_016805666.1:7990459-8032431 GCF_001698545.2 Rhinopithecus bieti
TTTTAAACAGTTCTCCGGGAACAAAGGGAGCCCAGGCGCCGGGCTTCATTACGGGCTCATCGGCCACACCAGCGGGCCCGCCTCTCGCCACAGCCTCGGCCACAACCAGCACCAGCCCGTGGCTCAAGGCCGCCGCCGCCCGCTGGCTGGTTCCTCCCAGCCCTTCCCCTCCCGCCCCCTCCGTCCCATCCCCTCCAGCCCCGGGCCCCGCGGCGGCCACGCTGCGCCCACGCCCCGCCAGACCGCTCCCGCCCGCCAGACCGCTCCCGCCCGCCAGGTAAAAGCAGAGCACCGGGATCCACCCGGCCCCGGGCCCCTCTGGACCTGCCCCACGCCCTGGCGCGTCCCTTTCCCGGTGGGGACCCTCTAGCGACCTGGGTTTGAGAGAAGATCTAACCGAAGCCTCCACCGCGAGGGACCACGTGTAGAAGATCCCAGCCTGCCTGGCGGTTGTGAGCCTCCTCTCCTGCCGCCGAACAGACCTAACTGACCACAGCCGGGAGTGGGTCATTCCAGGGTCAGGAGAGGTTTTAGACATAAAACACACACATGGGTGACCTCGCACACACTCTCTGAGCCTCCTGTTGAACAAAATGGAGCTAGGTAGTTTTGGGTTTTTTGTTTGTTTGTTTGTTTTGACATGGAGTCTCGCTAGGTGGCCCAAGCCGGAGTGCAGTGGTGCAATCTCAGCTCACTGCAACCTCCGCCTCCCAGGTCCAAGTGATTCTCCTGCCTCAGCCTCCCAGGTAGCTGGGATTACAGGCGCCTGCCACCACGCCTGGCTAATTTTTGTATTTTTAGTAGAGAAAGGGTTTTGCGTGTTAGCCAGGCTGGTTTCGAACTCCTGACCTCAGGTGATCCTCCCGCCTCGGCCTCCCAAAGTGCTGGGATTACAGGAGTAACCCACAATGCAGAGCTAGGCAGCTTTAAGAGTGATCAATAATGTACGAGACACGCCCCTTTATAGTAGGTGCTGCTTAAATCATAATTACAGTCATTGTCACATGGAACCTACAGCATCCAGCGTAAGAGGCTTTGAAAAGTGCTTCTGGGCCAGACAAGGTGGCTCCCCCCTTGTAATCCCAGCAACTGTGGGGGCTGAATTGGGAGGATTGCTTGAGGCCAGGAGTTCAAGCACAGTCTGGGAAACATGGCAAGATCTCATCTCTAAAAAATAAAATAAATTAGCCAGGCATGGTGGTGTGCACCTGTAGTCTTAGCTACTCAGGGGACTGAGACAGGAGAATTGCTTGAGCCCAGGAGTTTAAGGCTCCAGTGAGCTATGATCACACCACCGTACTCTAGCCTGGGCAACAAAAGAGACCCAGTCTCTTTTAAAAATTTTAAAATAAAATAGGAAAGAAAGTGCTCTGAAGTGATGAGGTCTGCAGTGGGGCAGACAGCAGGCTATGCAAATCATAGCCCATGCTCCTCCACTGACAGAAAGCCTCCTCCATGCACCCCCTGCTCCTGCCTAAGCTCCTCTGCAGAGGGACCTTCAAAGCCTGTGGCAAGCGCCCCGGCAGGTGCTGCACAATGATAAATCCTGATGCATGAGACCCCCCAGACAAGGCTAATGGGCCATGCTGTGGGAAGCCAGGAGGTAACTGAATGGAGAGGTTTCCCTGGGTGGCTGGGAGGGCTGTTCCACGTCGAACCATGCCGAACGCGGTTGCTCACAGAGGATCCGGCCAGCACCCGCAGGAAGTGGGTGAAAGAACATTCACAGGTAGAATAAGACTGCAGCCTCCCAGGGGAGCTTCCCGTAGGGCCAAAGAGCTCACACTCCAGCTCCTCGGTGGCACCCCGGGTTAGTTAAAAGGCTGCCCTCATTGGTGCCTACCCAGAGGACTCCTGATACATCGGATGAGGCCTGGGCAGGCAGGTGGGAAGCGCAAACCCACAGGCAGCTGAGAACAGCTACAAATCCTCTCCTCCATCCCAACAGAAGACCATTTGTTCCTTGTCCGTTGGGGTGCGTGCTGAGGAAGGCACTGTGTTGCAGAGTGGAGCAGACAGCAAGGTGACTGCTGTCCCCAGATTGCCGCCCACACCTAACCAGGACTAGCCCTGGGAGCAAGGAGGGAAAACGTAGGACAGTGACCAACCGTGGCCCTGCAGATGGGTGAGTGCACTCCTACTCCTTCATGCAGCTCATACCAGGCACCAGATCCCAGTGATACTCTGTCATTCACAGCACACCAGCGGTTACATCTGAGGTCCCCAAAGGAGTAAAGGCAAGAAGAAATGGATTTGGCTTTTTCTTTTTCTTTTTTTTTGAGACAGTCTCACTCTTGTCCAGGCTAAGTGCAGTGGCACGATCTCAGCTCACCGTAACCTTTGCCTCCTGGGTTCAAATGATTCTCCTGCCTCAGCCTCCCAAGTAGCTTGGATTACAGGCACGCACCACCATGCCCAGCTGATTTTGTATTTTTTAGTAGAGATGGGGTTTCTCCATGTTGGTCAGGCTGGCCTCGAACTCCTGACCTCAGGTGATCTGCCCGCTTTGGCCTCCCAAAAAACTGAGATTACAGGCTTGAGCCACCGTGCCTGGCCAGATTTGGCATTTTCAAAGCACGTCATTGTTTTCTTGCTGGATTGATGTCTGGCAAGCTTGCCTGATAACTGGTCTGGTGTACTTCCTTCTTTGATTTGTATATATTTTAACCTTTTGTTTACATGTCCTGCCTATTTTTTTCATAGTGATTATGAATTAACTGGAAACGTTTTTTTAATTATTAAAAAAACAAATAGAACCCATTGAATAGTCCGAGAACTTAGATTTACCAGTGAGAAAAACTGCTGGTTGAGACTAAAATAGAGCTTTAACCTACCAAGAGATGTAGAGGCCAGGGGCGCTTATGCAGGAGCACATGTCAGCATGGGTGAGGAGGGGGGACCCATGCTTACCCCCTCACTTCACTTCCATCCTCTCAGATAAGATCATTTCACTCCTGAGAGAGGACCTTCCTTCTCCTAAAGCCTCCTAAACCTCACGGCCCACATCCAGTCTGTCCGACGCGAAGGGACGCCGGGAAGCCAAGTGCAGTCTTCCTGAGGCAAATGTGCCGCAAAAGTTTTTCCCCATCTGGGATGGGGGAGCAACTGACGGCCTGGCTGCTGGAATGCTGCTGAAACACAGTAGGTGAGCAGGCCTCGGGCAAGGTGGGATGAGGCCCAGGACAGATGACGCAATCTTGGCCTCCGCTAGAGGGCTGGCTCGGAAAGGAGGTGGAAAGCTTCCATAATGAGATTCCCAGCCCGGCTCAGTCAACCAGAGGCAGTGACATTAGCCAAGGCCTTGTTCTGGCTGGAGCAGAATCCTATGGGCTGCTCTTAGAAGAACTGGTTTAACCTAGAGCAACAGGGTCTCACAATAAGGGTATTTGTGTACAGGAAGGATGCTTTGGGGAGAGGAGAGAATATGCAAATTTTTTTGTTGTTGTTGGTTTTAAAAGTCTGGAGAGAAATCTGCTAAATGAAAAACTTAACATACATTTAATATTCACAGGCATTGCATATAATAAAACAGTGCATTTTAAGTCTAAAGTTTTGCTCTTTAAAAACTCTAGAAAGCTTCAAAATGAATTTTGTTCAACCTCCTCTCTTAGCTCGACACTTAAATGTTAACTGAACTGTTTCTGAACTCTGATTTTGAACTAGTTAAAAATCTAATTTCATTAGACATTTCTGAAGCCCGTAAAATTTCTCCCCAGTGGGGTATGGCCCGCCTGCCCATTGCAGATGAACCAGTATGCTGGCGTGTGAGCGGCCACCACATCTCATGTGTGGCATGTATATAAAACCAGTGTTTCAGTCAATATCACTTTATTTTTTTAAATGCTGACTTTCAGTCTAATTCACAGTGTTGTGGAAGCTATGACATATTTGATGCTTTTAGAGGCCCTCAACATTGATAATACTTGAATAATTGTGGGTGGCCTTGGGCCTCTGGAGCTTTAAGGAACAAAGTTAAGTGACACATCACCTTGCAGAAAAAGGTATATTCTATGTAATTATGGACTAGTCACCCTCTTATTCTGATTAGCATTCACTCTAGTAACAGTTATACTCTTTCAACATTGGCATAGCACTGTATATGGTATCTGTTCTGTTTCATTGTTGCGCCTTTAGCAAACACTTACTGATTTCCTCCAATGTGCCACGTTCTGTGCTTTCTGTTTTTGAAGCCACATTCAGTAGAAGATACAAACATGGAACAAATAAAGACGGTATTATGTTGTAAGTGTTAAATTAAAGACATAAACAGAGAACCAAAAGGAGGAAGGTACAAACTCTGTCCAGAAGAGGGAAGAGAAAGTAGGGAAGGCTTCCCTAAGGAGGAGGCATTGGGAATGGCTCCTTGCTCTTAGGGACCCTGTCTGGAACTGTAACCACAGCCTCCTGAATGGTCTCCAGCTCCCACACTTCAAGCAAGAGGATGAGTCAAGTTCTAACACTGTGCTGGGGAACAGCCCTTACCACCACCACAACCCGCCATCCCGCCCCCGCCAGGCCTGGAGCTCTTCAGCAGGAGTGGGGAACAGCCATTCTCATTCAAAGTGACAGCCAGACCTCGGCAAGATGTCAACAAGGACCCTCCACCAACTAGTAACAAAGGAACACATTCATTTACTAATCACGGATATTTTGAAGGGTAAATTCTGGTGGACGACACCCACTCATCCCTCTGACTCCTACTCTTAGCTAATGACCCTGAGAGTCAAGTTGCTTTTGTACCTGCTGTTCCTTCTGCCTAGAGCACCTTCCTCCTCTTTAAGGACAGGCAATATAGATACCAATTCATCCAGGAAGCCCTCCTGATAACCCCCAACTAAGGGAACTTAGCCACCCTCCACTTCATTCATTCAACTAAAGCTTACTGAGCACGCACCGTGTGGCAGACACGAGGGACACAGTGGTGAACAAAATAGACGAAACAGCCTGCCCTCACGGAGCTTACATTCTAGGGCAGGGAAATGAACAAGAAGCAAAATAAACATGGGAAGCACCCAGTGTATTAAGATAGAGGAGAATCCGCGGGGGCGGCCCACCCTGGCAGGAAGGTGTACTGATAACGGAATTTACAGTTGCCGGTGTGCAGGCCTCATAAAGAGCAAACCCACTTTGAATTTATTTCACAATTATTTTTAAATTCTCTACAGATGACACACCTCCTCAGGTCCTGCCCCCGGCCACCATTGAATCGGAATGCCACTGGATTAAAGAGTGACAGGTCAAATGGAGGAAGCAGAGCAAGGATGGAGAAGGAGGAATGGTGTTGAATGGGTTGCAATTTTAAATAGGATGGTCAGGGAGGGAGGCATCAGTAAGGTGACACACGAGTCAAGATCTTGGAGGGAAAGAGTCCCAAGCAGAAGAAACAGTAAGTGCAAACGTCCTGAGGCAGGAGAGTGAGCACAGAGGAGACCAGTGAGAGAACCAGAGAGAACGGGGACACAGACCACACAGTCCTTTGGAATGAATGTGGCTGACAGAGTGAGACGGGAGGGAAAAGATGGGCTCTGACTTACTTTTTGAAAGGATTACTCTGGAAGCTGTGTGGAGAAGAATCTGAAGGCAGGGTGGGAACTTACTGGGAAATGATGAGAACAGGTAGGAGACTTGTAGCACTCCAGCCAAGAGCCAATGGTGGGTTGGACAAGGGGAGGACGATAGTGGTAACGAGAAGTGTCTGATTTGGAAGCGATGCCTCCGTTGAAGGGAGATAGGAGCCTAAGAGAAGAATCAAAGAGGACACAAAGGATTTTTGGACTCCCATTGGCTGAGATGGGAAATCTGTGGGCAAGAAGGGGTCTGTGCGTGGGTGGGGTGGGCAGGAGCTCGTCTCAGGATGAAATGTCTGTTACCTGCCAAGCAGGACGTCTTAGAGGCAATGGATTCTCAGCATACATAGCTCTGAGAGTCAGCAGAGAAGTCTCATTTAAAGATGAGTGATGGAGAGTTCCAAGGATTGAATCTTGATGTTCTTTGTTGTTCCTTTGCAGGAATCTGAAGAGAAGATGGCAAAAGAGTCTGAGAGGCAGCAGCCAGAAGGAGAGGGAAAGCAAGGTGGGTGTGAAAAAAGTGTTCAACGTGGAGGGAGGAACCAGCCATGCCAAATGATGCTAACAGCCAGGCAAGATGAGGACCAAGAAATGTCCACTGCATTTAGCAAAATGAGGACACTGGTGACCTTGACAAGAACAGTGTCAGGGATGACAGTGTAATTGGGGTGGATTCAAGGGAGAATGGAAGGAGAGAATTTGGAGATGATGAGTCCAGACAGTCATTTTGGAAAGCGGTAAGAACTGGGGCCGTTCTCCTGAGGGAGGAGGTGGGATCAAGAGAAGGTATCTTCACATAAGAGAGATAGTAGCATGGTAGCATGCTGCTAGGAGAGACCCCACAGAGAGGGAAAGATTGATGGTGCAAGGGACAGAAGGGAGACACTGGAGTGATGTCCTTGAGCAGACAGGAGGGCATGGGATGGATGGTTCATCCACAGAACAGGAGAGGGGCAGACACAAAACGCAGGCATGTGGTGAGGTGGGGGGTGAGGTGGGGGGTGAGGTGGGGACAGATGCTCATGAGGATCTCTTCTGATTGCTTTTATCTTCTTCATGAAATAGGAAGCTGAGGCATCACCTTAGACGAAGGCTCAGCAAGTTGGTGTAAGGCAAGTGGGACTGTAAGCTCCATGAGGACAGGAACCTTGTCTCTTGTTCGCCATTGCCCCCCTGTGTTAGTGCAGTGCTAGGGATGTACTAGGTGTTCAAAAGGCATCTATTGGATGATGAACTAAAGAATAGCAAAATGGGCAGATTATCACAGGACCTGAAACCACAGGACCTCACCCTAAATGGGCACAGGCCAGATGGCCAGTGCTTTTTTTTTTTTTTTGAGATGGGGTCTTACTCTGTTGCTCAGGCTGGAGTGCAGTGGTGCAATCACCAACCATTGCAGCCTCAACTTCCTGGGCTCAGGCGTTCCTCCCACCTCAGCTTCCCAAGCAACTGGGACTACAGGTGTGCACCACCACACCCGGCTAATTTTTGCACTTTTTGTAGAGACAGGGCTTTGCCATGTTGCCCAGGCTGTTCTTGAATTCCTGTGCTCGAGTCATCCACCCACCTCCACCTCCAAAAATACTGGGATTACAGGTGTGAGCCACCGTGCCTAGCCTGCCCGGTGCTATTCTGATTCATACACTTAAATTTATAGCCATCAAATCCCAGGGCTGCCTTGGGGCCCTGGGCAACCTCTGGCCAGTCTCTTTCCTGCTCTTCCCTCTCTCACTGAGCTTAGAAGAGGCTAGGCTTAGGTCTTCTTGTAAAATGACCAGTATTCTCTAATTGAAGACCAGGGTACCCTTCACAATTGTATCTATTCTTTGCTTTTTTTCTCTTTCCTAGTGACCCTCATGTTGTCATATTTGTTGCCAGGCTCACTAAGGAGGGCACCACGAAACAAGGGTTGTCACCTCTAGACAGAGGGGAAGCTTGAAAACAACAACACATGGCCCGATAATGCTCATAGGCACCATTGCAATTCACCTGCTTCAGCAAGGCCCAGGGCATATTTTTCTTTGCAAATTCCTAGTATCCTATCAATATTACTACTGGTCTACATTGTTTGCCATCTTCTGGTCCAAGGCAGAGCTGTGGGGCTGTGGAGGCAAAGTCCTGCCTGAAATGGGACCCCGGGCAGGGGTGCCTCAAGTCTAAGGGTCTGGATCCTCAGCCACGGATCACACAGCCTGGAGCCTGTGGGTGAGGAGCCCCTGCCACACTCCCCTCAGCCAGAATCCTAAACCCACAGGAGTCTCGGGGCTCTGCGACACTCTCTAGCCCAACTCCCTTCAACACCAAACCCCTTATGCATCTGTCAGGTGGTCCTTCAACTTCTGGGTGAAGTGCCGGTTTGAAAGTGAACTGCCAGAGAAGCAGTGGCTCCAGATGTCTTCAAAGGCCTGTGTCTGTGACCCCATCTGTCCTTACCTCAAAGGCCAGGCTCCCGTCCATCATGATGGGGAGAATGGGGAAAGGGCTCGACTGGTCCTGTCACTTCCAAGAAACAGGTGACACAGGTGTTCCTGGAACTGGGCTCTCCCCTTGTCTCTCTCATGCTGAGCGGCCTCTTGGAAACATCTGCAAGAGGGTGATGGTCTCCCCTTCAGATCCCTTCTTCGTCCTCAGGGCACCAGAAGAGCAGCTGGTAGCCCCAGCACAAGCCCTTGAATTCTTTGTTAGGTTTAAGAGGCGACTGGGGGGTGGAAGATGGGAGAGGAATCTAATTATTTAGTCAATAAACATGCATTGAGAAGCCAGTGTGTGCCCAGCACCCTTCAAGATGCTTGGGATAGCTGAGTCAACGAAACCCACAGGATCTCCTGCCTGTGGGGCTTGCATTCTAGTGAGGGGAAAGGTCAGAGTTCAGGCAGAGTCTTCCTGACACAATGGGCTTCCCTTCCCCCAGGGCAAGAGGGATCCAGCCAGGCTCCTGCTGGGCCAGTGGATCAGTCCCCCATCCCAGAGCAAGCGGCGGCACTCAGCAGAGCCCCCACCCTCCAGATCCGCCAAGCCCATCGGCTTACTCCGGTTCCCAGAGACACAGAGCCACTGAGCAGTCAATGAGAGCAGCTCCCAGCCACAGTTGGTGGCAACCCCAGGGCCCGCTGTGGGGGATGCTGTGGGTCCACTCCCTGCCACCTGCTTCCTGCCTGTGTAGCCACAAGGGAAATGCCACCTTCTGAGGAGGAGGAGCCTGTCACCGAGATAAGCAGGTTTTGCGGGCCGCTTCCACAGGAAAACACACTTTCTAAGAAGCCAGTCTCCTTCCTCTGGGTGTTTTTCTGGCAAGCAGAGGCGGCATGAACCCCTGCAGACCGCAGTGAGATGGGGTGGATTAAAGTAAACTCTCCTTACTTTTAACACGCCCAGCATCCCCTCAAATCCTGGCGGTGGCTTCCCAAATATAATCTTTTTAGAGAAAAAAAATGCCCACACCTACCACTGTTTGCAAACAATTCAAACAACTTAGGTGTGTCTTCTCCCTGTTGTGGCAATAAAAAAAGAGGCTGCTGACATCTGTTTCCTTTAGGAAGCTTATAAAAAAATAATCATGCAGATGCATACGGTTGCTTGGCTGTAAGCAAAGCAGTATCCCATGCCTGACCGTCCATGGGCCCCTCCTAACCTCAGCACTTGCTGGAGCCAGAAAACCCCTGCCCCAGGAGCTGGCAAGGGGGTACATGGTTCGAGGGTGGGTTTCCAACTCCTAGGGTCGACCCTTGATCCAGCCAACTCCTAATCAACAAGCCAAACAAGACAAAATCACTATGGGGAAACTTCTCCCTTTCTAAGCCCCAGCTTGTATCAATTAATTCTTTGTATACAACCATGGAAGGAGATTTGAGGTGAAACACAAGTCACCCCAATGGTGTAATAAACTTTCTGAAGCTTAAAAAAATCATCAAAATACGGAGACAGTTGGATGAGACATTTCCTCCAATGCAAAATTAGTTTCTACATCAATGAATCTCAGAATAGGGTAGGGTGGGGGGAAGAGAATATAATGAGTTTACTGGCTTTTTCAAACTACCTGTGTGCCACTCCCATCCTCAATTCTAGAGATCCTGACACATGCTCCAGGAAGCCTCTTCTGACCGAGAACCCCTGTCAGAGTGAGTTATTTTTATTCAGTGGTTCTCAAAGATGAGCTTGCACCAGAAGCACCTGCAGAGCCCAGTAAAGCTCAAACCACTTGTTCCCACCCCCAGTTTCTGATTCAGTAACCCTGGGGTGGGGTCCAGAATTTGCATTTCTAACAAGTTCCCAGGTGATGCTGTTGCTGGTACCAGGGACGGCATCGAAAGTCCTCCAGGTGTTTTGAGGCAGAAGATGATTAAGAACAACTGGGTTTGAAAAGAAATTATTTGCTGTGTATTGCAAAAGAACAAAAGCAAAATTCTTTGTAGCACCTCTTGATGCTGATGGCATGGCAGTACATGGAAGTATTGTGGGGGGAATAGCTGAGACCCCAAGGCTGGAAATAAGCACATGACCCAGATTCTAGCTCCATCCCCCCACTTGCAGATCTCGGGCAGGCCGAAAAGTTCCCTCTGTGAGATAAGGTTTGGGGTTGTCAGCTGTTTTTTAGCTGGAGCACAGATGTAAGGAGAATAGGGCTTGGATTCCATCTCCACATGGGTCAGGAGGCTTGTCCTGTCCTGTGGCCGTGGGCAGAGGCTTCTCAGGGATGGATCCTCAGGCCACTGAGCAGGAGAATGCAAGGGCAGCCACCCCGCACCACTGTGGCTACTCAGTGCCCACGCTCGACCCACCCCAGCTCTGGCAGAAACTTTCCACCCAGAAGGAAAGTCCCCGTTATTAGAATTCAGAAGGGACTTTGTGGTAGCCAAACGTGCAGCATATATGCCAACATCATGCCACGCCCGAAAGGCCAGTCATGGTCCCAGTCATGCTCTAGAAAGAAAACGGGCCTGCAGTTCCAGGGACGGAAACCCACAGTCTGGGAAAAGTAGAATTTAAGAATTAACTTTCATTTCCTATTAGTTCTCATCCCATATGGGATTACACTGTCTGGTAATTAGATGTGTGAGGTGTGGAAATAGATTCCTCTGCTTCCTCCAGAGAAGGGAGCTTGTTTTTCCGAGCTTCCAGGGCCTAGCACAGCCCTGGAACACACTAGGTCCTCAGTTAATGATAAATCTTTTTAAAGTCAGTGCCTCCCAGGGGGGAGAAAATGCCATCAAAAGGCAGGACTTGGGGAGCCTGGGAACCTAGTGTTCATCCTGGGGAAGCTCAATGCCGCCTAGCAGGGAATTCTGCAGCCACGGAGCAAAGATGCCTTCCCCTAATTCTGTTGGCTTGCCTGGCTCTGCTCCTGAATATTTAATTGGAGTAATTAAGCCTATCACCAACAGGCTGTCAGTCCCAGCATTCAAAAACTCCCCTGTTGTTCTTCCAAAGAGTTAATGATCTTCAGGCCTTGAAAAGATCCTGTATTTTTGGCTGGTTATCAAAATCAACTAGAGAAGAGCTGATTCCAGGATGCTGCGAGCCTTGCTCTCTTGCTCTGTGGTGGGGGGTGTGCTGGGCTAGGGGAAGAGGGCTTGCATTCATACCCACAGACATTCCCACACACGCACACATGCCCACACATATGTGCGCATCAACACCAACACCAAAACTTAGGTGTTCGCTGATTTAATGAGGCGATTCATTTTCTGCTGGGTGGGGTGGGGGGCGGGTGGGGTAGTGGTGTGGTGCAGCGTTAATGATTCCTGAGACATATTCTGTCTTGTTGTTTATACCTCTGCAGTTAGCCCTTCTTCTTTTTTGCCCCAGCTCCTACTCAAAGTACTCTTAAGTATGGAATGCACGATGAACAGGCCAGATGATTCTGTCAGTTCTCTTGGAGTTTCCTACATTCTATTCTACCCCTCAAGATCATTTTCACTTCCCAGACTAGTCATTATGATGCCCTAAATGATGGTTAAGGGGCATGACAAAAAAAAAAAAATCCAGCTGAAAACTACTTGACCGTTTTGCATAAAACTGGTGTCAACCCACTGGTCTGTTGTATCACTCGACAGGATCCCCTTAGGAAATCTCTTTTAGAGCTCAAAAGCCTGATGAATTTTCTCTCTCCTAAGAACTCTATATACTTTTCTCTGTTTTATTTTTGTCTTGGCTGCCAAGAGCCTCAGAGTTAAATTTAATAATAGCTCTAGGTTTTGTATATTTACTTCCCTCCTTCTTCCTGTGGTCCTGAAAATAAGATAACTATTTTAATAATCTACCTGGATGTATTTTCTTTGTTGTAGGCATCCAATTTTTTTCTTCTTTAAAAAGCACAAGCTATCAATGACCTTAGTGTAAAATAAGAATAAGTGCAGGATCCTGTGTCCAGAGAGAAAACCAATTGCATACAGAATGATGACTCCCTATAAACAAAAATTCCTGAATAAGGTTAAGAGGGTCATAGTGGACCACAAGCTGATGGTGCCACAGTAACCCTGTGCAGGGAAGCGGGTGGTCCCCTAAGAGACCAGGCTTCTGAGTGTACGGTTACATTGTGAAGGCTCTCCTGTCTCCAGGATGCTATTTTATTTCAGCCCTCCATGAAGCTTGGTGGTTTAGCTTTACAATGGCCCCCAGAGAAGATGTTGCTAAGAGCTGTAGAAGAAGGTTGCATTGTGCTTAACTGCAATCCTTTTACATGTGAGAGCAAGCTCACATACATCCGTGAGACACCTACTATTTTCAGAATCCTGCCAGAGGAGCAGTAGGTCTTTTTCCTCAATGGTTTTCTCCCACCCACAGTCACCAGTGTAGATAGAAGCCCTTGGAACCACGTTCCCCAGCAGCACAACAGGTGGGGCTTGGGAAGATGGTGCATCTCCTGCTGGCTGGGCTGCCTAGACCCTGGGGTGAGTGTCGAATAGGTCTTGGATCCCCCTGTTCCTCCAGCTTTTAGAAAATTCTCACCCAGTTGGACTGCTGTGAGGGGGACCTGATCTGAACCCTCAAACTCCTGCTCTGCAAAGCCTAGATCCGACAGAGGCCCGGCCTCAAAAGCACCTCACTGTTCAGGCCATGCAGGCAAGCTCCCGGAAGCCGGGTGTGGAGCACTGCCACATGGTATGGTCCTAATTCTCCTGTCTCATCCTCTGCAGCCTTTGCTCCTGGAGCAACTGTATTGGGTGTTCTGGCACCAGTGGCCGCGTAAGCCATGCTGGCCGCTTTCCCTGACGTTTTTTAAATACAAATTTTAAATGTGTCTTTGAGATGAAAGCAGGAATGCCAAAAGTAGGCCGACGTTTTCTTGTGTTCAATTACAGCCCTGGGGAGTAACCCACACAAGGAACGGCTCAGAGCCCCAGCCAAGATGAAATCTGCTTTTCCAATAAGCACTTCAAACGGCAGGGGATGTTTTTGGCTGGCTTCAGCAACTGGGAGGCCAACAGTTAATAGGGCTGGGCACAGAGGCAGGGCTGCCCGCCATCAGGGGAAATCCGAAGCTGCCTTTCACAGCAGCTTTCACCGCAACTGAAGTTACAAGACACTTGTCTGGCTCCCCCAAGCCAGTGGCACGAACCCACCTTTGGACTTCATTGAAAAGATATTCCAAGATTTAATCTTCCAAGATTAAAGATTTTGATATCCAACGTATGGAGAGTTAATTCCTCTCTATACAGTTTTTCTTCATTATTTTCTCAGGCCAAATTCCTTTACAGTGTTAGGCATGTCCAAATTATTTTACTGGACTGGAATTTTGTTGGTTTGAAAATAGGCCACATCAGAAATGCTGACATAATGAAATGAGGATACTGATGGTGGTGGTGAGGATAGATGGATGGATGCATGGATGGATGCATAGATGGATGCGTGGATGGATGGATGGTTGGATGGATGCATGCATGCGTGGATGGATGGATGGATGGATGGATGGATGGATGGATGGATGGATACATAGATTGGCTGGTAGTAGAGATAGTGGCAGTGTTACAAGGTAAGTAGGGAAAGGTCTAACAGCTCCATTTCCCAAACCTGGAAGCTGAAACTCCACAAAGTAATTGACTGGCCCAAGCTTACCACAGGTGAGCCTGATGTAGAACCCCAGCCTTCTAAGTTATGTGCTCCTCAAGACACCAACCTGTACTTCAGTAATCTGTGCCATGCTGTGATTGCATATCCATGTCCTGCCCTGGCACAGAGCTTTCCAGACTCAGTCACGGTCATGGGTGCATTTTGCCTGGTTTAGTTACTAAGTATTGGCCAATTATCAAGTCATGAAGGGAATCGTCACTGGGACTTGGGATTCCCACTTCATTCTTGAATCCCTAAAGCCACTCCTGGATTTGAACAAGTATTTCCTGACTCGTTAGGTAGGAGAAGCACCAGGGCAAACAGCAGGGATTTCCAAAGGGCGGTGTGGATAAAGGATTTGTTAAAATACATATTCCTGGGCCTCATCTCCCTGCCAGGTTCTGAACAAGGAGGTCTGAAGTGGCTGCAGGAAATACAGGTTCAATAGCAAAACACTTAACCTCTTCCAAGTCTCATTTGAACCTCACCTGGGTAAGGTTTATCCTGACCACTCTATCTAAAATTGCAACACACATACAACCTTGTCAGTCCCCAGCACCTCACCCTGCTCTCCTTTTCCCCCTAGTACTCTCACCTGTTAGATAATTGACTTGTTTCTTTTTTATTTTTATTTTTTGAGACAGGGTCTCTCTCTGTTGCCCAGGCTGGAATGCAGTGGCACAATTATGGCTCACTGTAATGTCAACCTCCTGGGCTAAGACAATCCTCCTACCTCAGGCTCTCAAGTAGTTGGGGCTACCACCACACTCAGCTAATTTTTGTATATTTGGGTAGAGACGTGGTTTCACCATGTTGCCCAGGCTGGTCTCGAATTCCTGGGCTCAAGTGATCCTTCCACCTCAGACTCCCAAAGTGTTGGGATTACAAGCATGAGCCACAGCACCCAGGCAACTTATTTCTTATACTTGTTTGTTCTTGGCCTCCCGTAATAAAGGAACTTCAGAAGGGCTAGGACCTGTCTTCCTCACTGCTGAATCCCATGAGCCTGGAGCCATGCCTAGGTCGGTAACTCCCTGTTGAAAACAACAGAGACTGAATGAGGACGTAACTATAATTAATGCAGGTAGCTCGAGATGCACACTTGGAGAAACACTGCCCCAAGAGCATGAAGTTGGCACCAGCCCGACGGGGGTTGGGTCCCAGCTCTACCCATCTGCTGTGTGACTTCAGACAATTTAAGCCTCCTGAGCATCCGTTCTGTCTCATCTGTGAAATGGAGACAATCCTGATATCTTAGGGTTGCAACACAAGGATCCAGTAATATAACCAGGCACAGAGCAGGATGCTGCAGCAATACTTCCTCCTCCCTTATCTTCCGGGTGGAATTTTGCAAGCAATGGTGTCTGAGCAGAAAATGAATCTGAAGCTTCCCAGGTGGGAGGGAGCACATTCCCTGTTTCTCCTCAGGCAGACAGAGGCGGGGAGGAAGAGTGAATGGAGGTCACCCATCAGGAGGAGTGTATAGTGTATAAGTCATCCCTGCCGGCTACCTCTGCAGCTCACAGGACACACGTTCACCTCCCTCCCTCCCGCCTTCCCTTCCCACCAGCAGAAATGAACAAGCAGTTTCTCTGAGTAAACAGATGATAAATCACTGGCTAGAATCGGTACTCCCGCCAAAGCAGCCTCGTTTGAGATCTCAGGCAGAGCGAGCGCGCGTGCTTGAGGACTGCAATTTGGATTTAGAGGCAGCCCTGCCAGGCCTGCACACTGCTGGGTGAGCGTTCTTCCCCAAACAGCCCAGCCCGCTTCCCCCGAGACCCTTGGAGTAAGTCCCGCAGACTCTTGCCAGCCCCACCTGGAAGGACTTAAGCTCCAGCGTGGGGGATGTGGGTGAGATGGGAACGAGGATTTCCTGACAGCAATCCTGGAATGGGTAACTGAGGTTGTAGACTTTTTCTGAGTTTTATGAAGCAGATAGGATTTGGAGGTTAAGAGACAAAACAAAAAATATCTACACACACACAAAGACAAACACGCATTACACACCCCAAAGGGAGAAAAAGAAAACAGCCCCTGCAGAGGGGGATCAGGGCATCTGTCCACATGGATGTCAGGACAGTGGCGGTGACACACAATCCAGAGTCCAGAGCCCACGTCCAAGCTCCAGTTCCACCACTCACTGTCCAGTGACCTTGGACACGTCTCCCTCCCGGCCTCCCCTCGGGGTTTCTTCCTCTTGAAGCGCGAGCATGCATTCCTGATGCTCCCTGAGCTGATGTTTCACGGGTCTCTGATTTCCAGTTGGGCCCTGGCCAGGCGCATTGCGGAGGCAGTAGGGAAACTTGCCCAAATGTGTGGCCGTCCCAATCTTCTTGGCCAGCCCTCAGCCCCAGCTGAGATCCAATTCAAAGCTTGGACCTTTACTTTCAGAGTCTACATTGGAAGGAGCAGGATTCTTCCTGACGTCCCACACCTTTTTCCTGGCTTTCTGTCCCTGGTGGGGGCTCTGTGCCTGGCAAGCTAAACGCCCTCTGAGCCCTTCAGAGGCAGTTTCCACCCTCAGCCCCTGCCCTGCTGTGACAGCCTCAGGGTCAGGCTGAGCTCTGGAACCATATCTGCCACGCAGGAGGGGTCCCTCATCTGGATTCAAGGAGAGACTACTGTTCTTCAAAGTAACCCCACTCCCGGTGGAACCCAGCCGCCACTTCCACAGGGCTGCCCAGGAGTGTCCCACTCGAGACCCCGGCAGGAGTCCAGCAGGAGCTTTGGAGGAATTAGCTTGGAAAGGGATCTGCCAGGGACTGGTTGTGTGACCTTGAGCAAGTCCCTTCCCCTCTCTGGGTCTCAGGTTCCCCACCTGGCTGGGATGGCTCTGTGCCATCTGCCCAGTGCTGACAGTCTGTGTCCCTGTCCGACCGCGGGCAGCCTCTCCCTCCCTGGGGCTGGAGGGAATGCTGCCATCACTGGCCAGCCAGGGGTGGGGTTCAAATGAGGGAAGCCAGGAGCAACCCTTGCAGTCGGGGCTCCAGGCAGGAACCAGAAGGGAAGCCTCCCTCTACTCCCCAGCATCATCTCCTCTTCCCCTCTTAGAATTATGGGCTGGCAAAGCCAGGGAGGCTATCAGGCATCATCCAAACCAGGGGTGTTCAAGCTTCTTTTATGTACATGGCATTCCTCCAAATGAAATCTCACACAAATATCAGATTGGGGGTTTGGGGATGGGGATAAAGGGATGGGCAGGGATGAAAAATGGCGAAGAACATTTGTGATAAAGACAGCTCGGGGCCAGGCACGGTGGTTCACGCTTGTAATCCCAGCATTTCGGGAGCCAAGGCAGGAGGATTCCTTGAGACCAGCCTGGGTAACACAGTGGGACTCCGTCTCTACAAAAAACAAACAAACAAAAAATGAACTGGGTGTGGTGGCGCGTGCCTGTAATTCCAGCCTCTTAGGAGGCTAAGGTGGGACAATCACCTGAGCCTGGGAGGTCAGGGTTGCAGTGAGCTGTGCTCACGCCACTGCACTTCCAGCCTGGGTGACAGAGCAAGACCCTGTCTCAAAAAAACAAGAGAGAAAAGAAAAGACAGTTCTGGCGTCCTGGTTGGGAAACTCCTCCAGCCATGCAAGAACCTTCCAACCAGCTGGGGCAGCTAGACAAGATAGCATTGCTCTACTTGGCTGAGTTCTCTTCTCCAGAATCAACTCCCATCGCTGCTTAAAGGGAGTAATGTGGCTGTAGGGGAGAGAACACTAAAGTTTCATCAGCAACCTCCTCACCCCCAACATATAAAATGCTCCTTACAAACGCAGTCCTATCTGTGCTGGTAAAGAAGGCAATCCCCCCTTTACCATCCGTCTTCCACCTCTGTGCATGAGAACACATAGGCGGGAAGTATCTGATCCAGGCAGCTCAGATGAGAGAAAAAGGAGGAGCAGGAACAGGAAAGGAACAGAGCAGAGGAGAGACCCACAAAGGGAAAGATGAGAGGTGGTTCTTGCAGCTGACTTGGCAAATCCCCAGGCCTGTGGGATTTTCCAGGACCCTCCGGGTTTTGAAAAGGCAGGGGAGGGGCGGGGAACAGCCAGGGAAGATGGAAAGAAAACTGGTGTCCGGCCGGGTGGAAATGGGGAGCACCTCCCCCGTGAGTGTCATCAGAGCAGCATAAGCAAGGGCTCGGTCCCAGAGGTGAGCCCGGCGTCCTGCCTGGAGGGGGCGGGTAGCAGGGCTGACCAGGGTGAAGCAACCTGTGCCGAGCGGCTGCAAAGGCCGCGTCTCCCCAGCACGGAGCACATCACTGACGTCAAGCGCGGCGAGGCCGCGGCCAGCATTAATTAGGTGCAGATGCACGGGGGCGGGCAAGCCTGGGCCAGAAGCCGCTCCCGGAGGCTCGGGCCGCCCCGGGTGCTTCGCGCCGCCTCCCAGCCCGGAGTTCCTCCAGCCGCGGCCGAGAGGAGGCTGAGCCGCAACCGGCGTCCCAGCGGCGCCACAGCGCGCCCTAGTGGCCAATGTTCGGAAGGCGCTGTGAGAAGAATCGCAGGCTCGCGGCCTGGGAGCCCCGCAGCCCTCATCTTCTGTCCGCCCTAAGGCTCATTGACTTCACATTAGAATCACTTGGGGAGCTTTTAAAAATCCCAGTGCCCGGGAGGCACCTATTCCGATTACATTTGAACCTCGGGGAGCGGACCCCGGACCCCAGTATTTTTTAAAACTCTCTCTCGGTGCTGCCTATGCACCGCCCAGTTTAGAAGCTGTTCTCTTAAAGCGGTGGTTCTCAGAGTTGAGCGTCATGGGAGTCGCTGGAGGGCTTGTTAAACCACATATTGCTGGGCGCCACCCCAGAGTTTCTGACCCAGTACTTTTGTAGCTGGGCCCTAGTGCCTCTTACAAGTTCCCAGGTGATGCTGATGCTGCCGTCCCGGGATCACACCTGGAGACCTGGTGCCAAACACTCCTAATCAAGGCACCGGCTCAGCCGGCACCACGGGGTCAGCGGGGAGCTTGCTGGAAATGCAGGTTTACAGACCCCTCCTCAGAACCATTGAGTG
The DNA here is from genome assembly GCF_001698545.2 of Rhinopithecus bieti. NCBI lineage: Eukaryota > Metazoa > Chordata > Mammalia > Primates > Cercopithecidae > Rhinopithecus > Rhinopithecus bieti. Next base: position 8,009,086 of record NW_016805666.1, read on the forward strand.
AAAATCTACATATTTTATTTTGCTTTTTATTGGCCCATAATTGTACATATTTCTGGGATACAATGTGATGTTTTGATACATGTATGCATTGTGTAAAAAATCAAGGTATTTAGCCTATCCATCATCTCATACATTGATCATTTCTTTGCTAAAGAAATTGTACATCTTGGCCGGGCGCGGTGGCTCAAGCCTGTAATCCCAGCACTTTGGGAGGCCGAGACGGGCGGATCACGAGGTCAGGAGATCCAGACCATCCTGGCTAACACGGTGAAACCCCTTCTCTACTAAAAAATACAAAAAAACTACGCGGGCGAGGTGGCGAGGGCCTGTAGTCCCAGCTACTGGGAGGCTGAGGCAGGAGAATGGCGTAAACCCGGGAGGCGGAGCTTGCAGTGAGCTGAGATCCAGCCACTGCACTCCAGCCTGGGCGACAGAGCGAGACTCCATCTCAAAAAAAAAAAAAAAAGAAATTGTACATCTTTTCTACCTACTTTGCAATGTACAATACAGTACTGTTAACCACAGTCTCCTTGCTGTGTCATAGAACACAAAAGCTTCCTCCTCGCTGCAACTCTGTACTTGTTGACCAATCTTTCCCATTCACCCCCGCCCCCAGCCTCTGGTAACCACTATTCTACTCTCTCCTAGAATCTTCATTTTTTCTAGATACAAGTGATTCACCTGACATTAAGGTTTGAAAGTACTGCTCTAAACACCATTTGTGCAGGCCTACACAATCAGGCTATGATGACGGCTTGGAAGACCACTTCACATCCCCCACCTGGCCCCAAATCCCTGGATCAGAGAGCTGGACAGAATGTCCCAGATTATCTGATCCAATTCTTTTGCAGGACAGATGAGCGAAACTGAGGCCCAGAGAAGGGGATGAACTTGCCCAAGCTCCCTGGGTTCTAGGGTGGCCTGTCATCCTCGGTACCTCAAAGCTCATATGCTCATAAACACCCCCCTTCCTCCCCGGGAGGCAGCACTGTGAGTTCTGCTCTTGATCCACCTGTCAGGCAGCAAGCACTCCAGGGGCCTGTGGAGGCCCAGGCTCCATCCTGGCTGCTTGGGAGGGCGCTGAAGCAGTGAGCAGAACCGGGCTCCATCCTGGCTGCTTGGGAGGGCACTGAATCAGTGAGCAGAGACACAGGACATCACACCAGAGAACATGGTACACAGAAACCTATGCAAGATGGTTAGGTTTGAAAGCTAGGTGTCAGTCACTGGGCCTCCATGCTGAGATTCACACTCCCATCTTACTCATGATTATTCTGAATGCTCAGGGAAAAGAGACAGGTCCGAGGCCTATCTTAGGGACACCAGAAGCAAAGCTGTACACACTAAGCATTCTGTCCCAACAGTGGGCTGGATGGCCACCTCCAGTTGCAGCTTATGGTGGGTTTCTGTCTTTTCGTCCTGTTATTTGACTGGAGTTGAATGCCCAGTGAAGTTGGGTACGAGTATGTGGACCCCAAGCTGTGCTGCCCTCGTGGATAAGTTAAATAAACCAATGGTAAGCTCTTTCTATGGCCATTGTGTTAGTGTATTTGTGCATTGCTATAAAGAAATGCCCGAGGCTGGTAGTTTATAAAGAAAAAAAGTTTAATTGGCTCACAATTCTGCAGACTGTTCAAGAGGCATGGCATCAGCATCTGGTTCTGACAAGAGCCTTGGGGAAGCTTCCACTCATGGTGAAAGGTGGAAGGCAAAAGGGGAGCAGGCACACCACATGGCAAGAGTAGGAGCAAGGGGTTGGGGGAGGTCCCAGACTCTTTTAAACAACCAGATCTCACATGAACTAACTGAGCAAGAACTCACTTATCACCAAGCGGTGGTGCTTAACCATTCATGAGGGGCCTTCCGCCATGATCCACTCGCCTCCTACCAGGCCCCACCCCAACAATGGGAATCACCTTTCAACATGATAACTGAAGGGGACAAATATCCAAACCACGTTATCCCCCCCTTCAGGCCCCCAATATCATGTCTTTCTCACATTTCAAAATACAATCATGCCTTTGCAATAGTCCCCCAAGTCTTAACTTGTTCCAGAATTAATCCAAAAGTCCAAGTCTCATCTGAGACTCGAGGCATGCTCCTTCTACCTATATGCCTGTAAAATCAAACCAAATTAATTACTTCCAAGATACAATGGTGGTACAGGCATTGGGTAGAAATTTCCATTCTAAAAGGGAGAAATTAACCCAAAGGAAAGGGCCACAGGACCCGTGCAAGTCTGAAACCAGTGGGGCAGTCATTAAACCTTAAAGCTCCAAAATGGTCCTTGATCCCATGTCCTGCATCCTGGGTGCACTGCTTCAAGGGATAGGCCCCCAAGGCCTTAAGCAGCACTGCTCCTGTGGCTTTTCTGGGTGTAGGCCTATGGCTGCTCTCACGGGCTGGTGTTGAGTGCCTGTGGCTTTTCCATGTTCAGTATGCAGGCTGTCAGTGGCTCTATCATTCTGGGGTCTGGAGGACATCAGCCACCTTCCCACAGCTCCATTAGGCAGTGTCCTGGTGCTGGGTCTGTGTGGGGGTCCAACCCCAATTTCCCCTCCACACTGCCCTAGTAGAGGTTCTTTGGTGGGGGCTCCATCCCTGCAGCAGGCTTCTGCCTGGGCAACCCCCTTAGGCTTGCTGGTACATCCTCTGAAATTTAGGTGGAAGTTGCCAAGCCTCCTTCACACTTACATTCTGTGTGCCTGCAGGCTTAACATCAAGTGGAAACTGCCGAGACTTATGGCAGCTTGTGTTCTCCAAAGCAGCTGCTGGAGCTGTACCCGGGCCTGGGAACCTTTGAGCCAGCAGGGATGTGGGAAGCAGTGTCCTGAGGCTGAACAGGACAACAGTGCCCCAGACCTAGCCCCTGAACCCATTCTTTCCTCCTAGGCCCCTGAGCTTGAGATGGGAAGAGCTATCTCCAAGACCTCTGAAATGCCTTTGAGAACTTTTCCCCATTGTATTGGATATTAGCATTTGGCTCCCTTTTAGTCATGCTAATGTCTCCAGCAAATGGTTGCTCCTCAGGCTGCTTGGATTCCTCTCCTGAAAATGCTTTTTCTTTCCCTGCTGCATGGCTAGGCTATGAACTTTTATGCTCTGCTTCCTTTTTTATATAAGTTCCAACTGTAAGTCATTTCTTTGCACCCATATCTGATCGTAGGCTGTTAGAAGCAGCCATGTGACTTTATACTTAGAAATCTCTTCTGCCAGCTGCCACAGAAGAAGTTCAACCTTCTACAAACCCCTAGGACATGAACACAATGCATCCAGGCTCTTTGCTGGGGAGTAACACAGGTGATCTTTGCTTCAGCTCCTAATAACTTTCTCATTTCCATCTGAGACTTTGTCAGCCTGGACTTCACTGCCTGTTATCTCTATCAGCATTTTTGTCACAACCACTGTACCAGTCTCTAAGAAGTTCCAAACTTTCCCTCATCTTCCTGTCTTCTTCTGAGCCCTCCAGTCTCTTCCACCCTCTGCCCATTACTCATTCCATATCTTTAGGTATCTTTATAGCAACACACTATTCACTATACCAATTTTTTCTGTTAGTCTGTTCGTGCATTGCTATTAAAAATACCCGAGACTGGGAAATTTACAAAGAAAAGAGGTTTAATTGGCTCACAATTCTGCAGGCTGTAAAAGAAGCATGGTGCCAGCATCTGGTTCTGGTAAAGACCTCAGGAAGCTTCCACTCACAGTGGAAGAAGAAAGGGGAGCAGGCATATCACATGGTGAGAGTGGGAGCAAGAGAGAGAGAAAGAGGAGGTCCCAGATGCTTAAACAACGAGATCTCACATGAACTAACTGAGCAAGAACTCACTTATCACCAAGAGGATGGTGCTAACCTACGCTTGAGGGATCTTCCCCCGTGATCCACTCACCTCCCAGTAGGCCCCACCCCCAACACTGGGAATCACATTGCAACATGAGATTTAGAGAGGACAAAAATCCAAGCTTTCTCAGCCATTATTCATGCGGGCAGTCTGGGACACACAGAGACCCACAGTAGCCTGTTGTGGGCACAGCATTTAGAGTCCAGGTGGATAAACTAGACAAACACATGAATAAGGGACAGAGACATGGATATCACAAGACTGACGAGATTTCAATGCCACGGAGGCAGTGATGACACTCGGAGCAGGCAGACACTGGAGAAATGCATGGCCATGGGTCAGGAAAACCAGAGCGGGCTTCCTGGAGGTGGTGTGGCTATCCCAGCCCGGATGTGATGGAGCTTGGACATGAACCCTGGCCTGCCTGAATTTGGACCTCAACTCCTAACCACTCCTCTATCCTGTCCTCAAAGAGGGCAGGAGTGAGACCCACCTCGTGGCCCATCTGAGATCTGTAAACAGGATGTCTGGCTGGAAAAGAGGGTTCCCCCGGAGACAACCAAGGTTGAAAAGGTTGAAAAGGGCCAGGAGGGAGGGCGTTGAAGTTAAGGTTGATGAGCTCAGGCTTTATCCAGGATCCCATAGAAAGCCATCTGTGTTGTGATGCAGGAGTCAGACACTGATGGAAGTTTCAGGAAGACTGAATCTTTGTAGAGACCAGCACATGGCTGGTGTGCACAAGCGGGCCCTGGGGGCCTGTGATGGAAGTATCACAAATGCTCTTTATATGGTTATATCATTTTGCGGGGCTGGATTTTAACATTCTGAATTCATTTCCATTCATTCCCAAAAAGCTCTGGGAAATGGCTAACTTTTAATTATTAAGTAAAAACGGGGTGGGTGTTTGTTTTCCTCTTGCGGGTCTTGCTCTTTTCCATCCTCTGCTACACCGCACTGTTATCAACTTTACAGGAAACAAAGAAACTGGAATTAAACATTAACCAGGATCATGGAGAATGCCACAGAAATGCACAGCCCTGGGGTTAGGACAAGGGAGGTCCCTCCTTCTCTGGTTGGCTGTTCAAACAGAAAAGGAGCCTGGGAGCACACCCCATCTCCCAGGGACTGGGGTGGAGGTGAGGTGATTTCAAGGAGCACTTTCCACTCCAGTCAACATTTCCTGAGTTCCTGTGTGAGGGCTGGCCTCGGTGCTAGGAATCTGGGTACACGAGGACTGAGACAGGGTCCCAGTCCTGGAGACATTATGTCACCTATGAGAAGGGCCCTCACAGAGGCAGGGACGGAGGGCCAAGGAAGGCAGAATGGGTAGTGATGTGTTTCATCTAGAGGATGCAGCAATTGCTGTAGGTCTGAAAGAATCAAAAGAATCCAAAGACTTTTTACTAGTAAGAAAGAGAGGGCCAGGCGGGCACGGTGGCTCACACCTGTAATCCCAGCACCTTGGGAGGCTGAGGCTGGCGGATCACTTGAGGTCAGGAGTTTGAAACCAGCCATGCCAACATGGTGAAACCCCGTCTCTACTAAAGATACAAAAATTAGTTGAGCGTGGTGGTGGGTACCTGTAATCCCAGTTACTCAGAGGCTGAGGCAAGATAATTGCTTTAACCTGGGATGCAGAGGTTGCAGGGAGCTGAGATCAAGCCACTGCACTCCAGCGTGGGCAACAGAGTGAGACTCCATCTCAAAAAAAAAAAAAAAAAGGCAGTTCAGGCAGAGGGAACAGCATGAATGAGCGGGCAGAAAACCTGGTGCCATCCTCCTAGAAGGAAGTGGATCAGCCAGGGGTCCAACCCAACAGGAACCCCACTAATATTTCCAACAGAGGGAGTTTAATCCAGGGGACTGGCTGCATAGGTATAGGTGGTATAAAAACTGACAAGGAAAGCAGACAGCAAGCAGACCAGTGTGCAGGGTGTGTTTGGGAAGTGACCGGTAGCCTGGTGATGGGGTGTGGGGTGTACAGCGGGAGGAGGGGTGTGTCGAGGATGGCACAGGGCTGGAAGGGAGCTTGGGAGCAGAGTGGAAAGGCTGACCCTACCGTGCATGCTTGATTTGCAAAGTTACAGAGCCTCGTCTGAAGCATGGCCTGGTGGGCTTGAGCAGCCGTGGGAGGGTAGGCTGCTGGGCTGGCCCTGGTGGGAGGCTGCTGGGGTTGACCAGGGCAGGACTCGCCCAAGGCTGCTGCCAGGGAGGAGAGGTGGGATGGGCTCAGAGACATTCCCGAGGCTCCGTCTTCTGACTCAGTGACTAACTGGGTGGAGGGAGGGCAGTCAACAACTCTGAACACTCTGACCCGGTGCCATCCTCCTAGAAGGAAATGTACCAGCCAGGGGCCCAGCCCAGCAGAAGCCATGCTAGTATTTCCAACAGAGAGTTTAATCCAGGGCACTGGTTGCAATGGTGGTATAAAAACTGAGAAGGCAAACGAGATGGTGAGCAGCCCCGAGGTGAGCAATGGGAGGACGGTGCCGCACCATCTGGAGCAGAAGGGACAGAAAAGGGAAGCAGGTGGAGCCCGGAACCAGGAGCTGCACACCCAGCAGAAGCCAGAGCAGACCTGCACAGTGGGAACTGGCTCCGGGGAGACGCAAGCCCTGCTAGAGATGCTTCCTACAGCAGAGAACCAGGGGAAGAAATGCTCCGGCATCTCCCCTCCTCCTACCCTCTCATCCACCCGCTATTGGCCAAACCTACTTGGAGCAAGGGACCTGGGGAATGGAACCCGGAGATAGAAGCCCACCCGAGAAGAATGGACGTGTGTGGGAGCAGTGGGCCGACGTGAGCACAGGGACACCAGAGGAAGCAGCTGCGGAGAGGAGACCGTGCATCCTGATTTGAAGATGGGAAGCGAGAGGTCCCTCCAGGAAGGAATGTCTGGTTTGCAGCAGCGTACAGAGCAGGATGGCTGGAGAGGTAGACGTGGCAGGCATGATCGTAGCTCTCTGTCTCACGTTTTCTCAACCCAGGCAAAAGCTGATTAATGCCTGAATCATGTCCCGGAGCTGAGCCTCCTGGGTAGGGCAGGGCAAGGTGGTATCAGATGGCTCAGTGATGTGCCAGGCCTCAGGGAGGGGAGAGAGGATAGTGTAGGGGAAACAGAGCTGGCCTGGAGAGGCTGTCACACCCACAGCATCACCCCAGTTTTGATGGCAAAGCTGGGTGACTTTGAGCAAGTGAATGATGCGCTCTGGGCTTCGATTTCCTCGTCATCACCACCCCCGTCTCCAGCACAAGCTGCTCCACATCAGGGAACCTCTTGTAGTCACCCAGACTCTGTGCTTCCTCAACACCCAGGCCTGCAGTTGACGCCACCCCTCCACCTGGAATCTCCTTCCCCATTCCCACACATCTTAGTTTCTCCAGTCTTTCAGATTCAGTCCTAGCATCCATCACCTCCTCCAGAAAGCCTTCCCTGACTGCCTCACCCCATCTCCTAGACGGGCACAGTGGGTTGTATTTTCCCAAGATGGTCCCTTGTATATGCTCCCATATCCCACCCCCACAGTGCAACTCTTCTCCCACAGAGAGGTGGGGTGTGCATTCCCCTGACCCTAGGCCTCCTCCTTCCCCTGCCTGGAACCCAGCCTCCATGCTACGAGGAAGCCCAGGCCACTGGAAGAAACCACGTAGCTGACCCCAGCATCAACCAGGCGTGAGAGTGGGCAGGCGCCCTTCAAGTCATTCCAGTGGCCGGCCTCGAGTCTTGGGGTTGTGGCTGCATGTGAGGGCTCAGAGACACACTGGCCCCACCGTGCCCTCTGCATGCAGATCCACAGAAACCTGAGAGAATAAACGATCCTGTTGTGTTACGGCTTTCTGGTTTAGGGTGATTTTGTATGCAGCAGGTGACAAAAGTCTCCCTCGGGAGTCAAGGACCCCGTGCTTCTCTCCGTCAGAGCATTTTCTCCCGGGCTGTTTCTGCTGCTGACAGCTCTGCCTCTCTGACCGCAGAGTGAGCACCTGGGGCAGGGGCTGCCGTCTGCACAACCCTGGGACAGGCACACTGGCCCTCGAAGAGCACTCACCGAAGGTTTATCTCATGGAACCCAAAAAATAAGAGGGAGGCTCTCAGGTGATAGAAATATTTGAGCCACAGCATTAATACAAAATATATGTTTTTTGTTGTTGTTTTTTGGTGTTTTGGGTTTTTTGTTTTTTTTTTTTTTTGAGATGGAGTCTCACTCTGTTGCTCAGGCTGGAGTGCTCACTGCAACCTCTGCCTCCCGGGTTCAAATGATTCTCCTGCCTCAGCCTCCCGAGTAGCTGGGACTACAGGCGCCCGCCACCTCGCCCGGCTAATTTTGTATTTTAGTAGAGATGGGGTTTCACTGTGTTAACCAGGATGGTCTCGATCTCCTGACCTCGTGATCCACCCGTCTCGGCCTCCCCAAGTGCTGGGATTACAGGCGTGAGCCACCGCGCCTGGCCGAGAAATAGATATACATATATTTTAAATGCATGATGTATTGGTGAGAATGTGCTCCTCTAAACCTTTGAAGTTTATGAACTGGTCGCATGAGGCCGGGGTCCCTTGCGGGGCTTGCAGAAGCTTGTCAGTGGAGTAAGCCAATGAAAGGGAGTGGGGGGCACGGCGGCAGCGGTGCCCCCTCAGCCGAGATGACCTCACAAAACCACCGAGTCGTACTCATTTCTACCTCTGAAACTGACCCCAGAGCTTCCTCAAACAACAGGCAGCCATCATCCTGTGGGGCACCACTTCCTCCACCTCCCACTTCCACCCTCCTGGGACTCTGCAGGGCCCCCAGATCGACCCTGCAGGGAGTTGCCCGCCCAAAGGCCCCAGACCCCGAATCTGCACTGCTGCCCCCACCTCCTGGGCCTGCACTGCCTCCAGGAAGGCCCTCGAGCCACAGGGATTTCACACCCCTCCAGACCTCACCAGGGGCCCTCAAGGCCTTCACAGCATTCCCGTGCCTCATTGCACTTGACCGCCACACCATCCACTGAGGCAGACCAGGCAATGATGACACGGCCCGGGCTATAAAGGAAGCAGTGGCTCCTGGCCTGTGGCCTGGACTTCTGGTCCCACCCCACTGCCCCTCACTCCCCCTGGCCACTGACAGTGGGGCTGCTACGAACCCCGGGGGTGGGTCCCACCGCGTGTTCAGTCCGCATGGGTGGACCGAAGCATCCGCAGACATTTGACCAGCTCGGCTTAGCCCTGAGCACCCAGGACATGTCTGGGTCCCTGGACCCACAGGGTGAGGTAAGCACAGCAAACGAGCACTCAGGTAAATGAAATAGGGTGACACTGGTGTTTCTGTTGCCTAAAGAACCACTCACACGGCCGGGCGCGGTGGCTCACGCCTGTAATCCCAGCACTTTGGGAGGCCAAGGCAGGCAGATCACGAGGTCAAGAGATTGAGACCATCCTGGCCAACATGGTGAAACCCCGTCTGTACTAAAAATACAAAAATTAGCCGGGCGTGGGGTGGCGTGTGCCTGTAGTCCCAGCTACTCGGGAGCTGAGGCAGGAGAATCACTTGAATCCAGGAGGCAGAGGTTACAGTGAGCCGAGATCACACCACTACACTCCAGCCTGGTGACAGAGTGAGACTCCACCTCAAAAAAGAAGACACACACACACACACACACACACACACACACACACACACAGCAAAACAAACACAAAGACAAAAACAAAATCCCTTTGATGTCCATTTCCTGAGCCAATTACATCCCCCAACAACTACTTCAGAATTACTTATTATTTGGGATTATTTGTGTTCATTTCCCCTGTACCAAAAGTCAGAATCAAGTTAACTGTGCTGTGTCTCTGTCACAAATGTCTGCTTATATAAATAGGAGGGGGTACAAGCATGTGTCCACACACGCACACACGCCTCTCCCCGGATAAAGAGGTCTCGGGGTGAGGATTCTGGAACCTGTCCTTCCACACCTCCTGCGTCTGGTCACTGTCTCTGAAGCTGACACTCCTCACGCCGAGGGATGGGCAGGCAGAAGGCTGCAGGCAGTGCGCCAGCCAGATCAGCTTACAGCGAGCTGTCAACCCAGTCACTGACGCCTCAGCGAGGCCATAAATAACAGCGGCGAAGCTGCAGCAGGCCACCCGGGCCTCCCGCAAACCACCCCCCTCGCCTAATGACTGCTTGGCGTTCAGGCTTCCACCGTGACCCGACCTAGGCCCCAAGCGTTCTTTGGGGCGCAGTGTTCCTTCCCAGGCACGGAGTGGGTCAGCCAGGAGCACGCTGCCTCACAAGGTCCCGGTGTCCTGCCAATGTACTTTCTGGATGCTGGAGAGAGGCCGAAAAAAAATCCCATCACTCAAAACCCCACCCCTTTCAAGACCGGCTCCAGAAAGCTGAGCTCCATCCCCGTTGTTGATCCGGTCATGGTGGATTCTATACCAGAAACCATGCCACACAGCAACTGCTGCCCTCTGCCATACGGCAGCGACTCACCCTGTGCCCAGGCTGGTCTTGTGTTCTTTGCAATGCGAGTGGGCAAAAGCCGACATATAAGGCAGCTCTTCTGCTTAGACTCCTTTTGTCCCGCCCTCAGGGTCAGGGACCTTTTGTCCACATCCTCGGTTCTGAGGCTTTAACTCTCACCACCTAAAACATCCACCCAAAATCACAGACCACCACACGTACACCCACACACCACATACACACACACCACACACACAGCATACGCCCACACACCAGACACACAAATCACACACACACCACATACACACACCACACACACACTACATACACACACACCATCCAGACACATCACACACACACCATCCAGACACATCACACACACACACAGACCACACACGCACACCACATACACACACTACACACACCATACGCCCACACACCCGACACACAGATCACACACACACCACATACACACACACCACACACACAGACCACACACGCACACCACATACATACACCCTACACACACACCAGACACACACACCACACACACACCATACGCCCACACACCCGACACAATCACACACACACACCACATACATACACACACCACACACACCACACACACACCACACACACAGACCACACACACACACCAGACACACCACACACACAGACCACACACACACACCACACACACGCACACCACACACACACCCTACACACACACCAGACACACACCACACACACACAGACCACACACGCACACCACATACACACACTACACACACATACCACACAGACCACACACGCACACCACATACACACACTACACACCACATACGCACACACTACACACACACATGCCACATACACACACACATCACACGCCACATACACACACACCACAGACACACCATACACACACATCACATACACACACATCACATACACACACACTACACACACCATACACACACACCAGACACCCACACACCACATACACACACACCACACACACCACATACACAGGCACACTACACACACACCACACACACACCATACACCCATACACCCACACACCCGACACACAGACCACAAACACACACCACATACACACACTACACCCACCACATACACGCCACACATACCACACACACCACACGCCATATACACACACCACACACCACATACACAGGCACACTACCCACACCCCCGACACGCCACACACACTACACACACCCCACATACACACCACACACACCATACACCCACACACCCTACACACAGACTACACACACACCACACCACATATACACTACATATGACATACACCACACACCACATATGCACACACCACACGCATGCACACTACACACACAGCATACACACACTCCAGACACATATATGCCACACACACCACACACCACATATGCACACTCCACACACACCACACGCCACATACACACACACCACACACCACATATGCACACACACCATGCACCCCACATACACACCACACACATACACCAGACACATGCACACCACACACACCACACACACTACACACACACCACACACCACACACATCACACACTACACACACACCACACACACCATATACATACCACACACGCCACACATCACACACCACACACATGCCACACACACACACCACACCATATACATACCCCACACACATGCACACTCACACACCACATATTTCACACACATCACACACACATACACCACACCACATATACCACACAACACACACATACACCCACACACACATACACCACACACATACACACCACATACACACACCACATACACACCACACATCACACACACCACAGACACACCACACACATGCCACACACCACATGCACCACACACACCCCCACACACACCACACATCACACACATACCACACACGCACCACACACAACACACATACACACACCACACACATACACACACCACATACACACCACACACAGCACACACCACATGAACCACACACACACCCCACACACACCACACACATACACACACCACACTACACACACACCACACACACCACACGCACACTCACACACCACACACACACCACACACATACTTCCACACCACACATATTCACACACACACACACACGCACACACACTTCCTCACTCACAAGCTCTCTCCTGAACTCTCGGGATTGAATTTCCGTAAAATGCTCACGTGCCCCCACTCTACCAACTAATGAGAGAATTCCGCGATCTCATCAGCCTTCTAATAGGATTTTCATCACACCTCTCTGGATACAAACTATCTAAAGGTTCACCAAATGGCCACTAAGCACTGCACTCTTTATCCGCGCCCCGCCCCATCGAGTGAAGCTTCTGTGGCCACAGGGAGGCAGGAGGCAGGGGAGGCAGGAGGCAGGGGAGGCAGGAGGCAGAGGAGGCAGGGGAGGCAGGAGGCAGAGGAGGCAGGAGGCAGGGGAGGCAGGGGAGGCAGGAGGCAGAGGAGGCAGGAGGCAGGGGAGGCAGGGGAGGCAGGGGAGGCAGGGGAGGCAGGAGGCAGGGGAGGCAGGGGAGGCGGGAGGCAGGGGAGGCAGGAGGCAGGGGAGGCAGGGGTCTTCCAGAGTCAACCCTCACATATGGGGAACTGAACTCCAAAGAAGCAGTGACTTCCGAAGGTCACAGGGCCAGACGGGGGCCCACCCGTCCAGAGGACGGCGCATCTGGGGCAGAAGTAACCAAATCCAGTCCTTCTGCGAGGGGACAGAGGGCACACACTGGGAAGCCGCACCCCAGTCCAGGGCCACACAGAGGGGACCTGTGGTGGACCCTGGTGGTGCTCCTGCAAGCCCCCACCAGACCCCTTCCTGCATTCCGCCCTTCCCCAGCCCCGGGGGGCTTCCATGGCTAACCCAGGCGCCTGTGACTTACTTTGGGGCCCTGTCCTCGGGCCATTGCAGGGAAGTGGGGAGCAGCCTTTAGCTGTGGCTAACTGAGGAGGGGTCTAAACGCCCAGCTCCCTTGCCTGAGTTGGGGCAAACTCAGAAATAATTTATACTCCAGAACTTTCCTGCGGGATCTGGCTAGGGCTGATTCTTCCAGGGAAATCGCACCAGCTAGGCTTCCCCCAACCCACCTGGGCTGCGCACTCCTGACTCCCTTACCAGTTCCTCCTGGGGTCATCTCCTTTCAATAAATCACCTGCGTCTGGGCCCTCATCCCAACAACTGCCTCGGGGGAGCCTGATCTAAACACCAGGAAACGTTTGTGGATCAAACGGAATGACTCTGATGATAACATCATCAGAGCAGGTGGTTCAAGGAAAAGGTCGGAGCAGAGGAGGAGTCTTGCCATAAAGAGAGCTGGAGAAGACGCTGCACTTACACATCCACACACAACACACAACCACACACAATCACAAACACCCCACACACAACCACACACACACAACCACACACACCACACAACCACAAACACCACACAACCACAAACACCACACACCTACACATACCACACAAACCACACATAACCACACACCACACACAACCACAACCACACACACAACCACAAAACCACACAACACAACCACACACACATCATACACACCACACACAACCACGCATCACACACACAACACACACCACACAACCACATACACCACACACAACCACACACCACAACACCACACAACCACACACAACCACGCACACCACACACACAATCACACAACCATACACACCACACAACACACACCACACAACCACATACAAACCACACACAACCACACACAGCACACACAACCACACAACCACACACAGCACACATACACAACCACACACACCACAATCACATACAACCACACCACACACACAACCACACACCACACAACCACACACACAACCACACAGCCACACACACCACACACACAACCACACACACCACACACAACCACACAACGGTGTGGCTGAAGCCAGCAGGAATGGAAAGTTCTCCGGTGCCTCCCCTTCAAACAGCTCACACTCATGCGGGTCACTGGCCCGGCGCCCTCACGCGCGCGTCCGCAGAGTGCACCTGTCCCAGCGTGGCCAAGACAGCCTCGTTCTCTAACCCTGTGTGGATGTTAGTCTGGACTGAGTCACCTCCGGACAAGTGAGGACTTGCCTGTCAAGTGATAAAACTTCAGCACTTCCACTCCTTTGAGTGGAACTAGAGTGGCCGAGTGTAGCTCAGCGTGTGAAAGTTGCTGTTGCTGCTTTGAACAGAGGGTACTGGCAGCGGATGCGTTCAGACCCCGCTCTTTTCAGCAGCCACTGTGCAGCGCGGTTCCACCCGGCTCCCACCTCCCGGCCCAGCTCTCTGCTGTCTCTGCCCGGTGGTGTTCCCCGATGCCCCTTTGCCTGAGCGCGGAAGCGTGGGGAGTGGAAGCTGGCGATGGGAGCCAGTGGAGGCATGCGAGCCTCCTGTGCTTCAGGAAGGCAGCCCTGGAGACCTTCCAGATGCTTCCCAGCAAGGCCCCGCAGCAGCCACCATAGCCAGCACATTTCTCTACTAGTTTCCCCTTTCCCATCTCATGGTCCTGCTCCCTGGGACCACGGTCCAACTGAACTGCATCCAAGTCCTTGCACCAAGCTCTACTTTGACGGGAATGCAAACTGAGACAGTGTTATACCTGCTGTGACCTTTTCCAAGGTAGCTGGGGTCATCATTATTTCCCTCAGCTCTTACCCGTGCTGCGGTAGCGTGCTGCCCTCAGAAGCTACAAGGTACCTTCCGTGAAATGGCCCAGCTGTTCTTTGGGGGTTCATGTCGGATTTTGCCATTTTTCTATCACTTTCTTTGTTGTTAGCAAGGCTTCCTCCAGCAGGACCGCTACCTTCCTCCCAACTGATCGTTTTTGTCTTGAATCTGCTATCGCCTGGAAATCACATGATCAAACTTGATGGCCTGTGTCTGTCGTGAAGGTGAACAGATTCTGAAAGGAGGGATGTTCCTTGGAGCAGATGTGTGAGCTTTCATTTCATACATTGGAAATTCATTTTGGCTGCTCAGGAGATATTTTTATCTCCCTGGTTTAGAGCTCTATTGAGGAGAGGGTAGAGGCTGGATAGTCAAACATCGTATTGAGTTCGTTCTTATATTTTAATTTAGCTATGGCATGTGTTTGTGGGTGAATGCAGTGGGTCTAATAATACTTACCTCAAATGCCCTAGGGCCGTGCCTTGCCATTTATTAGCATACGCCGACTTCCAACTTTAACATCCAGTTTTTAAGACTCCAGGAGACTTCACAAGTGTGCCAGCTGCAGAGATGTGAAAACAATATCACACACCAAAAAAAAAAAAAAAAAAATGGCGGCTTACATATTTCAGAGCAAAAATAAAATCAGTCCAGGGATTGAATATAAATCCCCCCCATTCAGTCCCCAAGTCTCAGCCAGATGTCCCCTGTCCTCTCTGAAGAAGTTGCATGTCCCCTCTTGCAGGCAGAAGGAGGTACGTGTCCATCTGGTCCTGGGAGGACTCCCTGGGATTCCTTGTGTAGAAAGAGTTCTGGGCTGGGGCTTGCTCCCTCCCCTGCAACTTTCCTGATCTCTGGGGCTCAGGGGCAGCCTCTGGTGCCTGGCTGATGGGCACAGCTGGCGAAGGCCACAGAGCAGCTGAGTGCTGGGGACAGGTGCAAGAGCAAACTCCAGCAGGTGTGTTGATCGTAATGACAGGGTCACTGACGCTGTCTCCCAAGTGTTTTCTGTGCTGCTGACAACTGGGGCAGGCGAAAAAACGTGGGAATTTGTTGTTGGAAAAACCTTTCCAATGTTTTTGGCTGTGGGCACCTCCCCAGGACGTGTAGTGAATGGGCGTTTCTTTCTTGGATGGGCTCAGCGTGCATGGTGGCTGTGGGTTCCCTGTTGGAGAGGAACTCGAAGTCCAGGCAAAGGGAGGTTTACAGGCCTGTGATGGGGTTACATCCTGATCAACTCATTGTTAGTCCAAAATGTAAGTCAAAAAATGCATTTAATACCCCAATACATCTAGCATAAAGTCAGAAAATCATAAGTTGAAGTCTCCGGGGGGGCCCCTCTGTATTTCACTGGAACCGTGGCAAGAAACCCCACAGACTGGCATTCTGGACATGGTTGCAGGTGAGAGGAGGGCTGCAGCTTGAGGGTCACGGTGGCTGGAAAGGACCTGGGGATGTGAAACGCTGTCATCGAGGGCTGGCATGCACACAGGAGGTTGATGGGGGTGTGGCTGTAGGCTGAGTATTGCTGGCTGCAGAGAGGTTGGCGGGTTGAGAGTGTGGTCATGGAGCTCAGTGGCCTCAATGACACTTGATGCTCCTAAGGGTGGCGAAGCCTCAGCAGGGTTGGCTGTAAGCAAAGCAGGGCCCTTCGGCGACTTTCAGCTGTTGCACAGAGTGGCAGTGAGACGATGACAACTTCACCCATGTGGGAATCCTCTGAGGTCACCTGAGAAGGAATCTCACGGATGAGAGCTTGGCTGGGGATGCAGAAGGCCCTGAGACAAGCTTACCACTTGGTGGCTCCAGGGAGAGATTCCAAAAAGTTTACAAAAGAAGAAAATGCATCATCTTTTAAAGAGGCGATGTAATTGGCCTCCACGCTGAAATATGTGAGTTTCCCAAACCCATGATTCTCCAAGGAAGAATTGAAATCTGGGTATGAAAACTACTCAGCCTCTTGGCGGAGGGGTGCCTGGCAGAAGCTTGGGTCTGTTCCAGCTGGGCCCTGCTCCCGGAAGAGCAGGCTTGCAGAACCGGCCTGGGCATGGTCCAGCTCATTGAACTAAGTTTCCCCTGTGTGCCACTGACTGGCCCAAAGAAGATATAAGAGGGAAGCTTCCCAGGGAGATTGCTTTTCCAAGTCATCATTTCCAATTCAAGGCATTTCTGGGAAAAGTTCCCATTGCCCTGAATGCTCAGTTCAAACAGGTACACAGGTTGTCCAGAATCCTGAGGGATAGTATCTAATTCTGGTCTCTTTCAGCCAAGTATACCAGGGTCGGCAGCTACCCTTGTCCCTTGGGCAGGAAAGAAATGTCAGTATCACTTAGGCAGTTTCAGCAACTCTCAAGGTTATCAAATGGTCTCTTCTTTGGATTCACCTGTCATTCTGAAGACTGGATTTTCATTTCTGCAGCTGGCAAGGTGGTGTCCGAGCACCTTGGTAGCCCATCTCATAAAGTGAGACCTCCAGAGACCCCTGAGCACAACAGGCCTTCCAGATTAGTAGAATATCTGCTTCAAAGGGCTTAGCCAGAGCCTGCACAGGCCACTTTTTCAACCTTGCAGGAGTGTTAATGCTCCCCATCCAATCACAGGAATGTCCGTGACCAGGAAACAGTTCTCTGAAGGCCGACTCCATAGTCTCTGAAATTTCCATGACAGCCAGCGTGGTGAAGAAATCTTGCAAAGGCTGTTGCTGGAATAATCCATCCTACAGGACTGGAATCAAAGGACACAGGCAGGCCAGCCACAGAGTTGAAAGAAAACAAATAGAAGGATCCCTGGATTCAGGGAAAAGGAAAGGTTCCCAGCTACGGTGAGACCTCAGCCCCGGATCCCCAGCCCTGCAAGGAAGCACACCCTTCACGCTGGCCCGCAATCCCAGCTTCTACGGCACACAGATGGTGGAAGGGAAGGCTCTGCGTTGTGTGAGCAACTACTTGTGAGAAGTGGCTCCTGGCGATGTTTAGACTGGGGACGGGAGGACTGCCTGAGCATGGTGAAGACTGCTTCCACTTCTGAAGGGCTGTTTGGGGACAGGGGTGTCCACTTGCCCAGGGCCAGCGGGAATGCTACAGGGAGGCCTGCCCAGGGAAGGCTGGGCTGCACAGAGAGGGAGTGAGTTCATCATCACTGAGCACAACCAGTGGGCAAGGAGAGTGCAGAGAAGGTTCTTGAGGGGCCAGGCTAGATGGCTGCAGTCTGCCCTGAGTGGCGGCCAAGGGGTTCTGCTGCCCCCAGAGTGCTGAGAGTTTGGGCTCTGGCTGGGCCCCACCCTGGGGAGGTGCCCACCATCCTTCAGGCCAAGTGAGGGGGTGGGTGCCTGCCAGAGAGGTGGCACACCTCAGATGGCTGGAGCAGGAGGTGGGGCATCCACACGTCCACCCAGGCTTTCAGCTCCTAGTTACTCAGTAAAGATTTTGAGGCCTGGAGAGCGGGGCAGTGGCTTGTTAACAGGCACAGATCGCAAGTGAGGCAGAGCAGGTGCCACACATCAGGCTTCCTAACTGTGATGGTCAATTTTAGGTGTCAACCTGAGTAAGCCACAGGGTACCCTGATGACACACCATTCCCAGGTGTGTCTCTGAGGGCGTTTCCTGATGACGTTGACATTTGGAATGGTGAACTCAGCACAGCAGCTCCGCTCCCCAGCCAGGGCAGGCACCATCCAATCCACTGAGGACCTGAGTGAACAAAAAGGCAGAGGAAGGAGGAACTGCCCGCGTCTTCCTGCCTCACTGCTGCAGCTGGGACATCTCATCTCCTGCCTTTGCACTAGGACTTATATCATCAGTTCCCCTGGTTCTCAGGATTTGGGCCTTGGATGGAATTACACCACCAGCTTCCCTGGGTCTCCAGCTTACAGAACGTGAGATCGCTCAGCCTCTGCAATTGCATGAGCCAATTCCTATCTATCCGTCATCCCATCATCTCTTGTTGGTTCTTTTTCTCTGGAGAACAGACTAATATACGAATCCGTCCTCTCCCTCCAAATGCAACTGGAATCTCTACTCCCCTTTACAAAGCTTCTCTGCTAAAGGATCTCTCACGCCATGGTGGGAAAGGGAGCCTCAGACCCATAGCCTCCACCCCAGGAGGAAAGCAGGGCCAGAAAACACCAGCAGGCCTCCTTTGATGAAGTCCATGCGGTTTTGCTCTTCTGCTACTTTGAATTCTGAACTCCACCCCCACAGACCTAATGATCTCATGGCAAATCATTTGTAACACCCGCTTTAGTCTCCTGAAGAAAAACTTCACAGATAATATCATCAAACCTCGCAGAGAATTTAAAAATAAAACCTATCTGTAATATTAATTCGAAGTCAAAGATAACTTGTAATAAAAGAATTCGCTTCCATGTGGAATGTTTGGCCAAGACCTCACTAACAGACTGGAAGTCGCTTTCACTCACTCACAATGAGTAAAGGATGAATTTTGTCCGTGTTTGACATTTTGAAATCAGGGCTAAGCATGGCCTAGGGAAAAAAGATTCCCAAAGTGCTGGACAACTCTTGATAAAATCCCAAAGAAAACAAAGCCCCGTCTTCCCAGGTGCGGCCCTGAACCGCCCGTCCACGTGGCTGCAGGTGGCAGCAGGAGGCTCCCCGCTGAGATCCTCGCGGATGGGGTCCGCACCACATTGGCCTCTGGAGGTCGCAGGGGACACCTGGAAGTCGCGGAGGGCGCGGGACGAGTCACTGTGCAGGACGTGGCAGCGCGGGAACAATCTGGAGCGCCCCAACGCTTCGCAGCCCCACCGGGTGGCGGGCGGACTCGCCTCCGCCCGGCCGCTCCTCCGTGAACCGGCACTGAGCGAACCTGGCGCTTTTTCAGGCGTGCAGGAGACAGAAGTTGTGACGGCTCCGCATGCACGCCGGCAAGTATCCCCCGGGTCACCGAGTCAATGTGCCCGTGCCCCTTCTGGGGGACCCGGTTCTGACTTTCCCGGAATAAGGTACCGCGCGGCGCCTGCGGGCGGAGCTGGGCGAACCCCTCCCTCGCCCTCCACGTCGGCCCGGGGCGCGTTCTTCCGTGAGACCACAAGGGGGCGCTCCGAGACCGGGCTCGGGACCCTTGCAGGCGCAGACTTCAAATGCTCGCAGATGCGCACGTGGTGGAAGCAGGCCGAGGGTGCTAGAAAGCATTCGTCCTTGGACTCG
Source organism: Rhinopithecus bieti (assembly GCF_001698545.2). Classification (NCBI taxonomy): domain Eukaryota; kingdom Metazoa; phylum Chordata; class Mammalia; order Primates; family Cercopithecidae; genus Rhinopithecus; species Rhinopithecus bieti. The sequence continues at coordinate 8,029,274 of NW_016805666.1, forward strand.
CATCGCGCTAGACTGTCTAATCTTTGAGGGCACCGTCCGGTTTTCCACTATCCACTGTTAGCACTGAACAATTGTGTCAATTGCATTTCCAGTCCTCCCAAACAATGCAATTCTGATATATAAACAGCGGTTTTAACGTTCTTCCGGAAACAGATCAACGGGAACAGGTAAAACAGTTGGCCGGTACTTGCCTACCCCGTCCGCATCCACACCCACAGTTCTCTCTAGAATCAGACTAACAAAAATAATAATGCACGATAACAATTTTGGAGAACGTACCGTGTGTCACTGTTGTGGGTAGTTTGTATGGATGCATTGATTTTATCTTCACCAATAACACTATGAGGTGGGTGCTATGTGATAAAAGTGTGGTGAGGACACTGAGCCACAGACAGCTTAGTAACTTGCCCAGGGTTGCATGGCTGGCAAGTAGCAGGACATCACTAAAGAAGGTACAACATTCAAAGCTTCCTGGAAGGGAGTCCTGCCTGCTGGAAGGAGGAGCTTTGGAATGACTTAGCCATCCTTTACTGTAAAAAAGAGAGGCAGGCCGGGCGCGGTGGCTCAGGCCTGTAATCCCAGCACTTTGGGAGGCCGAGGCGGACGGATCACGTGGTCAAGAGATCAAGACTATCCTGGCCAACATGTTGAAACCCCCTCTCTACTAAAATACAAAATTAGCTGGTCATGGTGGCACATGCCTGTAGTCCCAGCTACTTGGGAGGCTGAGGCAGGAGAATCGCTTGAGCCCTGGAGGCAGAGCTTGCAGTGAGCCAAGATTGTGCCACTGCACTCCAGCCTGGGCGACAGAGGGAGACTCCGTCTCAAAAAAAAAAAAAAAAAAAAAAGCAAGGCAGAGTGCACCCCAGCTGCTGTTTCTTCAAAAATGCAAGATTTATGAGAGCACCAATGCTGATAAAATTAAAAACATCGGCCGGGCATGGTGGCTCCTGCCTGGAATCCCAGCACTTTGGGAGGCCGAGGTGAGTGGATTGCCTGAGGCCAGTCCATGACCAGCCTGGCCAACATGGCAAAACCCCATCTCTACTAAAAATACAAAAAAAAAAATAAAATTAGCCGGGCGTGGTGGCATGTGCCTGTAATCCCAGCTACTTGGGAGGCTGAAGCAGGGGGAATTGCTTGAACCAGGGAAGTGGAGGTTGCAGTGAGCCAAGATGGTGCCACTGCACTCCAGCCTGGGTGACAGAATGAGACTCCATCTCCAAAAAAAAAAAAAAAAATTAAAGACATCAACCGGAAAGAAAAATAAAATCCATGAAATATTTTTATACATGATGTTTGTCACTTGTTTCATTCATGAATTCATCCAGAGCAGACACCAGGTGGGTGTGAGGAGTCTAGCATTGCCCAGTGCAAATTACACTGAACCTAGCCCTGACAGTGCCTGAGAAAAAATTCTGCCCTAAATTTTCAACCCTGGCCATGTGTTAGAATCGCTGGGGGAGACTTAAACAAAACGATATCTGGGTAACCCCAGTGTTAGAGAAAGAGACAGAGTAAGATCATCTGAAAATCAACTCCATCTTGAAGCTAGCAAGGCACATTCCTTGCCAATCATGACCCATAGTCCTAAGATGTTTACAGCTAAGGAAGCAGCTCGGCAATGGCCTGCAAAGACGCAAGGACAAACTCCTACAACCACAGAGAGTCCAGGTGTCCCATGAGGACTAAGCTCTGATTTTTCATCTTCCCCAAATTCCTACCTAAGGGGTCTGGGGAGTCGCGCCTTACAAATCATAAATTCTCATCAGATGGGTTTTATTTAACCCTGTATATCATGACTTACTTTTTAATCTGATTATGGCATAATCAGGAAAAAATATTTAACCCCCAAAATATATTTCCTTGCCCTGCCTCGAAATTGCCCTGCAGAGTCTCTTGTGGGAAAATCCATGTCCTATAGAGAATCCCTTTCCCCTTTGTTTTCCTTCCTTTCTTTCCAGATCCAGGAGATCATCAGCTAAGCCAGGCACCCTTTTAGGTCCGATAAGAAACATTTTATAACCTGCTCTCTCTCTCTCTGAAGTCCGCTGAGGGCTTCCTCTGCACAATAAAACTTGGTCTCCACAATCCTTTATTTTCACCTGAACATTCCTTTCCATTGATCCCAGGTCTTCAGCTAAACTCAGCCAATTGTCAACCAGAAAATGTTTAAATTTACCTACAGCCTGGAAGTCCCCCGCCGGCTTCGAGTTTTCCTGCCTTTCTGAACCAAACCAATGTATTTCTTAAATGTGTCTGACTGATGTCTCCTGCCTCCCTAAAATGTGTGAAACCAAGCTGCACCAGACCACCTTGGGCACGTTCTCGGGACCGCCTCAGGGCTGTGTCATGAGCCATGGTCACTCATATTTGGCCCAGAATAAATCTCTTAAAATATTTCACAGAGTTTGACTCTTTTCGTCAACACCCGTAGCAGCGATATATGCTTTCAGGAAAATTATAGTTATGCTTTGATGTGCTTACATATGCTGAATGTCAAGGATCGTTTCCTTTAAATCAATAAAATAATAAATGTTGTCATGTGGTATCAGCCATCCACATGTAGTCACAGCTGAGTTTAGTCTTTCATAGACAAGACCCCTATATAAGAAAAACTTAAAGGCAATGCGTTCCTCTGCTTGCCTTCTGAAGACGCCCTGCCCTGTAACGGAGTAGCTTTCAATAAAATGTCTCTTCTCACTGCACTCAGTGACTTGCCTTGAACTCCTTCCTGCATGAGATTCAAGAACCCTCTTTCCGGGTCTGGATTGAGACCCTTTTCTAGTCACATGACCACCACCTGGCTAATTGAATCAGAATCTCAGAAAATGGGGCCCAGGCACCGGCGTTTTGCTTTTTGTCATTACCGGTTTTTAAAAGCCTCCCCAAGGGTTCAACCAGCATTGAGAGCCAATCTCCTTCTTAAATAGAGGAGGAAACTGGGGCCCAGAGAGGAGCTGTAATTTGCCAAAGGTTAAAGAATGTGAAGAAAAGAGGTGTGGGTGCCGGGCGCGGTGGTTCACGCCTGTAATCTTAGCACTTTGGGAGGCCGAGGCGGGCGGATCATGAGATCAGGAGTTCGAGACCAGCCTGGCCAACATGGTGGAACCCTGTCTCTACTAAAAATGCAAAAAAAAAAAAAAAAAAAAAAAAAA
>NW_016805666.1:8032705-8070801 GCF_001698545.2 Rhinopithecus bieti
AAAAAAAAAAAAAAAAAAAAAAAAAAATTAGCTGAGTGTGGTGGCACGTGCCTATAATCCCAGCTACTCAGGAGGCTGAGGCAGGAGAACTGCTTGTCCCGGGACCCGAGAGGTGGAGGTCGCAGTGAGCTGAGATCACGCCATTGCACTCCAGCCTGGGCAACAAGAGTGAAACTCTGTCTCAAAAAATAAAGAAAAGAAAAGCGATGTGGGAGCCGCGTGTGCTGAGTTCTAGTCCAGAACCCATGGAAAACGTTACTGCTGGGCCAGACCAGACACATCACCAGGGGATGGGGCATGAGGCGCCCCGGGGAGCAGGGCACGCTGGGAGCTGCTTCTTCGCCCATCTCTCCTTGGCCTGAGCTGGCTGTTGGCCATGCTGCTTCCCCAACATCATTTGGCAGAGAAAAATTCTGATGTTGTAATTTAACGCAGGGTTATGTTTTGAGGGGAAAATGTAATTGAGAGAAATGTCTGCTGGATTTTCCTATCCCTTTATCCCTGCCAGCGGACCGTACGTGTCTGTTGCTCAGACACGCATTCGGGCGATGGGGATTTCCGAAGCTCCTGCTACGTGCTAGACATGGAGTCACTTTCCCAGAGAGTGGCAACACATCCAGGCAGGATCCAGAGCCCACGGCCAAGATCCCCAGTCTTGGAAGGGTCTGGGCAAGGTCATTCTTAAACCAAGTGAATTTGGGAGTCTTGCTCCCTCTTCTGCATGACCTCTTCTGCATGACGTCCCTCTTCTGCATGACGTCCCTCTTCTGCAGGACCTTCAGTAACTGCCTGGGGCCCCCTTCATCAACAGGCACACTCCTCACTCCACCCCAGGGCCCTGCAGAATCAGCTCCGTCTGGGCTTCCGGCCTTATGTCTTCCTCCTCATCCCCCCTCCACAGCCCTGACCCCTAGTCCTTGCCCTTCCCCATCCCTTAGCTCAGGCTCTTCTTGCACAAGTTTCCAGCTCTACCCGGAACTCTTCTTAAGGCCCAAGATCCAATGCAGCCTTTCTCGTGGCTGGTGCTTCCCGCCACTTCGCCGCCTCTGAACTTCCCAACACTGGCCTGTGCTGACCTCTTTCTGCCTTGTGTTTTCATCCCTTGTGGCTCATTTCTCCTGGTGGCCAGGAGCTCCTGGGGGCCTGCTGTACATCTGATTCCCTTCTCCCTCCCTACCCGAGCCTTTTTCCCAGGCCAGCCACAATACAGCCGGAAGCCAGGCAGAAGGCTGTGCAGTGGCTCAGCCCGGGGCTACAAAGCATCTGGGAGCAGAAGGGGAAGAGTGGCTAGAGGGAGGCTCAGAGGCTGGAAGCCTGAGCATTCAGGGACTCGGGAGGAGTGAGTGGAGAACACGCCCGGCTGGTCAATGCGCTGATGAGAATCAGGGGGAGTAGGGGACAGAGGCTTGCTAGACGTGTCTGTGGTCAGCAGGACATGGGGCCCTGAGCAGGGGGTATCAGCCTGGGCCTGAAAAGAGCTGAGCACAGAGGAGAGCTGGGTTCACTACCAAAGAAGAGGCATCCACACAGGGGTGCATGGGAGGCTGCCCAGGGCATGGGAGGGCAGTGATCCCTGAGATGAAGCTGCAGGAGGCGGCCCAGGAGGGTTGCAGGGGTGGCCGAGCTGGGTAAGAGGCCAGGTGCGGTGGCTCACGCCTGTAATCCCAGCACTTTGAGAGGCCGAGGTGTGTGGATCATCTGAGGTCAGGAGTTTGAGACCAGCCTGACCAATATGGTGATGAAACACCATCTCTACTAAAAATACAAAAATTAGCCAGGCATGGTGACAGGTACCTGTAATCCCAGCTACTCGGGAGGCTGAGGCAGGAGAATTGCTTGAACATGGGAGGTGGAGGCTGCAGTGAGCCAAGATCGCACCACTGCACTCCAGCCTGGGCAATAAGAGCGAAACTCCATCTCAAAAAAGAAAAAAATGAAAAAACAAGGGAGAACAACGCTAGTGAGTGAGCCGCTTGTACTCAGCTGCTGTGAGAATGAACCTGCCGCCCGGCCGCCCAGGCTGCCCCTGTACCTCAAACCTTTTCCTTCTCCTCAGCAGCAGCCGTCATGTGTGCTGAGCAGGCAAACCCACCCTCCCCTCTGGGGGCTCTGTGTCACAAAGCCGAGCGTCTGCCATTTCCCTTCCCGAGGCTTCGTTTTATCTCAGTTTCTCCTGGGCGCAGCGTGGAGGTGGGTGCTGGCCACAGGATCACCCACACACTAGTCAGAACCCTGCCCCTATGCTTTCTGATCGTCTCTGCTTCTGTCACATCCTTTATTTCTCTATACCAATTTAAAACACAATTCCAGGGAGATAAACTGAAACAGACATTGGGCTTGTGAGCCAGATGTCAGAAGACAGTGGCCTCCACTTTGTATCGCTGGGATGCAGTGAGTAGACCTCAAGGTGTGGGCGAGAGCGAGTGGGTGTTACATAATGGGGAGGCAACAGGGCTGAGGATATTTTATTCTCCAGGCCATCGTGCAGCTTTCGAGGGTGCTTTGCAAAGCATAAGGATGGCCTTGTTAGGCTGCCCACTCCGGGGGAAGCAATGAAGGAAGAGGGGTAGGAGGAGACCCTGGTTACTGGAGCAGACCAGACTCCACTCCCTCACCTTGGGGGTGCAACCTGTCCCTTGCATGTGACAAGCCAAGGCTTCGGAGACTCAGCTCCTCTCCGCCCCCATCTGTTGCCTGGTCAGGCCCCAGAGGCCACCTTCCCCAGCTCCTGTATGCCCTGCTACTAGGGCCCGGCTGCCCGAGCCTCGATAGACACGGTGAGCCGCAGAGAACCGCAGCTCGACCTCAGGTCCCACTCCTGACTAGCATTGTACAGCAGTCCCAGGGAGCCCTGCCGAGGAGACAGCTGGACGTTCAGCCAGCGACACCGGGCCTGGTCACAGGCGAGCACCACGGTGCCCTCGGGGTTGCTGTAGGTGCACTGGCTCCGAGCTGCCCTTTCCTGCACAGCCAGATCCCAGCTGCCCCCTGCCTTGTTGTCGTCCAGCCACGTGACCTGGAAGCCCAGGCGGTCCCGGGTGACAGGACACACCAGCTGCTTCTCGTTCAAGGCGGGCACCACCTGGCCTTTGAGGTAGGCAGGGCCAGCGCAGTAGGTCTGGATGTTCAGGAGCCGGTCGGTGTACTGCTGCAGCCAGTTGAAGAGGTAGGCCAGGTGGCAGTCGCACTGCCAGGGGTTGCCGTGCAGGGCCAGGTTGAACAGGTTGTAGTTGGTGTCGAAGATGCCCTCCGGAAGTGTGGTCAGCTGGTTCTTGGAGAGGCTGAGCAGCTCCAGCTTGGACAGATTCTGGAAGAGGGCTGGGTGCAGGGCCGTCAGGTTGTTGCTGCCCAGGTAGAGCTTGACCAGCTCCTCCAGGTCTCTGAAGATGCCAGCTGGGAGGTGGGCAATGGCATTGTATGACAGCATGAGGGAACGCAGTTTGGACAGGTGGGCAAAGGCGCCCTCAGCGACCGTCTCCAGCTGGTTATGGGTCAGAGACAGGCCGACCAGGTGTGGGGTGTGGGCAAAGAGGCCAGCAGGCAGGACCTGAAGCATGTTCCCCTGTAAGCTCAGAAAGGTCAGATTCCCCAGGGAGGCGAAGATGGAGAGTGGCAGGTGCGTGATGGCATTGTGCTGCAGCCACAGCCTCTCTAGGCAGAAGAGTTGGGAGAACACCTGACGGGGCAGCTCCGAGATCTTGTTGCTGTCCAGGAAGAGCTCCTGCAGGCTGCCCAGTCTGCCAAACACACCCTGGGGGAGGCCAGAGAGTGCGTTGTTACTCAGCTTCAGGGTCTGCAGGCTGGTGAGTGGGTGGAACAGCTCCTCTGGGAGCTGGGTCAGGAGGTTCTGGGCCAGGTTGAGTGTCTTCAGATGGGTCAGGGGCTGGAAGAGCCTCCTAGGCAGGGCCTGGAGCCGGTTCCCCTGCAGGTGGAGGGACTCCAGGGCAGCCATGTCCTGGAAGAGGCCCTCGAGCAGAGCCTCCAGCATGTTGAAGTTGAGGGTGAGCTTGCTCAGCGAGGTCAGGTTGGAGAAGGTGTTGGTGCTGAGGTTCAAGAAGCTGCTGCCTGTGATCTCCAGGTCCTCCAGGCTGGGCAGCCCCCCGAAGGCATCCGGCCGAAACTGGCAGAGCTGAGTGTTGAGGAAGACCACCTTGGTCAAGTTGGGGTTGCTGCCAAAGGCTCTGGTTTCCACTGTAGTGAACGAGGTCTCCACAAAGATGATGTTTGTGGTGTATGGCGGGATGTCCGGCGGGATGGCGGCCAGCTCCTCATCTGAGCAGAACACCTCCTGGACAAAGCAGTCGCAACCCATGGGGCAGGGCTGGGCAGGCCTGGCCAGGAGCAGGAGGGAGGCCCAGAGCAGCCAGGCTCCAGGGAGCATCTTCTAGATTCGAGGATGGACAGAAAACAGGAAGGGAAACTTGATCATCACACAGCATGGCACAGTGACCAGGGCACTGGACCGCGAGCTCGAACATGTGGCAGGACAGAGACACAGGGCTTTGGGGCTTTCTGTGTTCTTTCCAGATTGGGGAAAGAAGCGGAAAAGAGACAAAAAGGCATGGAAGAGAGGCGTAAAAGAAGACCATGGGCATTGTGGCATTTTTAAAGATAATATATAGGATATGGACAGATTATTCCTGAGTTGGAAGTTCCTACACCATAACTCTTCCTGAGTTTCCATATCTCAGCACACATCAGAGCCAAATGATGCGGAGATCCTGGCACCTGCTCTTTGCACGGTTGGTGGAGGGGGAGTGCAGCCACAGAGACGAGATGGCTCCTCGAAACTGCTGCTGAAATGGCCTCCCCCTGCCCACCTCTGCCCACTCCTCCACGGCGGGGCCCGAGGAGCTTTCCAACGTCACGTGGACAGAAGGACCCCAGACCTGGGGATTCTACAGAACAGTAGATGTCTTTAAAACTCTCCAAAATTCTTTAGATTTTCTTTACTGTTTTTTAAAAAAATAAAAAACAGTAGATTTTCTAGCATCTACTCACAGGTCACAGATTGGTGATGCACCTCACAAATATGTTTTATTTACTCCTCAGTGATATTTTTCATATTTGACTCAGTAGCCAACATGTAAAAATTGGAAAATATCACAGTAAAGGTCTAGGTTTCAGAGTGAACTGGGGACAGTGGGCCTGCCTTTCCACGTAGCAAGACCAGCTGGGGCTTCGTGGCCCCTGCCCTGTTAGAGGGTGTGTGCCCCCCAGGCCGCCACTGTTCCCACACACAGCACTTATTCACATGGCTTGTAGTGGTCTTAATTCCATGAGTTCAAATCTTAGGTCCATCGCTTTCCAGCTATGTGACCTTGGGCTTGCTGCTTAATCCATCAGTGCTTCAGTTTCCTTATCTGTACAATGGGGATTATAATAGTCCCTACCACGTGAGGGTAATTGTTAGGGATTCAGTGAGTACACATAGGTAACAGTTTTACATCAGGATCTGGCATAGAGTGAGTAATTAATCAACCTCATTAACTATCGTTAAAGGTCGCAAGGTACCTTATTACAGAAAATGTTATTTGAACACCAAAAAAAAAAAAACAAACAAAACAAAATGCTCTTTAGACGGAATACACTTGAATTTACCAAAATTAAAAAAAGAAAGAAGCCCTTTCACAACATAATCCTAATTTTTCTTAATTAACTTCTTCTCAGTAAAAGGGGTCTGCGAAAGGGGTTCTCCAGTTGCAGAATCTGGGTACCAAGCACTCTTCGCTGGCTGTCTCTCTGCTGCCCTCTGCTGGTGCCTCCTCCACCTGGAGATTCTGCTTCTGGCTGAAGGTCTCCCATTAAACTCACAGGCTTAGGACCCAGTGCTTAGGGGAGCCCCCTTTACTCTCCCGCTCAGTCACTCAGTGACTCTCAGTCCTTCCAGGAATGTTCTGCCTCATCAGTAGAGAAGGAACAACATCTCCCTGAGAAAACGCACACCTTCCTTTAGGCTGCTCTAAGGCATACCTAGCTAAGTGAGCTTGGGGAGGTGGTAAGGAAAGTCTCTACCAGCAATAACCACTGGCCTGGGATTAGAATCTGACTCCTGCGGCCGGGCATACACCTGCCTGGTGTGAGCAGCTGGAGAGCTCCACCTCTAGTCCCAGCACTTTGAAAGTCCATGGCAGGTGGATCATGAGGTCAGGAGTTCCAGACCAGCCTGGTCAAGATGGTGAAACTGTCTCTACTAAAAACTACAAAAATTAGCCGGATGTGGTGGCACACATCTGTAATCCCAGCTACTCGGGAGGCTGAGGCAGGAGAATCGCTTGAACCCCGGTGGCAGAGGTTGCAGTGAGCCGAGATCGTGCCACTGCACTCCAGCCTGGGCGCTGGACTCCATCTCATAAATAAATAAATAAATAGAATCTGACTTCTGCAATCACCTCTTCCAGGAAAAGAAAAATGTCCTTGCCACTTAGGACATGTGAGGGAATGGAACAAGCCTCAGGCAAGCTTGTGCCTCCTGGCTCTGTGTCCCTAGACTCCAGCTACAGAGTTAGCATGAGACTAGAAGCAGAAAGCAGTGGGTCTGGCTGATGAGGATTGGGGTAGCCACTGTCCCCCAACACACACCACACAGGCACACAGCTGCCACTAGCACCTGGCCTGCCCCTGAGGCACCTACGCAAAACCCCTAGGGGTCCCGAAAGAAGCCGCCCCGGACCCTAGGAAGGAGGATCTGGAGAACGTGTCTCCACTTGAACACTCAGTATAGGCACTGAAATGATGGGTTTTCATGGCAGTCTGTTCTGTGTACTCGCCTCTCTGTGCCCAGAGGAGCACTGGCTTCCTTTGGGCTCACGCAGGTTTTGTTGAATGGAGTTTTCCAAGGCTGGGAAGAGCAGCGTGGGAGGCAGAGCCACCTCCCCTGGGATGGGCAAACCCAGAATGAATGATCCCCAGCCAGGCTGCCAGAGCTGCCTCGACTCCTCCCGAGAGTAAGAGGGGAGCAATTTTGTTTAATTGTATCATTTTTTGAGGCAGAACTTCACTCTGTTATACAGGCTGGAATACAGTGGCACGATCATAGCTCCCTGCAGCCTCAGTCCCCTGGATGTAAGTGATCCTCCTGCCTCAGCCTCCAGAGTGGCTCCAGAGTGGCTACAGGCGTACACCACTGTGCCTGGTGAATTCTGATTTTTAACATGCCGTAATAGGATCATGGTGCCAGTCCCCCTTCCTTGCTAGCCCCATTGGTCATTGTTTCTCAAAGGCTATTTCCAGAAAGTACTCCCCTGGAATGATGGTCCAGACAATGCTGGGGCTTGCAGGTCCCAAGACCATCTGGCCTCCTCGCAGGGAGAGTGAGGCAAGGCCCCGGGCTCTTCACAGCAGGGCTTGGCTTGTGGAGCCCAGATCTCCTGGTTTTGTTCATCACTCCTGCCAGGAAAACAGGCCAAAGCCGGAGTTGCACCGTGGAACGCTCAAGCCCTCTGGGCAGAGTAGACCTCTCTGCTGAGCCCGCCGGGCAGAGTAGACCTCTCTGCTGAGCAAGCTGAGTGCTCCCTGGCTTCCCTGGGTCCGTGCCTCTCACTTTTAATCCACTGTCATTTAGAAATAATGTGCTTTACACATTTCCAACAAAGGAAGGAGCTCTAGGATTCAAGCCTTGAATCAAAACCATGGCACTGGTGGCACAGAAAGTCAAGTGCAGGCAAATCAGCTAAGGCTCGGGAGACGTAGGCAGAGGGAGAGACATCTCCCTGATGTGGGGCTTGGCTGAGGGGTCAGTTCCCACCTGCCAGTTCCCAAAGCTCCCACACATACATCTTGATCCTCAGCACAAACCTAGAAGTGCCCAGGACAGGGAGACTGGGGCCCCCAGAGCTACAGTGACTGGCCCAAGGGCACACACACAGAAGCGAGTCCTGACAGCCCAGGCTCTGCAGGGTCCTTGCCATGACACCACCAGGCTCTGTCCCAGGGCAGTGGAGTGGGTGGGGTGGGCAGGCCCGCTCCTCGTATCTGCAGGTCCCAGGGAGAACATCGTCTACCTGGAACTCCGCCCATTGTCTGTTCCCTTCTCATCCCCCCGACTCTCCTGCACTGTGAGTGGAGACCCCACACACATCGCCCCTGGGCACCCCACAGGCCGAAGACTGTGCACTTCTGGGGCATGGTCAACCTAGGGAAGATGGACCCAGGGAGGCAGCCCACACAGACTGGGGTTCTGGGTACCCAGAGCGTGGTTTAAAATGGGGGCACTGCCTCCAGATGGGCATGTGCCGTTGGCACCTTTGGGGCTGGTCTCATTGGGGGAGGAGGGCCAGAACAGGGCCCTCTAAGTTCAGGGCAAGACCCCTCTTGCCTGGGTCTACTGGGGCAGGGGGCGGGGAGGCAGGGATGATTCTCACAGTGAGGGCGCAGAACACTGACAATTTACAGATGGTCCACTCCCCGCCTGAGCCCCCTCACCTCACTCTGGAGTGGCTACAAGTCAGACAGCCTGGGTTCAAATCCTAACTCCCCTCCAGCTTAGCTCTGTGGCTTTGACTGCATGGCTTAACCTCTCAGAGTTTCGCTTTCCTCCTCTTCAAAACAGTGAGCACAACACTACCTTCTTGGTGGGGATGTTGTGAGGATGGAACGAGAAAATGCATGGAAAGCTCCAAGCTCAGGCCCTGGCACACGGCAAGTGCTCAGCAACATTAGTGACCCCGATATTCTGAGCAGCGCAGCCCCAGCTCTGTGCTGAAGCCGTCACGGGTTCGCCAGGGAGAAACCCATGAGACCATCCAACCACCCCACTGTGGCCAGTGAGACGCCGCTCCACAGCACTCCTTCTAGCGCTTTCCTCCAGCCAAGGGAAAGAGCTAGAAGGTTTAGGGGAGCACAGATTCTGAGGGTTCTGGCTGGGAGGCTTTGAACTTGGGCCCCTTCCCCAGCCTGCCCTCAAGAAAGCAGCTCACTGGGGAGCTCTGGAGACGGAAGCGCCCCTCCCTGGGAACTGCGGAGGCTGGCCCCAAGGGCCACAGCAGGGCAGCAGCCAGAGGCTTTCTGCTCCTCGTCTGGGAATAAGACCAGCAAATGCCCACAAAAATGTTCTACACTTTCAGCAAGCCAAGGAAGTCTGGCTTTTTAAATGGTTTTTTTGGGGGGATAAGGCGGGTTTGGCCGGGTGCAAACGAGCTCCTTCCTCTCCTCAAATGGCTCTTGGGAGGGTACATTTCTGTGCATGCCTCAAGCCAGTCTGTCATCCACCACAGAGCTAAGCCTCACTTCTTCCAGAGGGTGATGGGACCTAGAATGGGGCCTGGAACCCTGGCCCCAGGCACCCAGGGACTGCTCCCTGACGCTGGCTCCACGGATGTCTGCCTCACCAGCGGGCCCAGATTTGGCCACTCGGGCTCCAGCTCAGCCGGAAGCACAAAGAGGGGCTTCTGAGACTCATCCAGAGTCCCTGGCTGCCTCATCTGGTCCTCCAAGAAGACCTGCTGCTCCCCAAACCTGGTCCCCTCTCTTCTGAATCCAGCAACATAAGTCCAATGGCTGAGGCAGTTGGGCTTGCGCCTGGTCCCAGCCTCTGCTCTTGCCCTGGCCAGCCCACCCCATCCGCTGCCCAGTTGTGTCCCAGGGAGTGAAGCCACCTCTCAGAGCCCCAGCCTCGGCGTCTGTAAACCCAGAACGACCATGATAACAATAACCATCATAATACCTCAATCATAGCATTGTTAGGGCTATTGTGGCTCTTAAATGAGGTAACAGGCATCGGGCCACAGCAACAAAATAGAAACAACCTAAATGTCCAACACGAGGGATTGGTTACATGAATCATGCTACACGGAGATAATGGAAACCCTCTCCGCTATCTTTAAAACTATATTATAGGCTGGGTTCAGTGGCTCCTGCCTGTCATCCCAGCACTTTGGGCGGCAGAGGCAGGAGGATCGCTTGAGGCCAGGAGTTTGAAATCAGCCTGGGCAACATGGTAACAGCTCATCTCTACAAAAAAATTATAAAAATTAGCCAAGCATAGCGCTGCATGCTTGTAGTCTCAGTTACTCGAGAGGCTGAGGGGGGAGGATGGCTTGAGTCCGGGAGGTCGAGGCTGCAGTAAGCGGTGATTGCTCTACTGCCCTCCAGCCTGGGAGACAGGGGAAGACCTTGTCTCAAAAAAAAAAAAGAGTAAAAAATAAAATTTTAAACAAAAAGAAAATTTATTACAGATGTGTATTTATTGACAAGATGTTTGCAATATCTTAAGCGAAATATATGAACTCTCAGAATGCTACTTTTTCATTTTTAAGGTGTATTTGTGCACAGAAAACACAATAGAAGCTTATGCACCAAATATTTGTGGTGGGGTCTGGCACTGTGGTTCACACCTGTGATCCCAGCATTTTGGGAGGCCAAGGCAGGCAGATCACCTGAGATCAGGAGTTCAAGACCAGCCTGGACAACATGGTGAAACCCTGTCTCTACCAAAAATATAAAAATTAACTGGGCATGGTGGCACACACATGTAATCCCAGCTACTCAGGAGGCTGAGGCAGGAGAATCGCTAGAACCCGGGAGGCAGAGGTTGCGGTGAGCCGAGATTGCGCCACTGCACTCCAGCCTGGGCAACAAGAGTGAAACTCTGTCTCAAAAGAAAAAAAATTGTGGTCATTACTTCTGAAAAAGCAATTCGTGGATGATTTCGATTTTTTCCTTCTGCTTAAAAATGTATGTTCCACATTTTTACGAAAGAAACATATCACTTTTGCGGTAAGGTTGAAACCTATTTTATTCTAAATATCGAGATAAATGTGTAAAATGCACAGCACAGTTCCACACACATAGTAGGGGCTTACTTGACTCTTTCCTTCCTGGCAGTGATGTTGCAAAGGCCCAAGGGAGCTTGTCTACCAGCCGTGTTAGCTTCTGGAAGAGATGACAGCTGACAGGTTGAACTAAGAGGCGGTTGTGAACTGGGCACTGTGCGACCCTTCCAATTTATACCCACCCTCTCAGACCAGTGGAAGTCACACTTCCCCCTTCCTTGACTATCCTCGTGGGTTTTGTTTGTTTGTTTGTTTGTTTGAGATGGAGTTTCACTCTTGTCGCCCAGGCTAGAGTACATCTCGGCTCACTGCAACCTCCACCTCCCGGGTTCAAGCGATTCTCCAGCCTCGGCCTCCTGAGTAGTTGGGATTACAGGCACCTGCCACCACATCTGGGTAATTTTTGTATTTTTAGTAGAGATGGGGTTTCCCCATGTTGTCCAGGCTGGTCTCGAACTCCTGACATCAGGTGATCCACCCGCCTTGGTCTCCCAAAGTGCTGGGATTAGAGGTGTGAGCCACTGTGCCTGGCCCTTTCTTGGGTCCTCAGATCCCTCTTGTACTGTGGTGCATGTTGGGCTCTTGCGCTGTTTTCTATTGAGTTGCACCCACCTAAGTGAGCCCGTGGTACTGCAGGCTTGCTGCGGCATCTCTGCAAGCAGCTCTGCACCCCAGCACCCGGCTCAGGGCTGGGCACTGAGAAGGCAGCCAGGCTCTGTGTGCTGAATTGAAGGGAATGTGTTTGGTGGCTGTCAGTGACTTCGGATCTCAGGCCTGACTCTCATCCTGCTTAATAGCAGGGCAAAACACGTCAGCTTCGCCAGTGCCACAAACTGGGATCAGATTCTGATGCCATCACCTACTAGCCATGTGGGCTTGGGCAAATCACTCCAATGCTCTAAGCCTCAGGTTTTCCACCCTTAATTATCACCTCTGCCCTCAGGGTTAAAATTAGCACTCCACTGAATAATAAACAGGCTAAATAAGAGAGTAAATACAAAGCCCTTAACACAGTGCCTGGCAAATACTGAATATTCAATAAAAGGCGGCTCCCTGCAGGTTTATATGACCATAAAAACTTTATCATATGAGCCAGCAGGCTTCTGGGAGGGAAACGAGGAGCTAGTCATCCTCGGGCCTGAGCTGGGTGCCGTGGTGTGCGCTTGTAATCCCAGCTACTCAGCAGGCTGGGTGGTAGGATCGCTTGAAGCCAGGAGTTCAAGACCAGCCCGAGCAACATAACAAACCCCATCTCGAAAAACAACAATAATTATATTAATTAATAACATGTAGTATTAATATAGTATTAATCAATAATTAGTAATACTATTTATTATTGTTATGCCAAGATGACAAGTATAAACTAGGCAGAACCAGGCCAACCTGGACATCTGGTCACCCTGCTTATCCTCTACTCACTACTAGCTCCCTACAGGCCCGGAGCAGCTGGTTCACATCTCACAACCCCCGCCCCCGCCCCACCTGCCTCCTGCCTCTTCCCAGCAGCGCCCTAGCCGAGCACCTAGGGGACTTCTCCTCCCAGGGCAGGGGCCCCCTGGAACTGCAGCCTGCCTGGAGCTGGGGAAGGCTCTGAAATGGAGAGATCGCAAGTTCCCGTTCCTGCCCCCATGTCCCTGCAGACCCAGGAGCCCTTTAGCGACCCCAGGAGCCTACCGTGAGGGCTGAGTGGGTGGTGCCGGGCTGCCCTGTCTTCCTGAGGAGCAGAGAGGAGTCTGGTGTGGCCTGTGGTCAGCTCAATTCAGCCCCAGCGCTGATCAAAGTTCCACGCAGTGGTTCCTCCCCTCACGTGGCCCCAGCGTCCCAGAATGTCACCAGGGTCACAGGACGGGAGAGGGCCTTGGCAAGGCCTCTGAAGATTACAAAATGACCCTGAACTCCTCCCACCTACAGAGCCCTCGCGGGGCCAAAATCCCACCGAGGTGGTAGGGTTGGCACCTTCAGGGCCCCAGGGACACAGCAAGCCCTAGAGACTCCCGAAGGCGGCTGGGTTGGTGAGGACTGGGATGGGGTCCACGCTCACACCCACCCCTGCGGGCAGAGGCAGAAGCACTGGGAGCCTGCCCTCAGCCTCAGGCCCGTGGATTTGTTGCTTTGTCTTGTGTTTGTTTAATGAATGAACTCTCTAAACCCTTCCTGAGTTAGAAGGGGGAAAAGCTATAGGGAGATGAACTGGGGCCCAATATGGAGAGGAGCGCTCACACACTCAGGGCTGTCCGAGGATGAAAGATGCCGCTTTGGAAGGGAGGGATTTTCCCGTCTCTGGAGATGTGGAACCAGGGCTGCAGGACACGCGAAGTGTGTGTGTGGTGAGTGCGTGCGTGTGGGTGTGTGTGAAGTGGGTGTGTGTGTGGGTGTAGGGGTGTGTGGTGAGCGTGTGTGTGGGTGTGGGGTGTGTGTAAGTGGGTGTATGTGAGTGGGTGTAGGGGTGTGTGTGTGGGTGTAGGGGTGTGTGGTGAGTGCGTGTGTGTGGAGTGTATAAGTGGGTGTGTGAGTGGGTGTGAGTGGGTGTAGGGGTGTGTGGGGGGGGTGTAGGGGTGTGTAGTGAGTGCATGTGTGTGGGTGTGGGGTGTGTGTGTGTAAGTGGGTCAGTGGGTATGTGTGTGAGTGGGTGTAGGGGTATATGTGTGTGGGGGTGTAGGGGTGTGTGGTGAGTGCATGTGTGTGGGTGTGGGGGGTTTGTGTGTAAGTGGGTCAGTGGGTATGTGTGTGAGTGGGTGTAGGGGTATATGTGTGTGGGGGTGTAGGGGTGTGTGGTGAGTGCATGTGTGTGGGTGTGGGGGGTTTGTGTGTAAGTGGGTCAGTGGGTATGTGTGTGAGTGGGTGTAGGGGTATATGTGTGTGGGGGTGTAGGGGTGTGTGGTGAGTGCATGTGTGTGGGTGTGGGGGGTTTGTGTGTAAGTGGGTCAGTGGGTATGTGTGTGAGTGGGTGTAGGGGTATATGTGTGTGGGGGTGTAGGGGTGTGTGGTGAGTGCATGTGTGTGGGTGTGGGGGGTTTGTGTGTAAGTGGGTCAGTGGGTATGTGTGTGAGTGGGTATAGGGGTGTATGTGTGTGGGGGTGTAGGGGTGTGTGGTGAGTGCATGTGTGTGGGTGTGGGGGGTTTGTGTGTAAGTGGGTGAGTGGGTGTGTGTGAGTGGGTGTAGGGGTATATGTGTGTGGGGGTGTAGGGGTGTGTAGTGAGTGCATGTGTGTGGGTGTGGGGGGTTTGTGTGTAAGTGGGTCAGTGGGTATGTGTGTGAGTGGGTGTAGGGGTATATGTGTGTGGGGGTGTAGGGGTGTGTGGTGAGTGCATGTGTGTGGGTGTGGGGGGTGTGTGTGTAAGTGGGTCAGTGGGTATGTGTGTGAGTGGGTATAGGGGTGTATGTGTGTGGGGGTGTAGGGGTGTGTAGTGAGTGCATGTGTGTGGGTGTGGGGGGTTTGTGTGTAAGTGGGTGAGTGGGTGTGTGTGAGTGGGTGTAGGGGTATATGTGTGTGGGGGTGTAGGGGTGTGTAGTGAGTGCATGTGTGTGGGTGTGGGGGGTTTGTGTGTAAGTGGGTCAGTGGGTATGTGTGTGAGTGGGTGTAGGGGTATATGTGTGTGGGGGTGTAGGGGTGTGTGGTGAGTGCATGTGTGTGGGTGTGGGGGGTTTGTGTGTAAGTGGGTCAGTGGGTATGTGTGTGAGTGGGTATAGGGGTGTATGTGTGTGGGGGTGTAGGGGTGTGTGGTGAGTGCATGTGTGTGGGTGTGGGGGGTTTGTGTGTAAGTGGGTCAGTGGGTATGTGTGTGAGTGGGTATAGGGGTATATGTGTGTGGGGGTGTAGGGGTGTGTGGTGAGTGCATGTGTGTGGGTGTGGGGGGTGTGTGTGTAAGTGGGTCAGTGGGTATGTGTGTGAGTGGGTATAGGGGTGTATGTGTGTGGGGGTGTAGGGGTGTGTGGTGAGTGCATGTGTGTGGGTGTGGGGGGTTTGTGTGTAAGTGGGTGAGTGGGTGTGTGTGTGAGTGGGTATAGGGGTGTATGTGTGTGGGGGTGTAGGGGTGGGTGTGTAGTGAGTGCATGTGTGTGGGTGTGGGGTGTGTGTAAGTGGGTGTATGTGTGAGTGGGTGTGTGAGTGGGTGTGTGAATGGGTATAGGGGTGTGTGTGTGGTCAGTGTGAGTGGGTATGTATATGCGTATGTTGTGTGTGTAGTATGAGTGTGAGAAAATGTGTGATGAGTGGGGGTGGGTGTGTGGTGAATGTGTGTGGTTGTGAGTGGTGTGTGTCGGCGTGATGAATGTGCGTGGGTGTGTGTGATGAGTGTGTGGGGATGGTGTGTGTGGTGTGTGTGGGGTGTATGTGTGCATGTGTGGTGGGGGGTTGTATATGTAACTGTGTGGTGAATGTGTGTGTTTGGCTGTATGTGCGAGTCAGTGTGTATATGGTGAGTGTGGATAGGTATGGGGGGATGAGTGTGTTGGGTGTGTGAGTGCATGTGGTGTGTGTGGTGTGTGGTGTGTGGTGTGTGTGTGCAGTTAGTGTGCAGTGTGTGGGGGTGTGGTGAATGTGTGTGTGTGCATGCAGTAGGTGAGTGTGTCAGGGTGTGTGTGGTGAGTGGGTGTGAGTGTGCAGTGTGGGCGTGTGTGGGTGTGTGGTGAGTGGGTGTGTGCAGGGAGAGTGTGTGGGAGTGTGTAGGTGTGTGTGTGTATGTGTGTGGTGAGTGGGTGTGTGAGTGTGCACTGAGAGTGTGGGTGTGTGGGGTGTGTGGTGGGTGTGTGAGTGTGCAGTGTGAGGGTGTGTGGTGCGTGTGGTGAGTGGATGTGTGTATGAGTGTGCAGTAGGTGAGTGTGAGTGCATCGGGGTATATGTGTGTGGTGTGTGGTGACTGGGTGTGTGAGTGTGCACTGTGAATGTGAGGGTATGTGGGGGTGTGTGATGAGAGGATAGAAGTGGGTGTGTGTGAGTCTGCAGTGAGTGTATGAGAGTGTGTGGTGAGTGGGTGTGTGAGTATGCACTGAATGTGAGAGTGTGTGTGTGTGGTGAGTGGGGGTGTGTGTGCAGGAGGTGAGTGTGTGTGTCGGGGTGTGTGTGGTGTGTGGTGAGTGGGTGTGAGTGCACTGAGTGTGAGTGTGAGGGTGTGTGGTGTGTGTGTGGTGTGTGGTGAGTGGGTGTGTGTGTGGTGTGTGGTGTGTGGTGAGTGGGTGTGAGTGCACTGAGTGTGAGTGTGAGGGTGTGTGGTGTGTGGGTGTGTGAGTGTGCACTGTGTGTCGATGTGTAGTGAGCATACAAGTGGGTGTGAGTGTGCACTGAGTGTGAGAGTGAGGGTGTGTAGGTGTGTGCTGAGAGCGCAGGAGTGGGTGTGTGAAGGTGTGCAGAGTGAAGGGGTGACCTGGACGAGCAAATCTAAGATCGTTTCAGTGCCAGGAGTCTACCATTTAAAGTAGACTGATGGCTTTTTCACTCATTGCGTGGTATTTTTCTCACGCTTTTTATGAGTGCAAAATAATGTTTCTTTTGCACGTGAGCTGATTGCATCAGCCAAACTGCAAAGGTCTAATAGGGTGTGGCAAGGAAGTGTGTTTCAGTGGCGATATACCACAAATGCACCTGGCAGAGGAGAGCAGGAGCCTCTCGGATGGAGAAAGGCGGTGAACAAAGTGTGCCCAGCTCCCCCTCGGCGGCCCCCAGGCTGGCAAGGGCGGGACAGTGGCTGGGAAAAATGGCTTGCATGGGGGCACTCACAAGCAGGCCTGGGAAGAGCCTGGCACTGCCCTGTACTCAAGGTTCTCAAGCCATCCACACTCACCTCCAGCAACACCGTTTGTCCATTGGTCAACGTGGCCTGGTGAATAAGAGAAATTTGGCATTGGGCAGATCTGGGTTTGAATTCTGACTCTTCAACTAACTAGTCAGTCCTTAGACAAGTGATTTAATCTCTACAAGCCTCTGCATTCTCGTCTGCGGAATGGGTGTGGCAGAAGGTCTGGGGAGGTAAGAGAGAGAGAGAGAGAGACAGAGAGAGAGAGCGTGTGTGTGTGGGGGGGGGGGTGAAACATCTGTGGAAGGGGACTTGCATTAAAAATTCCAAGGATTGGCCAAGCGAGGTGGCTCACGCTTGTAATCTCAACACTTTGGGAGGCCGGGCGGATCACGAGATCAGGAGATCGAGACCATCCTGGCCAACGTGGTAAAACCCTGTCTCTACTAAAAATACAAAAATTAGCTGGGCGTCGTGGTGCATGCCTGTAGTCCCAGCAACTAGGGAGGCTGAGGCAGGAGAATCGGTTGAACCCAGGAGGCGGAGGTTGCAGTGAGCCGAGATCGTGCCACTGCACTCCAGCCTGGCAACAGAACGAGACTCTGCCTCAAACAAACAAATAAAACAATCCAAAGATTTTCTGAAAGAGAAAGGATGGAGATTCTAACTCCTTTCCCCATTATCCAAAATTCCAGAAAGCTGTTTGCGTGTACTGAGGTTCAGTGGCTAGGGAAGGACCAAGCCCCGCGCCACTCATTGAAGGGGCCCAGCCCTGTAATATGGTGAACATGACTGACCCCTGTCGGGCTTAATCTCCTAAGACAGGCTTCCACCTGGCAGAAGGGATCTAAGGCGCTAAAGAGTCCAGGTAAATATGATTGGAAGCCCTTTTCCTGGGTGTAATCGTGGGATAAAGGGACAGGGACAGCAGATCACCCCTCTCTTAACTGCTGGGCCTGCACCAGCAGCTGTGGCACCCCTGGAACCCAGAGGCCTGAGGGAGTTCTGGGGATGCCTGGACACTTGGAGGGAGTCACCTTCCTTCAGATAGTGTCGCCTGAGAGCCTGGAACTTCCTGAGCCTGGTGCTAAGTACTTATCGGAGTCCAGAGGTGTGCAAGCTAGTCCTGCCACCTGCCTGCGTGTATGTGTGTGTGTGCATACACGCGTGTGCTTTGAACAAACGCTGACTGAATGTCAGTGCCTTCCTGGTGGCATAAAAGAACTAGCCTGGGAGCCTGAGGCCTGGGTTGCAGGGCTGGCTCAGCCACTGGCTTACTGGGTGACTATAGGACCTTCATTTCCTGTCTTGAGCTCCTTTTCCTCATCTGTAAAATGGGTTGAACTTATTCTTCAGGTCTTTTCCAGTCACGGTGGCCTATAGATACCATTTGTTATTTTCTTTTTGGTCCCTACTCATTTTCTTTTCTTTCTTTCTTTCTTTTTTTTTTTTTTTGGAGATGGAGTCTCGCGCTGTCTCTCAGGATGGAGTGCAGTGGCACCATCTCGGCTCTGCCTCCCAGGTTCAAGCAATTATCTTGCCTCAGCCTCCCGAGTAGCTGGGATTACAGGCACACACCACTATGTGCAGCTAATTTTTGTATTTTTAGTAGAGATGGGGTTTTGCCATGTTGGCCAGGCTGGTCTTGAACTCCTGACCACCCACCTTGGCCTCCCAACGTGCTGGGATTACAGGTGTGAGCCACCGCACCTGGCCTCCCACTCACTTTCCAAAGGCCTATTCTCAGCCCAGAATCTGCTTTCTGTGAGGATCTGTCCAGTTCAACCTTGCACAAACATAGCAAGAGCAGAATCCACAGGTGTGAGATCCCCTACCCAAGACGTTCATAGAGAACACACACAGCCCATGTAAAGTATTTATTGTTGATTCTGTACACCAAATGTATTACAAGCAGCATCCAGCAGAAGACAGACCCCCAACCCTGCCCACCAGGGCTCACACTCTACAAAACCCTGAGGGCCTAGAAATCTCTAAATGCATCGCCAAGCACTGGGGTTGATTTGCAGTAATTCTCTAAGCAAGGCAAACATGATCTACTTTTGAAGGCAGCATGAAGGCAGAGGGTTGGCGAGAACAATCTCTCCTTAAGAGAAGCAGAAACCTGGGGCAGAAGGAGTTTTACCCGGAAGTGGCTTGCCAGCCCACCCTCTCGGAACCACAGCAGTGGCTTCCTTCCCAAGGCCACCACTGCCTTCCCAACAACCCGGAACCAGCTCTGACTGTGGGATCTGGGACAGAATCTTTTGAGTGGTTTACAGCTAAAAGCTAGGATACATCTAACATCTGTCGACCAACTCTGGTTCCCGAGTTATCTCTAGCTGTCTGTTCTCTGTAAACTTCTTGAGTTTGGAAATTCTTTCCCAACAGCTTTACGTTGGCATCTGAAAGGTTGTGGAAATTGTATCCATGAAAAGTTCTAAGAGCTCTCCTATCTCTAAATTCTAAGGAGGAAGAATAATATACGTACAGCCCAATTCCCATGAGAGGGACCAGCTATTCTATTCTTTAAGGGGTGGATGAGTTTATTTTTTCCTGTAGTTACAAAGCTTTTGATCTATATGGTGCCAAGTGAGGTTCCGATGACCAAGACTTTGGAGAGCAACAGGGGAACGGCTTCCATTTTCTTTGGTTTAATGACGAGCCAAGACAAGCCATGAGCTCTTGTACAAAGTTCGAAGAGATAAATAAAACTCCCAGCCTATTGAATACCATGCAGAAGAGCAAGTGCCTCTGTACCCCATCACAAGCTGGTAGAGGTGGCACTCCTACCGCAGGGGTGCTGAGGGCTAGAGAGAGAATCCACACCCAGTGCTTTGAAGGGTACCTGTGCACAGTAAGCCCTCTTAAAAAATAGTGGTTCTCATTGGCTTTTGTCGTCTTTTCTCCAACACTGACTCCCAGCTCCCAATCCAGATGGGCATGGGACTGTCAAGGAGCTGTAAACAGAGGGGAAAAGTGCACTGAACTCTGTACCCTACTCCAGCTTTCTGGGGGACCAGCCGGCTCATTCCAACCCTGAGAATTGAGCAAATGCATCATCCTGTTGGAAAGGAGACTCCACTCAGCTTTTCTTGTAGTTCCCTAGCCAGGCAACATGGTGCAGAGAGGTTGAAGGGCCCACTGAAGAAAAGGAGGCCCAATGGCTCCATCCAACTACTCTGATGGGAGAAAGAAAGAGGCAAGAGGTTCACATAAAGGGGCCCTTACCCCTCACCTATGGTACTCCTGGGTGGTGTCCTCTGAGGACAGAGGCCCTCAGGTCAGCCTCTGGGCTGGAGAGGAAGGTGTTCCAATGTCATGGCTACTGCCAGGAATACCAGGGGTTCTGGGTTAAGATTGGCAGGGCCCACTGGATGAGGAGGCCTCCCACGTCTCTCCAGTCCTGGCCCACGTGCCTATGCACAGAGACATCTGGAGGCCACTCACAGGAGCACCCAACAGGTCTGGAGACGAGGAATGTGGGCAAACCCATGCTTCCTATCTGGAGGGGTATGGGCCGGGCTGTCTCTGTTGGCACAGCAGGCCACCATCAGCGGGTGACGCTCATGTGCCATGCTCTGGGCTCACTTCCTGTTGGCCCTGGCAAGGCTTGGTGCATGTCCTCCGGGTACTACCAATAGTTTGGAAATGCCCTGGGGACCCAGATTTGCCATGGGGAGATGACATCTCTTGTCTCTAACCGGCCTCATCTCTCCTAGTTCCTTGGGACAGAGGGTGAAAAGCTACAAAGTGCACTATAGTTTGCAAACATCCCTCTGGACCCTTTTTGTGCAGGAAGTGGAAGGGAAACGTGGCCAGCGCTGTGCTCCGATCCTGGGGGATGTCACAGTGTCTTGCGGAGCGGGGAACTAGTCAGAGCCCGTCAGGATTGGTGGTGGATTTCCAAGTCCCCGCGGAGTCAGCCGAAGTTCTTTCCTGGGCAGACATGGAGACCCGAAATTCTCCATTTCACTGTAAACTGGGCCAGTTGTCCGGAGAAAGCCACATGTTGCCATGAGCCTAACTTCTTGAGCACCATGTGAATATGTTTGTAGCAGGAAGGCCAGAGAAAGCAGGCATTCGTGTGACTGTGACTCGAGGAGGAGAGTAACACTGGAGCAAACAACTCAACTCCTAACCAGACCACATGCAAGAGGAGCTCCAGGGAGCCCCCAGACCCAGTGTGACCTGCCCGTTGTACCCCTGTGTTGCCTGCTGTAAGTGAGATGCTGAAGTTTAGCGGCCAGCTGACTGTGATGCTGACGGAGAATTTTACCATATTAGAAAGACACTGGATTCCGTTACACTTGGTTTTCAATTAAAGGATCTCATCTCTGAGCTATTTCACTTCCCCTAAGTGAAGAATGAAAATTAAAAACAGATACAGGCATGTCATGCCCATAAAAGGCTCCAGGCGGAGGGGCCTCCGATGAGCCACAGACAGCTTGCTGGCAGGGAAGGGGGTGTGGCTGCACGGACCTCTGCAGATAGGAATGCTTCTGACCTGGCCAGCCAGGGTGCCCCAGGTTTCAGGGTCTCCAGATTTAATCAGATCTCCTGTGCAGGCCGGAGTCTCCCACCCTGTCCACAGCCACATATTCTCCTCCACCCCTGGCCACTGGGCTTTTGCACAGGCTGGCTGTGGGGACACCATCCTGGCTCACGGGGAGCAGGTCCTAGGTAAGTCCATCTCCAGAAGCCCCGGTCTCCTCTGGGAAAAGCCCAGGATGGGGGATATTGGTGATGCTCTGTGTCTGGGTCTGAATGCTGATTACACAGGTATGTTCAGTTTGTGAAAATCCACCAAGCTGTACCCACTTTTCTGCACATACGCTTCAATTAAAAATTTTAAAACAAAACTCTAGGGGTGAACACAAGGACCCCCAGGCACCAGATTTCTTTCTCTATCCTGTACCAATAAGCTGATTTTAATGTTTTTAGAATTCCAAAATCCTACATGATTTCATTCCTTAAAGGGCTAAAGTTTTCAAAGCAAAGTTTGCAGTTTGGAAAGATCCTTCTCTAAAAGGCTGAGCTTGCTGTGCTGGGGTCTTGCTTCCTTTTCCAGATAAAAATCACAAGTGAGATGCTGATGACGGCTCTGTCTCCAGGAACTGAGCGGCATGATTTTCCTTCTCTCTTTCACAGCATCTCCAAAATCAGGCTGCTTGACGGCTCCTAAGAAACCAGTTAAATGGTTTGAAGTCTTCTTTGAGGAGAGAACTCACCCTGCCTTCAGGAGCAGAAAATCAAGGGGAGAACTTTCATTTGAGGGGACATGCTGGGTCAAGCCATAGCACAAACAAGAGGAACAAAAGAAGGGAAATCAACTTACATAATACTTAGGCGAGAGGGGCTATCTCGGCGGAGAACTATTCCCACGAAGTGAGCAGGCTGTGGACTAACTGAGTCTACAGAGGCCAGGAAGGGGCCTGGGCTCAGGGAAGGCTGTTCTTGGAGGACAGGTGGGGAGGATTTGGAGGAGGAGCCCTCTTGAAGGAAGCCCAGGGGGTATGAATCAGAAATCCCCAGGGCTTTTGCCATGGCCAGTTGAATCTATCTTCCTGATTGTACGAAGGTCCGGCACGACCTGCTTCTCTACGGGAGAATCAGGCAGGTCAGGAAGAGGTAGGCGCACCTTTCTCTAGGGCCAGAAAGAATAATCACGGGAAAGCTCCATGGACCCAGGGGTGGAGGCAGAAAGATGAAGTTCTCAGGTCCTCCAGTCCCATCATTCCCCAGCCCTGTTCCAGCCTGCCTCTTTAACACTCGTTGGGTGCCTTCATCTGCATCAGGACGGCTTGGCTTCTCTTCTTGCAGCAGCAACAGCCGATGCAGGCAGCCAGGGAGCAGGCCAGGGCAACAATGCCAATGACAATGGCGGCAATGGCCAGCCCGCTCTGGGCCTGGGTCATGCCCCAAACGCTGCGGTCATCAGTGACCTGAATGCGTAGTCAGATCGGTGTTTAGTCTTCCCAGGGCTTGGTTAGCTCAGTGTTAGGGAAGAAGAGGGATGGATGTGGCTGTCAGGATAACTTGATGGTGTCTGGGTACCATGACGTTTCCGGGTACTAGGCCACCTCGGGGGGACATGGGACACTCGGACAGCAAGAAACGTTGACATTTGATGATAATGAGGGACTGGCTCGGGGCATTTGGCTTGGCTGAACACCAGGCACAGTGGTTCCGTCCCTAACCTAGGCTGGTTGAGCAGGAGCCAGTTGCGGAGTGGAAGGATGTCTGAGTCACACCTCCAGGGATTGTCATACAGCCGCAGCTCACACAGTTTTCCCAGGTGATCGAAGATGCCGAGGGGCAAGTTCTCCAGCTGGTTGTTCTGCAGCTGGATGGTCATGAGGCCATTGACATTGGCAAAGATATTCCCTGGGAGCTGTCTGAGGCGGTTGTTCTGCAGGGAGATATTCTGCAGGTTGGCCAACATGCGGAAGACGTTCCCGTCCAGGTCCTGCAATGCGTTGGTGTGGAGGGACAGCTCCCGAAGCTCCGTGAGCCCGTTGAAGGCACCCGGGGAGATGAAGCTGATCTGGTTGCGGCTAAGAATCAGGACCTGCAACTGGCGGAGGTTGCTGAAGACATTGTCGGGTAGAGAAGTGATATGGTTGTCATAGAGCCAAAGCTCCCGCAGGTTGGGCATGGGCCCGAAGATCCCCGGAGAGAGCTCCTTCAGGGAATTCCCAAAGAGGGTAAGACGGTTGAGCTGGGGCAGCTGCATGAAGATGCTGGGCGGCAGCTGGGAGATGTGGTTGTTGGACAGGTAGAGTCTCTGGAGGTTGTGGTTGTTGCGGAAGAGACCAGGGGAGAGCAGCCCGATCTGGTTCTGCTGCAGAGCCAGTTCCTGCAGGTTGACAAGCCCATCAAAAGTGCCCATGGGGATATCCGTGAGCCTGTTCTCATAGAGCCGGAGGACCTGGAGGTTGCCCAGGTGCTGGAAGACCCTAGGTGAGATGTGGGTGAGGCTATTCTTGCCCAGATTGAGCTTCGTGAGTCCCACCAGGTGGTCAAAGGCTCCGTCGGGTATGTATTCCAGGTGGTTGCCATGCAGCTGCAGCTCCTTGAGGTTGCTGCACTGGGAGAAGTGGGCCGGCTGGATCTGCACCAGCTGGTTACTGGACAGAAGGAGGGACTCGAGGCTGTCCAGGCCCTGGAAGAGGCCGATGGGCAGAACCTGCAGCTTGTTGTTGGCGAGGCTGAGATAGCGCAGTGAGCCCAGGTTTCGGAAGGCCCCGGGCATGATGTGTGACAGTTCATTCTTCTCAATCCTCAGGGCGATGAGGGCTGAGATATTGAGGAACGGGGACTCACTGAGTTCAGTGATGTGTGTGTTGAGGATCTGCAGGCTCATGGCGTTCCAGGGCAGAGGGGTGGGTACGGCCACAATGCGTGCCCCGGTGCACTCCACCTGGGAGGCCCTGGAGCAGGTACACTCACTAGGGCAGCCATAGTAGGCCAACCCTGCACCCCAGGCTTGGCAGCCCACCAGCAAAAGGAGATAATGCTTCAGTAGCATAGCCTCTGCAGGGGGAGAGAGCACACGTTAGTCAGGGTCCCCTAACCAACACTGGCAAGTTTTAAGCCAACATCAACTTGCCGTGCCAACGCTGGCTTGGCTTTG
Organism: Rhinopithecus bieti; assembly: GCF_001698545.2. NCBI lineage: Eukaryota > Metazoa > Chordata > Mammalia > Primates > Cercopithecidae > Rhinopithecus > Rhinopithecus bieti. Next base: position 8,056,844 of record NW_016805666.1, read on the forward strand.
AACCCCATCATCACATGCTGAATTCATGCTCCATCTGCTCTGGCCAGCAAGCCTCTGCACCTCTGCCCCTGCCTTTCTGCTTCCATGTCTTTGCCCAGGCAATTCTCCCTACCTGGAGTGCGCCTTGTGCTTATACAAAATTGTCCCATGCTTCCAAGTCCAGCTCCAGGGCAATCACCTTTAGGACACTTCCCAGATTCCATGAGTCAATCAGTTACCCTTCCATGAAGTCATCTTCCCAGCCTCCATCATTGGCCATGCCACGGTGGCCTTGGATGCATTCACTGTCCCTGTCTGTCTCCTTCCCCAGCCAATATTCTTTCCATGGACAAGGAATTCATCTTTCATCCCTACAGGTTCCTTAGGGCAGGAACTGTATCTTACCTACTTACCTACAGGTTCTTAGGGCAGGAACTGTATCTTATTCATCTTTGTATCCCTCACATCATCTGAATGTGCTGGTTAAACACAGCCTTGTCAGGAGGAACACGGAGACAATGGGAACAAATACATAGGGCTGAACCTGGGGGAAGATGGTGAGGCCACAAGCACGGTGGCCTGCCGGGAGGTGCAGCAGCAGCAGAGTTAGGACCACAGAGCTAGGATCTGCCTGAAAGACTACAGTGGAAGCAGCTCTTCCTCACCCTCGCCTGGGCCTGCCCCGCCCAGCCCATGACCACCAACCATCACTTAGCCATCTGTTAACCCTTTCACCTGTGATTCATCTAGGTCGAATGCAAACCACCCTCCCAGGAAAAGGAAATGACGTGTCTGCACCACGTCCTGCCTTGCTGGGAGAGGCTGCTGTGGCTTAGCTGACGCCTGAAGCTAGTCTTGTGGGTATAAGTCCCAGTTTCCACAAGAAACACTGCGGTGTCCTTGAGTAAGTTTCAGAAAACCTACTGAGATGTACTTTGAGCTACAGGATGGTAGGTCAGACGTGGTGATGTTCTGAAGTGGAGGTAAGTTCATGGAAATGTTGGTGTTTGAAATCACTGATGACAATGACATATATAACTCTGTGTGTGTGTGCGCACGTGTGTGTGTAAAATGTAGAGATATGGGACATGGGTGCCGGTCCCTATATGAATATTTAAGGAGCACCAGTAGTTTCACCTTGAATGAAGCTTGAGGCCTGCCAGCTTCAGCTCCCTCGTGTGTGAAGAGGGACAGTAACTCCTGCCCCACTCTTGGGGCTGTTGTGAGGAGCGAATGGGGAAAGGATGCAGGGCCATCCCGGCCAGTGCTGTGCAAATGCGTGCCGTTGTTCCACGCTTGAACACAGCATGGACCCTATAGACTCCTAAAGCCAGGAGGGCCTCAAAGTGCTTGGTCTTGGCATCCGTAGTCAAGGGACTAAGAATTTCTGTGTATATGTGAGAGTATCTCCAACTTCCACCAAAGGTTCAAAGATCCAAACTCCCGGAAGATTCAGCAGTCACTGCTGGCCACTCATTTCCATCACTTTATGGGGATGCAAGAAGCAAGGAAAGGCCTCTGAGCTTAAAGCCCAGGTCTCCAGACCCCTAGGGAAGTACTTCGAGTGTTAATGCTATGCCTCCCTTTCCATGAGCAAAATTCCTGAGTCAGAGAAAGGAATTTCAAATGACGGCATAGAAGCCATCAATGGTTGGGTAACGAAGGTATTTATCTGGTCTCTGTTTGTGGCTCTGAATTCATGGGGTCTGGAACCTGGCCCACGTCTCAGAGTAACTCAGGCTTCCCAATTTGGCCTCAGCCCCACGCATCCCTTCCCTGCCCTTCCCCAACAAGCTTACTCTGAGATAAAAACCTAAGCCCATTCCCCAACCACACAGACCTTGATTTTTTTTTTTTTTTTTTTTTTTTTTTTTGAGACAGAGTCTGTCCCCCAGGCTGGAGTGCAGTGGCACAATCTCTGCTCACTGCAACCTCCACCTCCCAGGTCCAAGCCATTCTCCTGCCTCAGCCTCCTGAGTAGCTGGGATTACAGGCGCCCACCACCACACCTGGCTAACTTTTGTATTTTTAGTAAAGACGGGGTTTCACCATGTTGGTCAGGCTGGTCTCAATCTCCTGACCTCGTGATCCACCCGCCTCGGTCTCCCAAAGTGCTGGGATTACAGGCGTGAGCCACCGCGCCCAGCCGAGACCTTAATTTGTTTATTTGTTCACAGCCTATGCAAGCCCTGACCTGTCATACTTTTCTGTTAAGAACTTGACTAAGTATATAGAACAATGGAAATAAGAAAGGAAAAAGAATACCTGTCCAATGGCATCTAGATGCAAAGGAATGGGGCCAGATTACGCTAGGGACATATCTAAAAAAATAAATTTATATCAATAAATGTCAGGTCCAGAAGCTGACAACAGAAAATGAGCTGCCTAAAGAGAGTGCACAAAAAAAAAAAAAGTAGCTCAATATTCACCCTAGGAGAAGACTTAGGACTTTTTACTAACGACAACAAAGGAAGGAGGCTGCCCACAAAAGCTAGTGTGGTCTGAGACTGGATTAATAGAAGTATCACATGTGGAAAAAAGGAGGTGATGGTCTCACCCTACACTGCCCTGACACGGCCACACCTATAGTGCTGGGCTCAGTTCCACTCTGAACTTCAAAAGGCTAATGACAAACTGACCTCCTGAAGAATTCTAGAGGATGGTGAGGGGGTCTAGAAAGCAAAACGTCTGAGCATCCATTGAAGGAACTGTGTCAGCACCCTAAGACATGGTGAGAAAAAAATTAAATTAAAATTAAAGTGAAGGAGCTGTGGATGAATAAATAACCAGAGGAAGAAATGCTGTGAGGAACCATAGTCACTTTTCTAGCATTCCTGAAGGGCTGCCACGGGATACGGAAAGAACCCGGCTCAGTGTGGCTCCAGAGGTCAAACGGGTGTGGAAGTTATAGAGGAGCAGATTTCAGTTCACCACGGAAGACAGCCTATCCAGAGTCAAAATGGGCAACCTCACAGAGGAGTAAGCTCTCTGTCACCGGAAGCAATCCAGCAGAGGCTAAAGCAGCCACTTGGTAAGCCAGCTGTAGAGAAGATTCTCATGCCTGGTAGGGCATTGGACCGGAAGACAACTGGTGTCCTGTCCATTCCTAAGATCTTAGGATTCTAAGGCTGAGTTCCAGGGCATGAGAAAACAATCTGTCCACCAAGACAGCGGTGCCTGTGCTCTTAGGCGTCTGTGTGGGCAGCGGGTATTTGCCCATCTCTTTGGTGGAAGTGTATGTGAGATATTTACTGCCTGGGCTGACGTACAAAAGGTGGAGCTTGAAATGCTCCTGGAGACAAGCTAGCTGGCGCTTATATTTGATATACACTCATATACCCAATGTGCTTCAAATGGTGTCACAGCCCAAGTGTCAGAGACTAAATTAAGTGCACGTCACCTGGCCAGCCCAGGGCAATCTTGAGTTTCCCATCTATAAATGGCAGTGTAGGACGAGGCACCCTCTGAGGACCCATCTTTATGTGGCTTTCTCTGAGTCTGCACTCCCCAGCTGGGGAGGGGCATCAAGCCAGTCCAGGAAGGGCTTGTGCCAGGGGAAGGTGCCTCTTGACCTGGGAGGACTGCAGAGATAATTCCCTACGGGAACAGGGCCACCACTGTCTAAAATGGACCACACTCAGCACGACAAATATTGCAAGAATTTGCAGATTTTCCTCTTTATAAATCCTCACATCTGCAAAGCCCACCCCAGCACCACATGCAGCAGTTTCCTGTTTTCCAGCACTTTTGACTGCTGCGGCTGGCGCCCAGGGCTCCACAGGACCTCCAAAGAGCTCCCCTCAAGCCCAGCTGCAAAGCCCGCAGGGGAGGGAGGGGCCACAGAACCGGGACGGACAGCTGGGCCCTTGGATTCTCAGCGCATGGTGCCAGCTCACGCAGTGGCCTCAGCCTCCAGGAGCCCAGCACATGGAGGCCTAATAGCCCACGCTGCCTGGTGCCGCTTGGCAGCTATGACAGACGGCGGTTAAAGGGCCACAAAGCTGCCCTAATTATAACTTCTCCAGGCAGCCGAGAGCGTCCTCAATCACTTCAGTGACTCAGTCCAGCCCCTGTCCAGCTCCTGGGAAGGGGGAATAGCCTGGCGTCTATCACTGGCCCATGAAGTCAGCAAGCTGAGCAGACAAACCGAAGGACAGCCTGACAGCTCACCTGGGCGCTCTGATGCAGTCCCTCCCCGTGAGCAGAAGCGCACGAACCAGGGCGCTCCGGCTTCGGGTCTCAGCAGAAGCACCATGACTCATGAGCAAACACATAATTAGCCTCGAAGCCCTGGGCTTTGTTGGTTGGTGGGTTGGGACGTTTTTAGTTTAATATCATCATTCACATTCCCTGAACACGAGGTTCCCTGGAAGGAGACTCCTTCTTATTTTAATGCCACAGAGCATAACTTTTGCAGGCAGCCTGGAACACCAACATTCCACTCTGGTTGACACTAAGTTGAAGTGTGAGCCTAGGGCAATTCGCCAGGCCTCAGTTTCCCCTTCAGTAAAGACTTCCAAGGGCCCTTGGAGCTCTGCTATCTTCTGATGTGAGGCAGGAAGGAAATTTGGCCTGAAGCCCCTCATGCTCCTCACTTCGTTTCCGCAGAGGACCTGCTGGACCTCCAGCAGGGCCGCCCGGCCTGGCTCCGGCTTCATGCTGAGGCCTGAGGAACCTGTGCCCATCTTTTCAGGTCCACCTGCCTCCAGGTTTCCCAGCCAGGGCAATCCCACTCAGTAATCAGCATGTCTGCACGCAGCCAATACCTGTTGCCTGGAACCCAGGGACTGGGAGGGGCCTCTGGGAGCTTCTGGTCCTGCCCCCTCCCAGTGCACCCAGGGAAACTGAGACCCAGAGAGGGGCTGTCTCTCCCTGGCCTCTGCCTTCTCCCCACAGAGGGCTACCCAGTCGTGGCCTTGTCTACAGAGAGATGTCACCCAACCAGCCTAAGGGCTCCCAAGGAAGATGTCAGGCTTGGAGCAGCCAGGGTCTGTCCCCACTGCCCACAGCAGGTGTTGTCCTCAATCACGTGCTCACGGGGGCTCAGGCCGGTCGGTCTGCCTGAGAGGCTTGGCCTGAAGCTCAGGCCTCAGTACCTCCAGACCTCCCCATCTCACCAAACATCCCCTCTCCTGGGGCAGCACATAAAATCGCCTGACTTGTTTAACAGAACTGACCTCATAGCGTTGCTGCTGTGAGGATTAAATGAGTTAATGCATGTGAAGCACTTGGGTGAGTTCTTGGCACAAAGTGAGGACCCAATAAACGTTTGTGGCGATCGTTATTTTTGTTGTTGGGTAAAATCAGAATCTCTGGAGACTCCACCCACAGAGATCCTGATCCCTAGGTCTCAGTGGGGCACAGGATTCTGCATGTTTTACAAACTTCCCAAATGACTCCAATGCAGGAGTCCACAGAACATGCTCAGAAACGCCACGTGAGGTCTAGACTAGCCGAGAACCCAGGCTTGGACCTTTCGTCGCTGACCGCTGAGAACAAGAGGACCCAGCATGGGAGAGGCCGCAGGTCCTGCCACAGGCCTGGCCCCACCCTCTACCAATATTTCTCTCTGCATCCCCATTAGGAACTGCGGTTTGTGCTGAGTTGAACCTGGCAATAGAAGCTGCTTCCAGAAACGGTACTTACAGCCTGGAGCATCAGAGGTGCAAGAGCTTTCTGAGTGCACCTAGTCAAACTGTCTGCTCACTTTGTAGCTGGGAAAGCTGAGGGGGTCCCCAGGGAGGAGGGGACTTGCCCAAGGTCACACAGTCCGTTAGAGACTTCTGACACCCGATCAGGGCCCCTAACTACAGAGCTTGGCGAACCCCTGAGCCTCATCACCGGGATTCGGGACCTTGTCAACCACATGCCTGGCAGGGCCTGGGACTGGGGAGGAGGTGGTTTTGCACCCCCCAGCTTAAATCAACTGAGGCTCATACAATCCACCTTCCGCCTGCCCAGCATGATTCGCCAAGGGCAAGTGCTTCTACCGACTACCAGGCTGTGTGGGTTCAGGGATTCCTTCTTTAAGGCTGCTCTGATGCCAGGGTTTGTTCAATTCCACCTGGGTCTCCTGGAGGACTGTAGGGAAGGGAGAGAAGGGACGGGGGGTCACCAGAAGGGGTTGACCCCTGTAATCTCAACAACAAGGCTGGAGATGGAGTCAGGGCTGCAGATGGATTTGTGATGAGGGGTGTGTGGATTTGAAATTGGGACAGCTGCACCTTGACCTGTGTCTCTGCTCAAATGTAGAGGCAGGACCTGGGGCCGAGGTTACAGGCCCCTAATTTGGGAATTTTCCACCCCAAACAGAAAGCATCCTTGAACTCCGAAGCCAGACTGGCCACACCCTCACCGTCACCTTGATCAAGTGGGAAAGCCCACCTCTCATCTCTCACAGCCCTTCAAAGCCAAAATGTTGCTTATTGTTTTAAAAAAGAAAATCGGTTAAAAAGCGCAATTCCTTTCCAGCCCTTCTGTTGGGGATCCTCCCAGGTTTGGCTTCCTACAGAGGCCAGAGCAGGACTGTCATTAGCCTGGCAAGGGTGGCAGGAGACACTGACAAATCGCCCAGCAGAACAGGGAGAACTGCCCAAGAGGGCTCTTATGAGACTAGCCACGGTCTACAAACAGCCCCCTTCTCAGGTGGGCACCTGGGATCCCAAAGTAGAGAGAAATGGATCCGCCCCGATCCAAAAACAGCATCGGAAGCAGATTCTAATTTCTGTGTCCCGAAGCCAAGAGAGGGCATGAAATCTGAAGCAGCAGTGACTCTTTCGTGGTCAGGATTCAGGGCAGCAAATTGCCACGTGTGATCACAGTCTGCTCACTGGCACGACTGAGTTGGGGTGGCTTCTCCCCCATCTCTTCTTATTTCTCCATGGCTGGATCTACTCCTACCCTCGCCTCACCACCCCTCCATTTACTGAGCAAGCTAAGCGAGTGTTCCCTAGCCTGGGGAAGAAGCTTCCACGACCTGACTTTCTGCGGAATCTATCCAGAACTTTCCCCTGGCCCCGACCCCTCTCACATGCCTGCCTCATCACTGCTGAGCCCGCCCAGCTGACTCAAGACCACAGACAAATTGGACTGTCTGGCCCTGAATTTACCCCAGATGTTCAATCTATGCAGAACGAAGGAAGTGCCAGCCATTAGAGAACTTCTAAATTAAGGAGCCAGTGCACCAGCACATTTGAGAGCTGCCCGAGATAAAGTGATGTATCCCAGATAACCTCAAAGGAGAAGCTGGCACGTGGCAGACAGGCACCCAGCACCTGCAGCTGGAGCACACGTGTCGTCCCAGAGAGAGTGCAGCTGCACCAAGGGGATGCACTGGGCCTGGGAGGTGGAATGGCTCTTGCACTTTGGCAGGGGTGGGAGAGTCTTGAAAGTTCTGGTTTTCCACAGTTGGTTTCTTGGCCCCAGGTCCTGCCTCTACATTTGAGCAGAGACACAGGTCAAAGTGCAGCCATCACAATTTCAAATCCACACGCCCCTCATCACAAATCCATCTCCTGCTCTGACTCCTTGCTCAAAGCCACCAGGCTCCACAGAGGCCGACACTTCCAGCAGAAGAGAGGGGAAACTGCCGGCATAGTGTCCCCTAAGCCACACGGTTAGAGCCCGAACAACGCTGAGCCCACGTCTGAATTCCAAACTGGAACTGCAAACCAGGGACCGGCACACCTGCTGAAGTCACACCTGCAGGAATTACGCGTCTATGTAAAGAAGACAGCTCTCTTGCCTGGGAAACCCCCATGAAGGAAAGTCTTGGACAGACCCAAATGCGGGGCAGACCACTGGGGGCCACCAGGGTAAGTGCCAGGAAAGACAGCACAGGCTCAAATAATCTGAGCCTTAAAAAGAAAAGTTCTTCCCCCAGTGGATCTAGATTCCAGAAAGGTCAGTCCAGTGACAAGCGGGTGATAATTTCATCCACTTTCAGCCCACCTTGCTGGTCTCAGACATCTCAGCACCCCAGGATGACATCACGAGCTGCTCAGGGCAAGGGGCCAAGAGACTGCTGAGGCGTCAGCAGAGCGGCTGGTGGTCCTGGTGTCCGGGCAGTGAGGGAGACAGGCTTGTACCCCTCCAAGCGCAGGCTTCTCCTGGCCCTGTCCCGAGAGCATCCCCAGGCCCATGTCAGCCCTGCCCCTTTCTGGGGTCTCCCAGGGGAGCAAGTCCAGCAGAGATGGGAAGCGGCTGGACGGGTCCTCTAAGCAGAGAGGAGGGAGGGGGTGGGTCGCCTACTTACCAGCAGCTCGGCGCCCGCCTGCCGTGGACAAGAGGGAGCCTGAGAGAAGGACGAGGGACGGCTCAAGGCTGCAGCATGAGTGTGGCTTGCCTGAGCTGTCCCGGTATTTAAACTATCCTGGGCATGAGTCACTGCAGAGGGCAGTGTCGGCCCTGGGAGGGGGGACTGTGGGCCACAGTGCAGCGCCTGGATGTCCTGGGCTGGCACTACAGGGGACACACAGCTGGCATCCCTAAATGTAAGGGGTTTGCTTCAACCGTGTTTAAAAGCTCAGGACACGTTTTCCTCTTTCTTTCTTTTCCCCAGTGTTTCACTGCTTTGGCTGCTGTGAGAGAGGAGTTTACAACGACCCTGTAACCCCCTCCCTAAGTGACTGTGGACCCCTGCTGCCCTGCCCCGCCCAAGGAGACATGGACAAGGACCCCGAGAGAGGCATGGGGCAGGATTCAGGGGCATTTCTTTGCTCCTAGAAGTATTGGCAAGTGCTTCTCCCTGTGGTTCTAGAAAACTCATGTATTCTTCTATTTCTTTTTTATTTTAAACTTTTTATTTGGCTTTAAATTTACAGACAATTAACATGATTCACCTGTTGTTAGCATTTTGGAAGAAGCATTTATTTTAGATTCCAAGGAAAAATATAATTATGACCACTGTGTCCCCTTTAAAAACAGCGTTTCCGATTTCCTTGCAATGCTGGGGTCTGTGCCATGACTGCTGCTCTGAGTGGTGCAGGTACACATATCTCTGGCTTGGGGACGGGCAGTCAAGGGGCCTATCTGGGTGTGCGGAGCTTCCCTATGCCCCTCACGTCTGCATTACAGCCCATACCCTGCTGCCTCTGTCTGCCCCTTTCCCCAGTGGGGACAAAACTTTCTATTTGTGGTATCCCCAAAAGGGCCTGGGGAAGAGGATACAGGAGTCATAGTCGGAGGGGTGGGGAGGCTTCCAAACCCCAGCTTCTCCTCCGAGATGGAGCCTCAACAAGGCCTGAACTGCCCCAGGCTGAAGCCAGCCTGCCCTTGCCTGGCTCAGTTTACCCTCTCAGTTAAGTGGGGAGAGTGATATTTACACACAGTGCCTCATGGAGTGCCAAGAGGCTTAATTAATATTTGCGCTGTGCTTTGAGATCTGCGATGAAAGGAAGATATAAAAGTGCGTAGTGTTATTACTGAAATAGTCGCTTGGGTGGCTTGCCATGGTCAAGGCCTACAGCCTGAATCATGCCACATTCCTCCTCACCGTGGCACCGTGATTCAGAGTCAGAAACAAAAAGTATCTGTCCATTAAATAACAGGAGCCCCGGAGGGGCAGGCACTGCTTGGAGTGGCTCCACACAGCTTGTGGCTCCATCCCTTCACCCACCAGCCTTGCTCCCACCTGGAGAACACCTGCCCTCTTACAGCCTTGGTCCCTCCACCTTCCCAAATCAAGTACTTTAACTTTTTTTTGTTTTTGAGACAGAGTCTCACTCTGTCACCCAGGCTGGAGTGCAGTGGCCCGATCTTGGCTCACTGCAGCCTTCGCCTCCTGGGTTCAAGCGATTCTCCTGCCTCAGCCTCCTGAGTAGCTGGGATTACAGGCGTGCACCACCAGTGTGCAGGCCCAGCTAGTTTTTGTAGTTTTAGTATAGACGGGGTTTCTCCATGTTGGCCAGGATGGTCTCAATCTCCTGACCTCGTGATCCACCTGCCTCATCCTCCCAAAGTCCTGGGATTACGGACATGAGCCACTGCGCCTGGCCACTTTAACTTTCTTTCCATTGAACCTGCACGAATAAGAATATCCCTCTTTTTCCTCTTCCGTCCTCCCTAATCCTAGCACCCAGCTTCTCTGTGTCAGGCACTGTGCTGGGAGTGGTGGACAACACAGGGATGAATCGGCTACATTTAAAGATGGCTATTTGGGAAGCACCTGCTGTGAACCAGAGACCCCTTGGGTACCTCACTGCAGCTGTCCATCATTTCACCTCCACCAGCTTTCTCGGCCTCACCATGTGATATTTGGAGGCAGAAAATTCTTCATTGCAGGAGCTGTTCTATGCGTCATAGGAGGCACAACGGCATCCCTGGCCTCTGCCCTCTAGATGCCAGCAGTATCCCCCGATCCAAAAGTAACAAACAAAATGTCTCTAGACATTGCCAAATGTCCCCAGGAAGGGAGAGTTCACACACGCGCGCACACACACACACGCACCACACACTCATGATTGAGAACTACTGATCCGCCAAATAGTCCTATGAGTGGCAGTAATTACCCCCATTTCACAGGCAGAAAAACTGAGGCCCAGGCTTGTTAACTAATTTCCCCGCAGCCACATGCTAAGTGACAGAGCCAGAGTCCAAGCCCAGCCTGTGGGCTCCATGCTATCTGCACACCACTGGCTCCTGTCCTCGGGCACACAACCCCCGTGGACAGAAGTTCAGACAGACGCAGAGCAGCACTGGGAGAAGATGAGAGGAGTGAGGTCACTGACGGACCCTTCCTCAGGGCTCAGCTGGGCGTGGTGGCTCACACCTGTAATCCCAGCACTTTGGGAGGCTGAGGCGGGTGGATCACGAGGTCAGGAAATCGAGACCATCCTGGCTAACACCGTGAAATCCCGTCTCTACTAAAAAATACAAAAAATTAGCTGGGCGAGGTGGCGGCGCCTGTAGTCCCAGCTACTTGGGAGGCTGAGGGAGGAGAAAGGCTTGGACTCGGGAGGCGGAGGTTGCAGTGAGCCGAGATTGCGCCACTGCACTCCAGCCTGGGCGACACAGCGAGAGTCTGTCTCAAACAAAGATGAGCAGGCTCTGGAAGGTGAGGGGAGAGGGTAAAGAAAAACCGTCAGGTCAGAGTGAGCAGGAGAATGTGGCTGGAGCCCAGGCTGTGTGGCAGGGCCTCACTGAGGACTGGGATAACGTCCTCTGGAGGCAGTAGGGAGCCACCAGGAGTGTTGGAGGAGGGAGAGGCCCAGGTGGAGCCATGCTGTAGGAAGTGTGCTGTGGGGGGTGTCCAGCCTTCACAGGGGACTCTCTCTGGCTCTTGTGACAGCACATGGGTTTCCACGCAGTAACCAGGCCATGCAGGACGGAGCAGTCCCCCAGGCCGGGGGTACTGTGGAGATCGGGCTGCAGGACTCCAGGTTTCCGCACATAGAGTCATCTCTTCCCCAGAGAAGCACCTTCTCCTACAGAGACAGCAAGGGAGCACCCCGTCAGCCCCCAGAACAGCCGTTCTGTTCCACTAATGAGGGGAGAGGACATCTATTATTATTGAAAGGAAAAGCCTGATTTACCACCCACAGGCCCTGTAACCTCAGGGCTCACTTTCCAGCCCCCTGGGAGAACCAGAAGAGCCAGGGTTGCCCAGGGCTTCAGGGAACTCTGCTCTCTCCCGCCCTGGAGTGTGTCTCTATTGTAGTTAACAAACACAGAATCGGGCACTGGAGGCCGTGAGACCCAGACTCACCTCTCACCTCGGTGAGGCAGACCCCTCCACAGCACCCTCCATAGCTGGCATTATGAGCCCTGCTCACTTCCCCTCAGGGGTGGGGATGCTGTGACCACACCATTACGTCCCCCGGCAGAATAAAAAAGATGGAAAATGCCGCAGGCTGGTAAGGATGATGGCAGTCTCACATTCTGTTGATGGGAATATAAACTGGTAGACCAATAGCTATCAAAATTCTAAAACCCAGGCATGGTGGCTCACGCCTGTAATCCCAGTGACTGGGGAGGCTCAGGCAAGAGGATCCCTTGAAGCCAGGAGTTTGAGACCAGGCTGGACAGCAGAGTGAGACCCCATCTCTACAAAAAAAAAAAACAAAACAAAACCTCAAAATGTGTAAACCCTCACATACACAGACACGATGGTGCATGTGCACAAAGCGATACGTTCAAGCATGCTCCAGGCAGTACGGCTGGTAGCCACAGATCACCGTGAACAACTCAGATGTCTGTCTGCAGGACAGTGACTGCGCGCATCAGGAAAATCCATACCAAACAGCCAGTTTTAAAAGATGAGACAGATACATCTTTAATTGCAGAAGAAAAACATATCAGATGTATTAAGCATAAAAGCAAGTCACAGATTAATATGTATAATACAATTGCACGTACTGGCTTAAGAAAAAAAGACGTAAATGTACAACTCCTCAGTTATACCTTAACACATGGGAAAGAGCTAGGAGAACAATCTTTTTATTTGTCAATCATGATCACACAAAAAGCCAGAAGATGGTACGAAACATCAGTTTTCCCACTGAATGGCCCTCGGTGCCCTCAGAGTCAGCCTCAGATGGTCATCCAGGGCTCTCTTCTCCGCCTGGTTCCCTCCCACCTCTCTCCTGCCCGGGTGCCCCTCCATCTGCTCTCCCTTCAGGAGGCAGAAAAGGCCATGACAGCCCCAAGGTGCCAAGGGGCAGCCAGTGGTCCCCAGCTCATTCCCAGGGTCCTGGCTATTCTCTGAAGGAGGAATTTTAGGTTGTTCCTCAGAGCAGCGCATCTCAAAGACACACAGGGACCCCTTTTGGCATGCAGACAGCCCCTCGTAACAGGACTGTGCTGGAGCATTCGGCCACCTGAGCCTCTGTGGCTGTATTCCGTTTTATAGAAAACTTCTTTCCCTGACACAGCTTAAGAGGAACAAGAAAGAACAACGCAGGTGAGAGTAATTTCACCCAGCTAAATGGTGTGTGTCTGTCCGCGTGTGTTTGTATCACACATATATACACACACATATGGGTGTCTTTGTCTGTATCTATATATAAATGCATAGAGAAAGATCTAGAAGGACACATACAAAATTGTCACAGCAGTGGGGGCAGGGAGCAGTGATAAACAAGGGTGTTTATAACTATGTGTTGTTTTCTGTTTCATTAAAACAAACATGCATTGCTGAATTATATCTGGTAAGTAATTAGAACAACTATTTTGAAATATAAAAGTAAGGTTCTTTTTTTTTTTTTTTTTTTTTTTGAGATGGACTCTTGCTTTATCTCCCAGGTTGGAGGGCAGTGGTGCGATCTAGGCTCACTGCAGCCTCTGCCTCCCGGGCTCTAGCGATTCTCCTGCCTCATCTGAGTAGCTGGGATTACAGGCACACACCACCAGGCCTGACTAACTTTTTTGTATTTTTAGTAGAGACGGGGTTTGGCCATGTTGCCTAGGCTGGTCTCGATAAGGTTCTATTTTTTACGTCTTTTTCTTAAACTGAAACCTGCCTCCTGGGCCCTCCACACTGGGCTCTCCTCCACCCTTTGGGTTCCATGGTGCCTGCCCTTGCCCATGTGAGCCCATCCGTTCCAAAGCCTTCTCCTCTCCTGCACCCTTGGAACTGCCCCACACAGGCCCTCCCCACAACCGTCCTGATGGGTCGCCAGGGAGCCCCTCATTCACTCAATAACAGCATCCGGTAAGCAGCAGGCCCTGAGCCAGCTGCTGGTGTACAGAAGTGAACCCACTCTGAGGGGCTCAAACACATGAACCATCAGCCTCCAGCATAAGGCCTGTGTGGGATTGGTGCTGTCATTTGATGAGCTTTGGCAAGTGTGTACTGACATGTATCCATCATCATATATCATACGGAGGATGTACACCACACAGAATTTTTTAATGGTAAAGAATGAAACATGTTTATAGACTAAGTGACATGTCTAGTGAAGTCAATGTCTAGTGGAGAAGGAGGGAAAGAAAAGGAGAGGAAAGGAGAGAAGAGAGGAGGGGAGGGGGAGGGGTGAGGAGGG
>NW_016805666.1:8071390-8111641 GCF_001698545.2 Rhinopithecus bieti
GAGGAGAGGAGGGGAAGAGATGGGAGGGGAGGGGAGGAGAGAGGAGTGAGGGGAGGGAAGGCTATTTCTTCTTGAACCAGGCCCCTAATGCCCGCTTAGCGCTCAGCAGGAGCAAAAGGGCTTTTCCTGTCACAGAAGGAGCTCAGGTTCCATGATGGTTTCCAAATCCCAGCCCTGTCCATCCCTGACCTGCCACTTTGAGCCTCCTTGTCTCCATGTGTGAGCTCAGATAACAACCTGCCCCCACTTGACTGATGAAAGGATTAGAAGGAGAATTGTGTGTGACATGCCCAGCTCAGGGCTTGATCACGGCAGATGCCCTGGAAGTGGGAATGCCCCTCCCACTCCCATCTTTCCCTGTTTACAGGGTTGTTGCCGCTTTGTAAGCAGGACAAAGGCAGTCTTTGAGGAAATGACTTGTTCCTACTTATCCCAAAGGGGTAGCATTTGGTTTCTATAAAGTACTACACACCATCCTCATACAGGAAGAATGCAGCCAGAAACACTAAAAATACATAGAATAATAATAATGGGACAAAGAAGCAAACAGTCACCTTCTTAAAATCCCCAGTGACAACTCCCAGACTCACGTCCTGCCATACCTGGTAATTAGTGGTGTTTCTCCAAAGGCAAGTTTCGTAAGACGGCCCTTGGCCCCCAGCATCCCTTCCTCAAGATGATGATGTGTTCAGAGTCATGAGTATCCCAAGGAGGCTGTTTGGTCACAGTGTCAGCCTGGGAGCAGTGGGTGGGGGAGAGAGGAGTTCACACACAAGGAAGCAACTCTCTGACCAACAGCCGCTTTTAAAAAGGGGCCAAGGATCTGAACAGACATTTCTCCAGAGAAGATATACAAATGGCCAATGAGCGCACACAAAGATGCTCAACATCACAGTCATTTGGGCTGCTGTCCAAAAAACAGACAATAACATGTGTTGCCAAGGATGTGGAACGCTGGGGCCCTTGTGCGCTGTGGACGGGGGTGTAAAATGGTACAGCCGCTGTGAAAACCAGCGTGGCAGTTCATTGAAAAGTTAACCATAGATGACCACGCGATCCCATCATTCCACTTCTGGGCACGTCCTCCAAAGAACTGAAAGGAGGGACTCGGACAGATATGTGTACATCTGTGTTCACAGCAGTACTATCCACAATAGCTAAAAGGTGGAAGCAGCCCCGTGTCCACCGACAGAGGCATATGGATAAGCACAATGCGGTTTAGCCATACAACAGAATATTATTCAACTTCAACAAAGAAGGAAAGACCAGGTGCGGTGGCTCACGCCTGCAATCCCAGCACTTTGGGAGGCCAAAGTGGATGGATCACCTGAGGTCAGGAGATTGAGACCAGCCTGGTCAAGATGGTGAAACCCCATCTCTACTACAAATACAAAAATACGAGCCAGGTGTGGTGGCACGTGCCTGTAATCCTAGCTACTCGGGAGGCTGAGGCACGAGAATCGCTTGAACCCAGGAGGCAGAGGTTGCAGTGAGCCGAGATCGCGCCACTGCACTCCAGCCTGGTGACAGAGTGAGACCCTGTCTTAAAAAAAATAAAAATAAAAAGGAAGAAAACTCTTCCTTAGACATTGTGCTAAGTTAAATAAGAGAGCCACAAAAGGACAACACTTTATGATTCCTTTAATAAGAAGTACATAAAATAGTGAGACAGAAGTTAGAATGGTGGTTTTCAGGAGCTGGGAGAGGAGTGGGGGATGGGGAGTTAGTGTTTAATTAGGGACAGAGTTTCAGTTTGGAAAGATAAAAATGTTTTGAAGACGGATGGTGATGGTTGCACAAAATATGACTTACCAATGCCATGAAACTGTGCACTGAAAAAGATTAAAATAGTAAATTTGGCTGGGCGCGGTGGCTCATACCTGCAATCCCAGCACTTTGGGAGGCCAAGGCAGGCAGATTACCTGAGGTCAGGAGTTCGAGACCAGCCTGGCAACATGGTGAAACCCCGTCTCTACTAAAAATACAAAAATTAGGCAGGACTGGTGGCACGCGCCTATAATCCCAGCTACTCAGGAGGCTGAGGCAGGAGAATTGCTTGAGCCCGGGAGGTGGAGGTTGCAGTGAGCCGAGATCATGCCACTGCACTCCAGCCTGGCCGATAGAGCAAAACTCTGTCTAAAAAGAAAAACAAAAAAAAAGGTAATTTGATGTGTATTTTACCACAATAAAAATTTGGAAAATTTGATTCATTTTATGTTTTGTAGATTTTACCACACACACACAAATCAAGCATCAAATGAAATCATGCTGGAGAAAGTTGAGGACCACCATTTTGCTGGTGAAATGTTCTGTGACATTAAAAATTAGTGCTTTCTGAAAACATTATATAGTTTTTAAAAAGACTACAGAAACCCAATCTAAGCAAGCTAGTCCCTGGTTCAGTGTAGACAGGAACAGGTCACGTAGCTCACCTCGCTGCTCTGGGATGAACTCAGCTCTCCTCACCCTGCAGGCATGTGCTGAGGTGACAGGAGTATGAGCCACCTTCCCTTCCTTCCTCTATAATTTTGTCTTTTTTTCACATTTTTCTTCAGCTGACAAGTTTTATCATGGGAAAAACATTCCTTGGATTCTTTCTATTTTATTTTATTTTGTTTTATTTTATTTTATTTTTGAGATGGAGTTTTGCTCTTGTTGCCCAGGCTGGAGTGCAGTGGCACGATCTCAGTTCACTGCAACCTCCATCTCCCAGGTTCAAGCAATTCTCCTGCCTCAGCCTCCCAGAGAGCTAGTATTACAGGCACCCACCACCACGCCCGGCTCATTTTTGTTATTTTTAGTAGAGACAGCATTTCACCAAGTTGGCCAGGCTGGTCTCGAACTCCTGCCCTCAAATGATCTGCCTACCTCGGCCTCCCAAAGTGCTGGGATTACAGGTGTGAGCCACCGCACCCGGCCGAATTCTATGTTAAAGACCTCATCCTCCATGCCAGCCCCTGCAGTGTCTCTCAAGAGGAGCCTCCACTGCCTGGAATTAGCCCCCTAGCGATGTGCTCTTTTCAGCCATGGGGTCAGCCATGCTGGTAGGACCCCAGGGAGGGGCTAGACTCACAGTCTAGAGGGAGAAAGTCCCAGCAGATCTTGCTGGCCATTGGCTGGGCTCCAGGTGGGCACTCCGCTCGAGGTCTGCAGAGATAACAGGAACCAGCTTCAGCCTCCTCCCTGAGAGCCCAGTCATGGGGTACTAAGACACACAAGGAGCACAAAGCGCCCCAAAGTAAAGCCTGTCCTCAAAAAATTAAACATAGAGTTAAGCAACGTGTCCTGAAGCGCCAGAGGAGGGAAAGATTCGCCCGCCAGGATTGACTAAGCAGAGGGGCAGGGCGTAGGGGCAGAGCTTTGGAGGGTGAATGGGATTTTGAAAGGGCTGAAGGGGTGGGTGGGCCATCCAGCTGCAGAGCAGGGCTCAGCAAAGGCCTGGAGGCAGGAAGGGAGGCTATGGCGGGAGACCGAGCTTTCGCAGGGAGGTGATCACCAGGCCCTCGCATGCTGGGTGAGCCACGTGGACTTCTTTCTACGGCTGACTGGGAATCAGCAAGGGGAGTGAGTGTGAGGGTTTCGTTTATTTTATCAAGAGACCAGGGCTGGGGGCTGTGGCTCACTCCTGTAACCCCAGCATTTTGGGAGGCCACGGTGGGTGGATCACCTGAGGTCAGGAGTTCGAGACCAGCCTGGTCAACATGCTGAAACATCTTCTCTTCTAAAAATACAAAAATCAGCCGGGTGTGGTGGTGCACACCAATAGTCCCAGCTATTTGGGAGGCTGAGGCAGGAGAATCACTGGAACCTGGGAGTCAGAGGTTGCACTGAGCCAGGATCACACCACTGCACTCCAAACTGGGCAAAAGAGCAAGACCCTGTCTCAAAAAAGAAAAAAGAGACCAGCCCACCTGGCCTCACAGATCTGAGAAGCCGCCAGTGCTTCTCATTCAAAGCTCTGATTTGAATGTTCCGCGTGACTGAAGGTTACATAGAAACGCAGTGCGCGGGCGCAGTCCAGCCTCGAGGGCAGCCTGAGCCCAACCCATGAGCTCGCCACCTGTCTTTCTAAGGTTGTTTGTCAAAGAACTCCCTCATTCCTCCCTTTCAGAGAGGTTCAGACAGCTTGAAAGCAGGCAGTTAACAGGTGGGGTGGCAGGGGACAGGGCTGGGGCAGGAAGCAGAAGGGAAAAGTTCTCTTTGGCCTAAAGCAATTTATTCAAGTCTCATTTAATTGTACATTTTAATATGAGACTTCCAAATTTTATGCCACAATAAAGCAGAGTAGCCTTTGAAATGATAAAACTAACAACCTCACAGTCCTCATGGCTGCAGCAGCTGCCAGCGCGTCACCACATGTAATTAAAGGTCGGGAGCTGTAAGAGCAATTGTGTTTTCCTTGATTATCACGTGAAGGAACAGCTCTGGTTTGAATGCCCTGCGTGACTGAAGGTGACACAGAAACACAGGGGCACGTGGACTCAATCCCGAGCCCCATCCTCCACCTCACTGGGAAACTTGCCTTCCTCGTCACCTCCCCCATCCCAGATTCCTCTCAGGGAACAATCCAAGAAGGAACAGAGAAGTGCCATTAGCCCGATGAACAGGTTCAAGAAAGACATGGAAGTCTAGAGACCCAGCACATGGACCTTAGCAAGTCACGTCTGCCTTTGGGAATCGGTGTCCCATCCATACAGTGGGGACATCACATGAGATAACCACTTACAACAGCCATCAGTCTATGAAAAAAAATACATCTTTTTACCTCCTCTCATCTGGTAAAGAAGGACAAGAAGGAAGGAGGGAGAGAGGAAAGAAGGGAAAGAAGGAAGGAGAGAAGAGAGGACGTGAGGAAAGGAGGAGGCCAGGCAACACTTGTTCCCAGTTCATGCTTGCATCCTCCTTGGCTCATTTCCGACCCTCTTGTTGCACTGCCCGCCACACGCACGTCAATACAGCACTGATGCGCCCAGCCCCGACAGCCGCCCAACTAATGCTAACGAGCCTAGGTTCCGCTGTCAGAGCCGCCACCTGAGTCCTTGGAATGACAGACCTTGTTCTCCCCAGCACAAGCCATTGCCTTCCTGGCAAATTAAGGGAAATGACGAGCTTGCTCCTCACAGCAGAGGACTCTGAAGACAGGAGCATCATGGCTGTGCTTCTTAAAACCAAGCAGATGGAATGAACAAGTGGCTGGCAGTGTGGATGCAGACCTGACGACAGGTGATGAGAAGGTGCGAGCTGGTGTCCGGGCTGATGTGGACGATCCCCCAGGCTTACCCTGCTCTGACCAGCCCATCCCATCTCTCCTCGGAGGCCTTTCCTCCTGTCTGGAACGGAGCTGTGGTCCTCAGGACTAGGGACTGTCCGAATCAGCTTCCTGGTCATGTCAGAGTACAATGGATCCACCCATCCACTCATTCACCTATTTGTGAATTTATTCTTACCCCTCCCGACTGCAGAAAGGATTTGAGGCAATTTAAAAAATAATAATAACAAGATAGAATAAATTAAAAGTAGGAAGCGGCCGGGCGCAGTGGCTCATGCCTGTAATCCCAACACTTTGGGAGGCTGACCCGGGTGGATCACTTGAGGTCAGGAGTTCGAGACCGGCCTGACCAACATGGTGAAACCCCATCTCTACTGAAAATACCAAAATTAGCTTGATACGGTGGCATGCGCCTGTAGTTCCAGCTACTCCAGAGGCTGAGGCAGGAGAATCGCTTGAACCCAGGAAGTGGAAGTTGCAGTGAGCCAAGATCGCGCCATTGCACTCCAGATCCGCCACTGCGCTCCAGCCCGGGCGACACAACAAGACTCTGTCTCAAAAATAGATAAATAAATAAATAAAATATAAAAGTAGGAAGCAAAGAAGGAAGAAAGGCAAAAGTGAGAGACTAAAAGGGAGCCAGGAAAGAGGCTAAAAGCAAACAGCTCAAAATTCATTTTGTGATCCTGCAGCCAGCAGCACATGTGATTTATGCACTTGTCTGTATGGATGCTAGGCAATAAAAATATCCACTTATTATTTTTTTAAAGGGATAGAGTTGGCTAGCATGCAGTTTTGTCCGACTCTTCTCCCTGCCTGGAATGCAGAGGTGGGAGGAGCTGCAGCCGTGGGGACAAATGTCACAGGCCACAGATGGTAGACGCCGTGGAGGCGCTACAGCACCCTGGACGGTCTGCCTCTACGCTCGCTCGTGCGCAGGTACATGAGCACAGCCATCCCCAACTAGGCTAGGCCAGCGTCTGCGGCGAGTCTGTTCCTCGCAGCCAATCAGGATGCTGATCCAGAAGGCAACTGAAGCAATGGCCAGGGGAAACTGCCCAGACTAGCAGAGATTCAGAAGGAGGGTGGGGCAGAGGTTTTGGGCTCTCAATGTTTAAAGGCTGGGAGAAAAGGTTGAGCCTGCAGGAGAAACAGAGGTGAGACAGCCAGAGATGGAGGCACGGGGAGGGGAACTCACCAAAGTGGGCCACACCTTGGCCTCTAAGCTTTCCAGCAGGCAGTGGGGAAAAGGAGATACCAAACATTTACATGGCCAGATGCAGGGGCGAGGGGTGGGAGAGGGGTGGGGTAACCCTGGGATGGGGCCGGAGGAGCATTTCTCCTCAGGGTCCTTGCACAGTGGACGCTTTGTCACTTGGTCCAAACGTCCCCAGCGACAGGCATCCTAACAACCGAGCCGTGAGCTCCACGGGGTCGTCTCAGATTTTACCCACCATGTGACCCCAGCCCCTCACATCCAGCTTGGTTGAGGACGTATTTTAGGCCGTCAGGAGGAGTGGACGAGCTGCGTGTCTCTTTCCAGGATCTCTCCCTGAATAGTATTCGTCTCACCTGAGCTTTTAAACATCACGTGGCCGTTTGAGTCCGACCCTGCCCTTTTGGCCAAGCATTGAGGGGCAGGGCTTCCCCTCTCCAGAAAATACAGACTCACCACACTGGAGCTGACCTCCTCTTATGATAATCACGCTGCCTAAAAAGAGAGAGTCTTTAAATGCCCGACAAAGGAAACGCTTGGTTAATCTGAGCAAAATCAGGAATTCCTCAGGAAGAAAGGAAGAGACAGACGGGTTCCAGCTGGGTATTTAAGTGACTTCTTATAACGCAATCTATAAACAGAATCCAAAGTGCTGGCCTGTGTTGATGAGGAGGACACCCTCGGGAAGCTGTGTGGCCTGGTTTCCTGTGATGAGCCCCACTTCTCCCGCAGGCCCCTCCTCGTTAAGGGAGGTCTGGGGAGCAATCGAGGCAGGGACATCTGTTGCTTCATTGGCCCTCACACCCATTCTCTGAGCTGCCCAGATGGCTCTGGTCTCCTTACTGCCACAGCCTCAGGGCAACTCGAACTGAGTGGTCCAGGGGCCCCAGGGAAGCAGAGAAGGTTCTTGAGTTCACAGAGTGGTAGTAGGGGACACATGGAGGTCAATGGCCTGGAAATGAACCTTTTTGCTTTGCAGTTGAGGGAACTGACTTTAGAGAGAACTTGGCTGGGGTCAAGCCGTGAGAAGCAACTGGGGGGTCCTCATTCATCCTGTCTCCCCAGCTTTGTGGGCGCCACGTTCTTGCCCGCACTGGGAAGGCACATTCTCTGGCACCTCCTCACAGAATCTCACTTTTCCTAGCACAACAATGGGAGGTCCCTGGGTTATTGCAACCCTACTCTTGCCCCTGTGGATGGCCGGGATTAGGCGCTTTCGGAACAATCAGAGTGAGAAAGTGCTTTGTGACTTGTAAAGCTCTGCGTGACGAAGGTCTGCTGGGCATCCATAAGGCACTGCGAGGCAGGCTATCCCAGGACTTGGTCTCTCCCTGTAGCATTTAGGGTTACACATTAGGTCAGCAGGTGCTATTGTACCTGAGGTCAGAGCTCCTCCAACGGAGCCATGAGAACAACCAGCCAAGGTGCGTTTCTGCAAAATGTGGTGAGGGCAGTGGGGACGCTCATGGTGACAGGGATGCTGGGGCAGACACTTGCACCCTCTTCCACCCGCTCCAGCAAAGGGCCCTTTCCACAGCTGCTTGAGTGTTAGAAGGGAGATTAGCAGGGCCAGCCATTCAGGTGCAGCCTGGGGGAGGGCAAAGAGACAGGTGACAAATGAGGTGTGTCTTTGAAAGGATGGAGGCGGACTGGACAGGGAAGGAAAGTGAGGAGTAGGGAGAGACACGACTCTGGGTATTGGAGCATCAGAGTCGGAAGGGCCCTCTGGTCCAGACCCTCATTTTAGATGGGGACACTAAGGCCCAAGAGGGGAAAGGACTCCCTCAAAGTCACACAGCTGGTCAGTAGCAGAGGGATGATCTGAACCCCGCTTTCAAACATGACAGGATGTTCATCTTGAAATGCCTTCCCACTTTTCCATCTTCCCTAATCCTGTATCTGAAGCCTGAATACGGCCAGTGTGACCTGTGAGGTCCCTCCTTCTCCACTGCGGAGGTGACCCGGCACAGCAAACTCTCAGAGGAGAGTCACCTCACAGGGCCCTCCAATGGGCCACCTCTCAGGGAAGGAATGGACGCCGGAGCATCAAGTTGCAATAAAGGAA
This sequence comes from Rhinopithecus bieti, assembly GCF_001698545.2. Lineage (NCBI taxonomy): Eukaryota > Metazoa > Chordata > Mammalia > Primates > Cercopithecidae > Rhinopithecus > Rhinopithecus bieti. The sequence goes on from NW_016805666.1 coordinate 8,079,941, forward strand.
GGGCAGGAAGGAGGGAGAGGCCAGAAGGCCTGGAGGGGATGCCCCGGGAAGGGGGAGGTGTGGGTGTCCAGAGGAAGAGGAAGGAAGGGGTGGACCAGACACACACTTGGGACCCGTCAGGTGGGCAGGGACCAGCCCTCCTGTAAGGACTATTAGTGAAACTATAACCGAGCTTTTCCAAAGGCAGCTGGGAAAATAAAACCCGAAGAAGCACCCGTGGGCCGGGGAGAGGCTCCTCCCCTGGAAGAGCAAGCTGCAAGAAGCCTGCTGCTAGGATGACTGGTGTTACACGTTTGTTTGAGGACTCGGACTGACCCCAGGGTGTTAAGCACCCAACCAACTGAATGTCTACAGATGGTTCTTCCTCCCAGTGCAGCTCAGCTCCACAAGGCCATGGCCAATGTGATCCATGCCTGGGCAGCAGGTTACACCCACACCCACCCAGCGCAATCCAGGGCAGGGGTGACCGACCGCAGACCGTGTGAGGTAGAAGGAGCATTTTCCAGCCTCATGCCTGTCTCCATCAAAAGCTGGAACTCCTTCTGGCTGTGGTTGCTCGGTCTCAGCCTGAGCTCCTCCCCCGGTGGGAGCACATGGCATACGTGGTGGCCACTCCGACCCTGGAGGGTGCTGACCAAGGTCTTCCTTGGACACAGACAAAGTCTAACCCCCTGTATTTCCTACTAATTTGTCCTCATTTTGTCCTTTGAAACCACATAGGACAAGTCTCCTCCCTCATCCTTGTGTCACCCCTTTAACTGGTTCTACACTGTAACCAGCAACCCTGAATCTTCTCTTTTTCAGGCTGGACACCCCTGGGTATTTTATCCAGTTTCCATGTGGCTGGCTTCTAGTTCTTCGCCCCAGCACCTCTCTTTCTGCCCTGTACCCTAGTTATTTTCTACTTACTCTCTCCACTTGCTTAATGGTGGCTCCCAGGATTGAACAGAACATTTGAGTTGAAGGCAGTATTTTATTTTATTATCATTATTTATTTTTTGAGATGGAGTCTCACTCTGTTGCTCAGGCTGGAGTACAGTAGCATGATCTTGGCTCACTGCAACCCCCGCCTCCTGGATTCAAGCGATTCTCCTGCCTCATCCTCCTGAGTAGCTGGGACCACAGGCGTGCGCCACCATACCCGGCTAATTTTTGTATTTTTAGTAGAGATGAGGTTTCACCATGTTGGCCAGGCTGGTCTCAAACTCCTGACCTCAGGTGATCTGCCCAACTGGGCCTCCCAAAGTGCTGGGATTACAGGCATGAGCCACTGCACCTGGCCAAGGCAGTGCTTTAAATCTTCCTGCTCTAGGGACCTAAGAAGGTGGCTTCTCTGCATGCCCCTTCTCCTTCCTGTTAGCCCGTGTCTCGACTCCCTGGCCCAAGCTTCAAGGATCCAGACAGGAAAGCCATGCTTGCTCAGAGACAAAAAATTATGAACACCTGTGGCTCATAATAATTAAATATGTGTGACAAATCCTGATTTTCGAAAACCTGTATAATAAGAAAGATGAATACTGAGCTCTCTGAAGAGTAGTGGGGTCAAAAGGGGGAAGCTCCGCAGTACCACAGCAGGTGTTGAAGGGGCCGTGGGCCAGGTTGTTGTCTGGGTGCCGGCTCATGCGTGACATGTTGGCCCCGTTGGGAGAGAGTTCACCCCGAGCACCTCCTACATGCCCAGTTCTGTGCCAGCACCATGGGAGAAAGACTAATTAATAAATACACAGCTCTTACCCCAGGGAGCCCAGTCAGGAAATCAGCGCATAGAGAATTACAGTGGAATGTGCTAGAGGCTGTGATGGAGACACCTACATCTCGAAAGTTCATTTCCTATTGTGGCTGAAATGAGGGATCACAAACCCGAAAGAGACGTCACCAGGCTAACGTCGAGGTGTCAGCAGGGCTGCATTCCTGCCGGCGGCTCTCAGGGTGAACACTTTCCTTGCCTTTTCCAGCTTCTGGAATCTGCACACTCCTTAGCTTACAGGCCTCTTTTTCTTTCCTCACAGCCAGCAGCGTCCCATCTTCAAATCCGACTCTACCCTCCCGCCTCCTTCTGTCCCTTATGAGGACCTGAGGGATCATCTAGGATCAGCTTCTGTCTCAAGATCCTTAACCTAATCACTCCTAACACAGCCTCTTTCGCCATCTGAGGTAACATATTCACAGGTTCTCTGAGATTCGAAAGGGGACATTTTGGGGGCCATTATTCTGCTTCCCCAGGGAACAGCTAACTCTGCCTGTGGGAATGACCACATTTGAAAGGATCCTTTAAAGTCTTTGCAGGAGGTTTCTGCAGAAACAAAAAGGAAAAGGAGATTTATAAAGAAGAACACACTTGCCCAAAGCATCAAGACAAGAAAACAGGGCTTGCGTGTTTGTTTTTGTTTTTGTTTTTTTGATTGTTTGCTTTTCTTTGTTTACTTTTCCACAAAGAGCCAGCATCTGCCTGATTGCCTCTAGTGCTGAGAGGCTCACGACTTTTCTCGAAATCCATCTTCTCTCTTCAGTCCTGTTGACAGCTCTGAACTGAGGATCTTCCTTAAATGGAGTCCTGATGTTTTCATAATCAGTGGAAATGTGAGTAAACCTCACAGTGCCCAGGAGCGACGTTAGCTGGACCACGGTCAAGTACCGTGCAGTGGGAGGATCATGGTATGCAGGGGTCTGCTATATCCAAGAGGTTCTCAGAGGCTCATCCTTGGATAGACTGTGTTCTTCTTAAAGGCACCTGGGCAGGTGGCCAGGTCAATGACTTAGCAGAGCAATACTATTCTCAAAGCTGGGTGGCCTGCGGAATTTCACTGACGCCATCTCCTCTACTCCTTCGCTACAAATCAACTAAAAATAATTTGAACTGCGAATGAATTTGAACATGAGCTTGAAGCGACAAAAACCTTAGAAACACTGACATTTTCCATTTCTCTTTTGATGTCACTGGAAACATAAACTGCTAGGGGCTTAGAGCTGAGGAGAAGGCCCAACCCTCTGCCTTCTTCCTGAGAGCAAGCTGGGGTGCTGGCCAGCCTCAGATGGGTCCTGCAGTGGAGGTCAGGTAGAGAGGGTAGGAGCTCTGGGCTGTGGGGCCTGTGAGGGGAGCTCGCCTGGAAGGCCTCCCGCACCCCTGCTACCTCTCTGCATCTCTGTTAGCCTCCTCATTCCAGGGTGTCCTTTGTGCTGGGCAGGAGTGTTCTGGGTTCTGCTCCGGGGTGTAGCAATGGGACAGATCCCTGCCTTCCTGGTGGACCAGTGCCAGGAAAGCCTCCCTGCTCAGACGCACCTCCAGTTTACAATGAACTTTTACATTTATTGCCTTCTTTGGCCCTCAGAACACCCTGGTGTGAATGGGGAAACTGAGTCAGTGGCAGAGCTGAGACCAATTCTGCAGTTCCCAGCATACAGGGATGCCTCCTGTGGGCTCTGGATGGCCCCTGTTGGGTCCGGGCTGGGACTGCAGTGACTGAGAGTCATGGCTTGCACCTGCATTTTTATCTCCTTTCTCTCACTTCGTTCTGTCCCATCTATTTCTCTCTCCACCCATTTTTCTCCCATATTCCTTTCTATTATCACTGCTTTTCTCCATCTCATCATCCAAGACCTCCAAAAATAATGCTTACCTCTCAGGGAGCCCTCACTAGGCTTAAAGGACTAGAACCCCTGTGAGGTCGTGATGGTCTATGACCACGAACATGAGTGTCCTCCTGGCACTTGCATCCCCCTGACTAGCAGAACCTGGGTTGGGCAGCTGATCCAGTCCATGCCAGGAGAAACAGTGGGCAGTGAGGGCAGGGGTGAGGAGCTCTAGGCCAGAAGGCAGAAGATGAGCTCATGTGACAGCTCTGCCAGTCATAACCTCAGATGTGTCACTGCCCCTTCGTGGACCTCAGTGTTGTCATCTGTAAAGTGAAATAATAACGCCTACCTTCCCCGGGGGTGGAAGGGTTAAGAAAACTGACTTCATGATGCCAGGCATGTGCTAGATGTTTAACAAAGGTTCATGGCTGGGTGCGGTGGCTCACACCTGTAATCCTGGCACTTTGGGAGGCCAAGGTTGGCAGATTTCTTGAGCCCAGAAGTTTGAGACCAGCCTGAGCAACATGGGGAGACTCCATTTCTACAAAAAATAAAAATATAGCTGCATGTAGTGGTACACGCCTGTATTCCTAGCTACTCCGGAGCCTCAGGTGGGAAAGTGCTTGAGCCCAGGAGGTTGAGGCTGTAGTGAGATGTGATCACGCCACTGCACTCCAGCCTGGGTAGTAGAGCCTTGTCTCGAAAAATAAAAACAGCTGGCTCTGGTGGCTCACACCTATAATCCCAGCACTTTGAGAGACCGAGCCGGGCAGATCACTTGAGGCCAGGAGTTCGAGACCAGCCTGGCCAACATAGCAAAATCCCATCTCTACTAAAAATACAAAATTAGCCAGGTGTGGTGGCACATACCTGTAGTCCCAGCTACTCCGGAGATTGAGGTATAAGAACCACCTGAAGCCAAGAGGCGGAGGTTGCAGTGAGCCAAGATGGCGTCACTGCACTCCAGCCTGGGCAACAGAGTGGGACCCTGTCTAAAATAAAATAAAATAAAATAATAAAAGTAAAAATAGGCTGGATGTGGTGGTTCACGCCTGTAATCCCAGCACTTTGGGAGGCCGAGGCAGGCAGATCACAAGGCCAAGAGATCGAGACCATCTTGGCCATCATGGCAAAACCCCGTCTCCACTAAAAATACAAAAATTAGCCAGGTGTGGTGGCGGGCGCCTGTAGTCCCAGCTACTCCGGAGGCTGAGGCAAGAGAATCGCTTGAACCTGGGAGGTGGAGGTTACAGTGAGGGGAGATTGCGCCACTGCACTCTAGCCTGGCGATAGAGTGAGACTCCATCTCAAAAAAATAATCTAATAAAAATAAAGGTTTCATTGAGTATGGCAGCAGCTGAAACAGAGCCTCCCCGACCCCAGAGATTGGACTTGGAAAGATCTATGCTGGGGTCATCAAAGTCAGGGAGCACATGGAAGCATTGACAGAGAGGTGGAAGGTGGGCGGGTGTCACCGGCAAATGCTACTCATTGTTTTCTTCCTCTAGGCCTCTCAGCCTCCAGTACTCTGGACCCACCCACTGAACTCAATGAATGTTTGTCTCTTTACGATGTTGATGGAATCATCCTGTAACATTCCAGCTGTCTAATAAGGGTGTGCACAGCTACTGGGCAGTGAGTCCTGCCATCCGCCTGCCTTTGGCATGCCCTATAGTGATGGTGATTGTTTAAAAGCTGGGAAGGCCAGATTGACTTCTCCCAAAACAGGCTCAGTCACTTCCGATGTCACCAGAGATTCAAAGACCAACTTTTGCGATGTTCTCAGAAAGTGAAGTCAATTACAACATGCAGTGGGGGAGATGGAGGAGACAGAGTGATGAGGAACCCAGGGCAATGAGGACCCAACTCTGCCTAGGAGAAGTCAAGGAAACTTCTAGAGCTGGAAACTCAGAGAACAGAAATAGTTGGACTTTCAGTTAAAAACAAACAAACTGATGAAACCCAGTTAGCTCTTCTCCCTCCAAAGACCTCACTTAGATGGCAGTAAAAGAAATGGAAATGGTATTAGCCTACAATGTCGCAGGGAAAGGGAGAGGATCCGCAATGGACTGGAGAGTTCAGCAAGTTTACGGAACAGAGCAGTTAAGGTGTGATAGATGGGGAAGAGAAAGCCACAGCCAGTGCGAGCAGAGAGATCTCGTCTGCTCAATGGAACCCCAGAGAGGCGTGAAGATGGATTATACCGGGTACGATATAGAAAATGCGTGATCTGTGGGAATAAAAGCCAGGGAGTTACTTAAAAGCTATTTATAGTATAAGGAATAGTTATGTCTGCTCCCATCCTTAGGAAAACAAACAAACAAAAAGTTAATTAAAGAAATTACAAGATCCTAGAGAAATAACCCTCCACAAACATTCTGGCTTGTAGAGGTTCCCAGTGTAACACTCAGCTTGCTCCCCCATACCCTAAAATGAAGTTGATAACCCCTGCCAGTGTGCACAATGATCCCAAAGTCAGTTATTTTTATTGCCTTACTTTAAAAATATGAACCAACAACCAAGGGTTTAAGAGAAGCAAGCAAGCAAACAACAACAACAAAATGAAATACCAGAGAAAAAAGATGTAGTTTAGAAAGTAAAGGGGAACTTTGCAAACTCAAAAATCTTAAACTGTAGTATTCTAAAACAAAAACAAAAACTGCATCCATAAGACAAGAATAAGAGTCTATTTTAAAAAATTAACAGTGATTGCAGAAATTAAAAATACAATTGCAGAAATTAACATTTTTACGTAAGTGTTGGAAGGAGTTGAGGAGTCTCTCAAGAGGTAGTAAAAGAAGGTAGAAAAAAGAGACTAAAAGATGAAGAAAAGAAAAGCAAAAAAAGATGAAAGGAGAGGACAAAGGAATTATCCAAAAAAAGTATAACAGAATCTCACAAAACTTAAAAGACTTGAGTCTCCAGACGACCCTGCAAATACCCCTTTGTGTGAATGAAATAAAGAGCAATGTATGGCAAACATCAAATAAAAATCAGAACAGAGGACATAGAGAAGATCCTAAGGATGTCTGCCAAGAAAAAGAGAGGTCCCCTGTTAATAATGACAACAAATTTCCACCAGCACCTTTGGTGCAAGATGATCATTTGAATTTAGAATTATTTTACCAGCTAAACTAGCCATCAAGCATGAGAGAATAAAGAATATAGAAATTTGCTGGCAAGGACTCAGGAAAGGGGATATCCTTTGGATCCCTTTTCCTAAGTAGTTGTAAAATGAGGGAGTAGATGAGAAAGAAGACATGGAATTTGGGAAATTGGGGAAGCAACTAAGGAAAGCTGAAAATCAGTTCTAGGAAACAGCCGGGTAGGCGGCCAGAGTAATTTCTAGAAATGCTAGAAAAATGAAGGAAGTGCTAGAAAGGAAGCGTAATGACAGTGGACTATTTGGCACTATAGTAAATAATATTTACAAAGAAAACATATGAAGTCTTTTTTACTCATTTTCAAGTTTTTCAACAATCACCAAAATTTTAGCTATAAGAGAATACAAAAGTGATCAGTCTTGACTGAAGCTGGGAGGTGGAAGAGATAGACAAGCATAGGACAAATAGGAACATAGGTGTCAGCGCATAGAGCAAGGCACTCATGGAGACTGTCTGCAGTTGCTGGAATGAGAAAAAGGTGAACTTTAAAGTTACAAATGTAATCACTGGAAGAACTACATATAGTGCCAGAACTTTTAAGTTAAATCACACAAAACTTGTTTTTTGTTGTTTTTTGAGACAGAGTCTGGCTCTGTCACCCAGGCTGGAGTGCAGTGGTGCGATCTCGGCTCACTGCAACCTCCACGTCCTGGGTTCAAGCAATTCTCCTGCCTCAGCCTCCTGAGTAGCTGGGACTACAGGTGTGCACCATCACGCCCAGCTAATTTTTTGTATTTTTAGTAGAGACAGGGTTTCACCATGCTGACCTGGATGGTCTCGAACTTCTGAGTGATCCGCCTGCCTCAGCTTTCCAAGAAACTTGTTTTTTAGGTCAAAAATGGTTGAACATCAAAAATTTAATACAGTTCAAGCTAACATATGAGTAGAAATGTATAATATCAGTAAATTAAACTAAAAACATTTAAAATCAAATCTTATTTTATTTTTTAATTAACTGAGAGATGGAGTCTCTCACTCTGCCACCCAGGTTGGAGTACAGTGGCATGATCACGGCTCACTGCAGCCTCAACATCCCGGGCTCAAACAATCCTCTTGCCTCAGCCTCCCAAGTGGCTGGGACTACAGGAGCACACCACTGTGCCCAGCTAATTTTGTATTTTTTGTAGAGCTGGGGATATCGCTATGTTGAGCAGGCTGGTCTCAAACTCCTGGGCTCAAGCAATCCACCCGCCTTGGCCTCCCAAAGTTCTGGGATGACAAGCGTGAGCGACTATGCCTGGCCTGACTGGCATTTTAGACATCCTCAGGGAATACGAAGCTTCAGCAAAGCTCAGGTTATATTCTTACCAAAAGCATTAACTTATTTCTGTGTTTTATATAGCAGGTCCCTTCACTATTTAGAGAGTAGTAAATCTAGCTTCTGTGTACAACTTATCTAAAGATTTCATCTTTTTACCGCACATTTGGGAAAAATTTCATGGATATATGTTGTTCGGTTCGTTTTCTTATGCCTTCTAGCTCAAGCAACATAGAGATCAATGTTAATTTTTTTCTCTTTTAGATCTTATATTAAAAAAACAAAACACAAAACCCACAATTCTTTGAAGAACGAAAGGGGGAAGCCAGCTGCCATGTCATGAGGACACTCAAGCCTCCCTAAAGGGGTCCATATGGCAAGGACCCAAGGCTGCCTGCCGTGAGCCAGCAGGGAACTGCCAGCAGTGTGAGCGGGATATATCAGAAGCAAATCCTCCAGCCACAGTCACGATGATTATAGCCCCAGCCAACATTTTGATGAGGGTCATGACAGACCCTGACCCACAGCCACTCAACTACTCCCAAATTCTTGACCCTCAGAAGCTGTGACCTAATATATGTTATTGTTTTAAACCACCAAGATCTGGGGTATTGGTTATGCAACAATAAATACCGAATACACACATACAATAAAACCAGACCACGATGGTTTTCCAGGGGATTCTACAACACGTTCAAGGAAAAGATGATCCCAGTTTTTATGGACTATTCCAGAGAGAATGTCCCCACCCACTTTATGAGGCTGTATAACCTGATACCAAAACCAGTCAAGGATATTATTTTCAATGTATAAGCAAATCTCACTAATGAACAGATAGTAAAAGTTCTAAACAAAACAGCAAGCTGAATTCAGCAATATATTTTAAAGACACATGGCGCGGCTTAGTTTACTTCAGGAACGCAAGAATGAATTTACTTTTCAAAAATCTATAAATTTATTCACCATTTTAACACAGTGAAGGAGAAAAACGATATGAGCATCTCAATAGTTAAGATAAAAATGGATAAAATCTAACTTTACTGATAATTTTAAAATATACTTAGCAAACTCAGACCAGAAATGCCACATTTATTGATAAAACATTAGAGACCTACCCTTTGCAACCAAGACGGTTCTAAGGATGCTCACTGTCCTGCTCAACATTATAGTGGAGGTTTTAGCCAGTGCAGGAAGATATTTTAAAATAGAAAAATAAATCAATAATGGGTATAAGGTTTTAATAGGAAGAAGCAAATTATCAGAATTATTGCTAGACATAAGATAATTATGTAAAATTAAATTACATTCCTATATACTGGTCATAAAAATGAGAAAACACAATTTTTTTGATTTTTTTTCTTTAGAAAATATAACTTCTTAAAAAGATACCATCTACAATAGCAATGACAAATCAAAAAAGAGGAAGGATACCTAGGAATAAATCTAACAAAATCAGTGCAAGGTTTCTTTTATATATATATATACACACACATACTTTAAGTTCTAGGGTACACGTGCACAACGTGCAGGTTTGTTACGTATGTATACATGTGCCATGTTGGTGTGCTGCACCTATCAACTGGTCATTTACATTAGGTATTTCTCCTGATGCTATCCCTCCCCCATCCCCCCACCCCCAACAGGCTGCGATGTGTGATGTTCTCTGCCCTGTGTCTGAGTGTTCTCATTGTTCAACTCCCGACTGTGAGTGAGAACATGCAGTGTTTGGTTTTCTGTCCTTGTCGTGAATGTTTTATAAAAAACATTCTAAAACATCACTGAAAGATTTAAAATGACATAAATAAATGGGAAGATGAAACGTGCTTACTGGCAAGAACACTAGGTATTGTAAAAAATACAAATTCTTCCCCTAAATTGTTTTAAATTTACTGTAATTTTTTTTCTTTTTTTTTCTTTCTTTTTTTTCTTTTTTTGAGATGGAGTCCCACTCTATCGCCCAGGCTAGAGTGCAGTGGCACGATCTCGGCTCACTGCAACCTCAGCCCCCTGGTTTCAAGTGATTCTCCTGCCTCAGTGTCCCGGGTAGCTGGAATTACAGGCACCTGTCACTGCACCCAGCTAATTTTTTTATTTTTAGTAGAGATGGGGTTTCACCATCTTGGCCAGGCTGGTCTCGAACTCCTGACCTCGTGATCCACCCGCCTTAGCCTCCCAAAAGGCTGGGATTACAGGGGTGAGACACCACACCCAGCTAATTTACTGCAATTTCTATTAAAATTCTCGATGGAGTTGACGTGCTGACCCTGAAATATTCATAGAATTTCAAAGAGCCAAGAATAGAAGAAAAATCAGGTGGAGAGATGACCCTATACCAAAAATTATTAAAGCTCCAATAATGAAGATGGTGAGTATGCTATGGGACTAGACAAACAGACCAATGGAGAACCCAGAAACCAACTCCCACATCTGCAGAACCCAGAAACAAATGTCAGGATCCAGCTTTCCTGCTCCACATCCACCGGGTGGTGTTGGAGGAGCCCCTGCTCTGGAAGGTGGGCACAGAGCCTGGCCACACAGGGCCGAGGCCATCCGCAGGGGAAGACAGACCGATTTGAATGTAAACTCCAGTATGAGAAAGTTTGGATTTACCTTTATACACAGAGAAAAAACCCGACTCAAAGCTCTTCTTTAGAAATCATGATGCCAATAATAATTGCTCATCCTTTCGTAATAATAGCTAGCATTCATTAACATGTATTGTCTGCAGGCCACTGGGCCCAGTCATTATATGCTTTATTGCCTTTAATTATCACAAAAACTCTACGGAGCAGGTGCTGTGTTATCCCTTTTTAAGGTTGAGGAAACCAAGGCTTAGAGAATGTAAGCAGGTGTCTTACCCAAAGTCCCATGCAGTTAGTAAGTGGTAGAGCTGGGATTTGAACCCATAGCTGTCAACTTGCCAGCCCCTGTTTTAACCACTGCCTGTCACAAGCACAGACATCCAATTAAAGCAACAAAGGTTTTACAGCTTTCAGTTGGAGGAACAAATGAGACTGTGACAGCAGCTGAACTAGAATCAAGCTTATCATTACCTTTATGAATACCAGTCACATGTTAGCTGCTCCATAAAAGCCTGTAAAATGAGGTGGCAGAGTTCCAGGAAATGAAAATCAATCCAGTTTCAAACTGATATGTTGCATGGATGTAAAGCAAGTGGAAACTCCCAGGAGGCTCAGGAAACGCGCTGGACATGCACTGGGCACCTGGAGGGAAGGCTGTGTTTTCTTCCTCTCTCAGCCTCACAGAAGTCGCCTATCCTGACAATGCTCATGCATGAATGCAGTCCAGTGCTCTCCCAAATAGCCCATAGGCCAGAGAGACATCAAGTGAGAAAAACGGGGCAAGGAAAAAAACAAGAGCCCTACTTGTCAAATAAAAGTCGATAAAGAGGGCCAGGTGTGGTGGCTCACGCCTGCAATCCCAGCACTTTGGGAGGCCAAGGCAGGCAGATCACTTGTGACCAGGAGTTCAGACCAGGTCAGCCAGGCCAATAAGACGAAGCCCCGTCTCTACTTAAAACAATACAAAAATTAGCCGGGTGTGGTGGCACACGCCTGTAATCCCAGCTACTCAGAAAGCTGAGGCATGAGAACCACTTGAACCTGGAGGCGGAGTCTGTAGTGAGCCGAGACGGACCACTGCACTCCAGCCTGGGCGACAGAGCTAGACTCTGTCTCAGAAAAAAAAAAAAAAAAAAAAAAAAAAGTGGATAGAGCAACAGCCTATCCTTTCCCTCCAGGAAAGCCATCATTACTTGGATGGCATGTGTTCCTTTATCCACGCATTGATTTCACAAACATTTACCGGCTTACTCTGCGTAGGAGACAGGCCCCGGCCTGGAGTTGTCCCCTTACTCAGCAGACACCGAAGAGGCCCCTCTCTCCACCAGACGCCAAGCCAGGCACAGCCGGGCAAGGATGGGCCCAACACAATCCGGCGGCCCCAGCAGTGTCAGCGCACGCCCGAGAGGGAGGGAGCTGGGGAGGGCAGGCAGCCATAGGTGACAAATGTAAAGCTTAGTTTCGAGGAGGGCGGGGGAGGGGGGCAGACAGAGAGAGGAGGGATTGCGGACCCGTGAGAACGCAGAGCGCCGAGCGGGGAGGGGGAGGAGGAGGGAAAGGAAGGCGTGGCAGTGGGAGAGAAGAGGAAGAATGAAGAGTGGGGAGGGGACGGAGAGCAAGACAGCAGCAGCCGGTCTGGATTCCCCTCCGAGCCACATTCTAAATAATTAGAAGACTTTCCCATTGACTTCACCAAGAGCTCTCTCTCTGATTAACTTTCGAAAGAGCTGGCCAATTTTAATCATAGCAAACACGATGATCACGGTGATCAAGGCCTGAACAGCTAAAAGCAGAAAGTAAAACCCCCAGAACGGGCTATGATCTTGATATTCGCCGGTGGCCACGGGCTGGGGCCACATCCAGGGTTCTGAGCTGTTGGGAGCCAAGGCTGGATGGACAGGGGTTTCCGAGGAGCTGTCCGCAGCGGGGTGGGGAGGCGGGCCCCGGGCGCCCGGGCACTCCGCGTCAGCCCCCGGCAGGGCCCAGAGCGGCAGGCCGGCGAGCTTCCCAGGGCCTGCGCACCGCGGGGGCTCTTCCAGGCCCGCGAGGCCTGGGTGCTGCCGAAGCCACCCCAGGAAGGGCCCCAGGCCACAGTCGCAGCGCCAGGGGTTGTGCCCCAACAGGACCTCCTTCAGCCGGGGCAGAGCCCCAAACGCGTCGCCAGGCAGGGTCTCCAGCTGGTTGTGGTCGAGCTGGACGCTCTCCAGGCTGCTGAGATTGCGGAAGAGCGCGCGGGGCAGGGCGTGCAGCCTGTTGCGGCGCAGGGACACCTGGCGCAGCCGGCCGAGGCCGCGCAGCAAGCCGTCGGGGAGGGCGGTCAGGCCGTTGGAGTGCAGGGAGAGCACCCGGAGCTCGCCCAGGCCCTGGAAGGCGCCCTGCGGGAGCGCGCTCAGCCGCGGGCTCAGAGTCACCCCTAAGGACCGCAGGCGGCTCAGGTTTCGGAAGGCGGCAGCGGGCAGGGTGCGCAGCTGGGTGCGGTTCAGCCACAGCTCCTGCAGGCCCCCCATCTCCCCGAAGAGCACCCCCGGGAGCTCTGCCAGCGGGTTCTCGAACAGAGTCAACAGAGTCAAATTGTGCGAATGAAGAAAGAGCGCAGAGGGGAGAAACGCAAGGTGGTTTCTCGAAAGAGTCAAAGAACTCAGGTTTGGGAGCCGGTCGAAGGCCCCGGGTGTGATGGAACGGATGTGATTTCGGTGGAGCTGCAGTTCCGTCAGGGCACCCAGGCCGTTCAACAGCCCCGAATCCAGGGACACAAGCCTGTTCGAGTGGAGCAGAAGTCTCTCAAGCTTAGCCTGTGCTCCAAGCAATCCCCTGGGCAGGTGGGTCAGGTTGTTTCCCGATAAATCCAACAACTTCAGGTTCCCCAGATTCGTGAAGAGACTGGCAGGAAGGAAATCGAGCTGATTCTGGTTCAGAGCGAGCTCCTGCAGATTAACCAGTTTCTGAAACATGTTTTGGTCAATGCCCCTGAGCGCATTGTGGTCCAAAAACAACTGCTCCAGGAGCACCGTCTTATCCAGCAGCGCACCTGGAAGATGAGTGATTTTGTTGCGCGACAGCCTGAGGGTTTTCAGTTTTACCAGGTCATTGAAGGCACCGGGGGCAACGGCGGAAATGTGGCTGTCGGAGAGCATGAGGCGCTGCAGGACGGTCATGCCACTGAAGCTGTGGTTCTGCAAGACGCCGCGGCCCATTCCGAAGAGCAGGATGTGCGTGAGGTTGGTGGGCAGACCCATCGCGGCGATGCGCGCCACGTCGCCCCCCGAGCACTGCGCGGCGTCCCGGAAGACACACTTGCAGGCCGGCGGACAGGGGAAGGGCTGGGCGCGCAGAAGCCCGAGCACCGCGCACAGCAGAGTCCTCCTCAGCATGTCTGAAAATGCAACAGTGGGAACGTGGTCAACACACGGGAGCGTTCGCGCCCATCCTGAACCCTGGGATCCTGCACTTTGTGCAGAGGCACAATCCTTTGGCCAGAATTCTCACTCCCTCTTTTCTTAGGACTACAGATTTCCCTACGTAGTGAAAAGACATTCACTCTACACACTGCGTGGTTTCATTCTTTCGCTTTATTGATTTTCTACTCTCAGTTTAAAGCATTGAGATTAAAGCGTTTACAAGCTACCGAATAGCCAATACTTTAAAATCCTTACATAGAGAATTAATCAAAATAGTCATTCCCACATTCAAGCTCACAGACATCACAAAGCAGTGTCCATTGTGAAAACGGCTCTGCTCTTGACTTTATAACTTATCCTGCATTGGCTATAACCAACAGTCAAGAAGGGAACAGCAAAGTCTGCAGCCACCACCATCTGATTCTTTTGCTCACAATCATGCTACTTCCACAGTAAGAAGTTACTCTATTAAAACAAAGGACATCTCCAAAACAGCAAACACCTTCAATCAACAGCCAACAAAAGCCTGTAATAATTCCTATCAGTTTACGCCATGCGTTGTTCTCAGCGCTTTATTTATACTGCATGCATTTAATCCTTACAATAACCTTAGGAGGTAAGTAAATTATCCCTGATTCAAGGATGAAGGCACAAAGGCACAGAAAGTTTCAATAGTATAACTAGGGTCATATAGAATTTGGGGGTAGTATTTCTGACTTAGCCATAAGTATAAAGAGCCATAAGTATATCGAAGATGCTTAAAGGTAATACTCATGGCACTGAATTTTCTGTGAAATGCACACCATACTACTCATCTGCCCAAACAATGTTTCCCAAGTGAACTTTTCCATAAATTGCTTCTTGTGCAATTTTACTTCTCATGCACACACAGACTAATGGAACCCTCTAATTTCCTATACTAACGTTTAAAATACTTGCCCTTACCTGAAATGGTTCTGCACTCCAAAGCAACTGAAAGACTTAGCGCTTTGCATGTGATTCGACACTTTCCAAAGGAAGGGGGTGGTATCCTTGCATCCTGAGGATAAAGACTTTACCAGAATAGGTCAGGAAAGGACCCTATCTCAGAGCCCATGTTCTGGGTTTTAATGACAAATATCTTCAAACTGAGAGACCATATATAACCCGATTCCTCCTGTCAAAGCCAAAGAGCAGCGGGGAGAGTTTTTCCATAAATGGCACACTGTAACTGTGATGCCAGGGACGTTGAGTGACAGCTGGATCACTGCAGTAGCCACACCCCTAGATAGGCCACACTTCCCTTGGGTCTTCCTTTTCATGCCATATGGCCCTAATTTTCCACCCAGGTTTTTTTTTTTTATATGTGTTGTTTTTCTTTCTTCACTTAGCAATAAAGCTAAGAACATTCTCAAATGCTCCATTTTTTGTTTTTTTTTTTTCCTTTTGGGACTAAGGCTGAGAACATCTTTGAACATGTTCAATAGGTGGCAGGGTGCTCACTTGTTCCTTTTTTGGTGGGGGAGGGGGCTCTGTCGCCCAGGCTGGGGTGCAGTGTTGCGATCTCGGCTCACTGCAAACTCTGGCTCCCGGGTTCAAGCAATTCTCCTGCCTCAGCCTCCCAAGTAGCTGGGATTACAGGCAGACACCACCACGCCCGGCTAATTTTTTGTATTTTAGTAGAGACGGTGTTTCACCATGTTGCCCAGGCTGGTCTTAAAACTCCTGAGCTCAGGTGATCCACCCGCCTTGGCCTCCCAAAGTGCTGGGATTACAGGTGTGAACCACCACGCCCAGCTGCTCACATGTTCAGTTTAACTTGGGAACATCAAACTGCTCTCCAAAGTGGTTGTATTGGTCTACAATGCCACCTACCATTTATGAGAATTCCTGTGCTTCCTCTCTGCCCACACTTGGTCCTTCCTAATTTTTGCCATTTCTAAGAAAGATATCTCAGCATGGTTTAACTTTTCCTTTCCGTTTAATGATGAACTTGAGCACCTTTTCACATAATTAAGGCCCACTTGCCCTTCATTTGAGAAGGCTGGGTTTTCTTTTGCCCATTTGTCTATAGGCAAAACGTGTCTATGTGTCTTTTGAGCTCTCTGATAATGCTGTCTGCATTAAGACTTCTATCCTTCAAGACACCATAAAAAAGGGGAAAAGATAAACCACGAACTAATGATATTTGTAACACCTATAACTGACAAAGGCTTATTACAGAATACATAAGGAATATCTGCATCATGGGATCCAATCACCCTCTGATGTAGCCAAATGTAGTCAGAGCCCAGTACATGCTGAGTTGACTGAAATTACCTTCAAAGTCATGCAGTCCCGGACCGCAGGGAAGAACCACTGCCTCTGCCAAGTATTGCAGGAGGTCTTTCAGTTCTGATCAAGGAACGCAGCTCCAGAGCCCAGAGCTGCTACACTGGTGACCTGGTAAGTCTGTCATGCATAGGCACATCACGTCAAAGCTCCCCCCCACCCACCGCCCTTGCCCATGAAAATGCCGGGAGCCAACATGACAGCCTGGGAAGGTGAGCTGTGAAAACAGAGTAAGCTGCTGCAGGCTCAAACTCTTGTGGTCCTTCTTTAGAGTATTTCCCCAGGAAAACCTCCAGTCAGAATGGCCTCTACGTTTTGCTCCTTAGGAAGACACTCTGTCCCGGAAGGGAAAAGTAGGTATGGAAGTTGCAGAGTGTGGGGGGAACAGTCTTAGTCCATCCACTGAGCAAGCTGATGAGGTAATGAGAAGTGTTTGAAGAAATGAAGTTGACAGCTCCAGTGCTTCTGGTCTCAAGATTCTGTGTCCATTATCAGGTCAGAAGTCTGCTGTCAAAGTGACCTGGCTTAAGGGGCTTGGCTATTCAAAAGCAGGTCTGCCTGGGTGAGATAAGCCTCTTTCCTCTGAGGGAGACTCAGTGGGCAGGGCACAGTGGGGAGCAACTGCACCCCAGCTTGGACCACAGACAGTCTCACTCAAGCCCCTAGGACTCCCTGTCCCTTCCTGCAATATACGTTCAAAATACAGGGGAAGGAGAGACATGCAGAACTGCCCACACCAGCAGGCTGTGGGGACAAGATCATACATGCTGCACAAACCATAGCAACTGCTAAGAACTTGAGGTAACAGCAGGCAGGCCCTCACCCCCCGAATTCATCACACCACAGCCAGCCACATTTCCCTAGCAGAGGCGCCATGCCTCCGGAAGCTGAGCTCCATGGAAACAACTCCCAGCCACAAACAAAGGTCCTGTCTTCTCTGGGATTTCTACAACCATTTTCTCTCTCCATGGCATTAGCTTCTGGTTTGATTCTCCCAACTATTAATAGATTTTAAGTCCCTACTCTTCTGTTTCACCATTTCCCTCAGACCTCCTCGCGTTTAACATTTGGCTCTACACTGCATCTGACTGAGGGGTTTCCCCAGGATGCTACACACACGGTATGATATGCAGAATGGTATTTCCTTTTCTTCAAAAAAAAAAAAAAAAAAAAAAAAAAAAAAAAAAGAGGAAATGGGGAAGTACTAACAGGCATGAAAATAAATCCGCAAAGGGCAGTATTCATGTGACTAAAAAGCAAACAAATGTATAAAGACACAGAACAAAAGTGTTATTTCATTCATTAAAATTTTTATTTTGAATAGCTTCAATCAAAAAAGGTTTCATAAGATTATTTACAATGCTGAATGTACAATTATGAATGTATGCCTTTTTGACAAGAGGGTACCATTCTTGAGCAGCAATACAATTTTAAAAATATAAAGATGCAGTATCATTTCTGATATAAAGTTACTTAAAAAAATCCAAGGTCTTAGGGAATTCACAAATCATAACCAGAAGTAGCTATTTTATTAATTTAATGTACACATAATTACCAAATTTTAATACATTAAAAATGTGTAAATGCCCACAGACTGTACAAAAATTAACACCCCATTTTGTTAAAAGTTCCCAACCACCTCCCACCATAAATATACAAAATCTATTTTAGATATGTCAAAATTGCATGCATATTTTCTAAAGCTTGAATTTTGCTTTTCACTGGATAATGTTATCTATAGCTGTTTTTGTAACAGACTACATAAACATTGATATATTATTTACCATGCCTTTGAAACTGTGCAGGACTTTCACAAACATGGGGAACAAAATAAATAAAGTAAAAACTGCAACAGTTTTGTTTAGATGCAAGTGCAATTTGGAAAGCTTTCGAATTTAAGGATTACAAAACTACTATAAAAAGTATTTAATTTGTTGTTGGCTTAGCCACTTTTATTCAAGCATTATTTGCAGCATTGCTTTACAGCAGTTGGTGCTAGAAGATACAAAACATATAGTTACCACTATTTAAACTTGAGGGAGAAAAAAAACTTTAAACAACCCTGAGGGAGACACACATTAAAATCTTGTTATTTATTTAAAAGTTAAAAGTTACATATCATTATTTAACAATTACTTTCCCAGACATTTCTGTCCTTTAAGTATGTGCATAAATAAAATTTAAATCAGCAATATTTATTCATCTTAATACATTAAAATAATATATGTACAGATTTTAAAATTTAGGTCTGTATAAACTCAAATAATTTAATGTGAAATTCAGAATCAAAATTACTATGTAATGGTGGCCTACAAGAGAAGACTCAGTCTATCTATGGCACTGAGTAGAACCCACACCTGG
The DNA here is from genome assembly GCF_001698545.2 of Rhinopithecus bieti. Taxonomy (NCBI): domain Eukaryota; kingdom Metazoa; phylum Chordata; class Mammalia; order Primates; family Cercopithecidae; genus Rhinopithecus; species Rhinopithecus bieti. Next base: position 8,098,587 of record NW_016805666.1, read on the forward strand.
CTTCACAGGCATTCTTCAAATAACATTCTCAACGTGAATAACCCACCTTGTCTATATTCAAATCTAACTTCCTACAAATGCTTTTCCACCTACCTAAACACCTCATTCCTTTGAAAACAATATGGACAGATGAGATATAAAACCCTTATTAACTCTAAATGTTAAAAAAGTGGGGAGGGGGGTGTCAAAAATAGCTCTTTATGATCATGCTCTTAAAGATGTTAAATACAATCTGATCATTGAATTTTTAAGCTGCTACTTAGCAATTACTTTCATTATATGCTTCAGTACTTAAACCAAAGAATAAAATGCACAATTGTGGAAATCACTGAAGAATAACACGAGCATATTTGAAATTAATATGGAAATTATAAAATGATCCAGAGAATAAGTAACTATAGAAAATAGTGCTAATTCACAGCTCAAGAGGTCTAAGATGCATAGCTTCATAGAATCACTCATGGAACAATTGTCATCATCTAAAGTGTATTAATAGCATATTATACATTTGATGGAAAACTTCGATTATATTTTTGCAGGAATCATCAGTGGCAATAGCAGTAACAGTGATCCTGAGTGTAACTTCTATTTTTCTATAGTTACCAAACATCATCCAGGTCTTTGCAGCATAAAGAGTGAGAACCATTTGGTCCTAAAATTCTAGGTAAAATTTGGTAAATTTGTAAATATACGTTGGGAAAAGAATGATCAGCTAGGAGTAGAAAGCACGAGCAAGCATGTTACTGGCTATGAAGAACAGAGAACAATGTCACACTGTTTTAATAGTTTAGTGTCCATTTTATAGCACTATCAGTTTTCTGTGTTATGATAACTGTGGGCATTGCCAAACTGCTGGATCCTACCTACAAAAGGTGTTTTTTTAGTTACCTTAATTTGGCAAGAATTTAAATATTAATCAGGCCAAACAGAAAGGTGAAAAATGCTTCTCCACATTTCTTTTGGCTCAATGAATGTCAATTTTTTAACTTTATTTCCTCAATTTTTTTGTCTCCCAGAAATTTCCGCATCAAATATGCTTATTTGTAACAATTCAAAGCAGACATGCTCTGACCTCTGGCGCCACCTAATGGCACAAAACAAACTCATCAAATTCATATTGCTTTGAAAAAACGGCAGCCATTCAAATCCAATATTTTTTAAGCCTCATTATTGATAAGACAGAGACATACATCAAACCTCAAAAAAATCTTATGAAGTAAAATTCTAACTTAAAAAAACTATTATCCTATGTCTTTAGGTAACTGAAAACAGAAAAAAATTTAAAAAACCATTTAAAATAACACAAAGCCTGACAGAAACACATTTGAAGAAACATTAAAAGATGAATCTACATCTACTGCCAAAAGAAATGAATCTTATTTCCTAGTGAAAAAGGTTCTACAACATTTAACAGAAGCAAATTAGACTACTGACACCACACACAGCACAGGAGCCGTTTAATAGCTTTGAGAGGCGTCTCAAGAAGGCAGTGAAGCACCTTGCTGATTAGAAAAATAAAACCCAGGCAGTTTGTACAGAAAATATAAAACCAGAAATGGAAATTACCTGAGTTGTTCTATAAGAAACACCATAAAAACTCATTCCTAACTCTAGACCATCTTAGGGAATTGGCATATGTTTATAAAGAATTCTTTGGAAGAAATATTGGAATCAAATGAAAACAGGCTTTCAATATATTTTCACTGGAGGCTAATTAACACTCACTTTCTTTTAATCAATCACAAATTTAGAGCCTGTATATAAATACAGACTTTTCTAATAAGGGGGTTGTGAGCACAGATGTGAAGAGGTAAACTGGTCTCAAAAACTACTGTTGAAAACCTACCAAACTTCTCCTATACCCAATATAAAGAATATCACTGAGAGTAACAATCAAGAAAATTCTGGAAATGTATGCAATATTTTGGTTACTGAATGAAGATACAGGACTTGATGGATTGACTGATAATTTAACTCTTAGGACGAAATCTTTTTCTGTTTTCACGTCTAAGACAGAGCAAAGCTCTCAAATAAGCTACTGTATCAGAAGGGACATAAACCGAAATAGTGCCGTTCTGACACACAGGATCAGAAACTCCCAAAATCATGTACTCCTGAGCACCGCCATCAGCGGCGCCGCTGAGACCGACTCGCCGCTGTGCTGTGGTGAGGGCTGCGTGGCCCGTTCCCCTTAACTAGGCCTTTCGCTTCTGTGGTTGTCTGCGGTTTTGGTGGCCACTCGGGGTCCACCAAGAGCTCCTGCGCCAGGTACATGTACTTTGCCTTTGGTATCTTCTTTCCACGGCCTAGGGCCCAGGGTAAGCAGCATTTTCCCCACCGATCCACCGACTCCTAAGGAAGTCAGACAAAAGAACGCCCCAGTTGATGAAAGGCTTTGTTGTTTTAAACAGGTTTGTTAGAGCACACATTAGCAGAGAGAAATACGAGGAGATGACTTCTGAGCGCACCAAATGGGGGGAGAAAAAAAGGCAGCTTTGGCCGGGCGTGGTGGCTCACGCCCGAAATCCCAGCATTTTGGGAGGCTGAGGTGGGAGGATTGCTTGGGCCCAGGAGCTCGAGACCAACCTGGGCAACACAACAAAACGCATGTTCTTTTGTTTTATTTTTTAAAGGCAGCTTTCAATTATTTAGGAACTGATTATTCTTTAGATTTTTTTCGGGGGTTATCAATATGATTTACTTCATTTAGTTTTATATACCTATACTCTTGTATACTAATACATTTTAAATAACTTGCAGATATGGATTCTTTAACACAATATCTAGTGTATTAAGAAGAACTTGAAGCCATTCAGAAAGAGAAAACATTTTTAATTTTTAATTTGAAAATCTTTACATTCTGTCCCAAACTATCTTTCCATACTATTGCTCCTGGCAACTTAGCTGCATGATCGTTTTTGGAAGAAAGCTGTGTACAAGTAGCCTCGTTACTGTTAATGTCATCTCTCAAAACATGAAGTAAATATCGTTTGGTCAAAATTAGGTTCAATCATGTTTAATGACAATTATGTCTTTTAAAACCTCATCCTTACAAATATAAAAAGAATACTGTTTTATAACGATGGTTTCTGTTGGTGCTCCACAACTGGAAAGGGTTTGTATAAAACAAGTACTACTGCTTCGTATTATTTCATTGCAAAAAGATTCACTGTCACTGAAATTCTTCTGATCAATCCTGATGTTTTTAGTGAATGTGGCCTTAAATAAATGATCCTTGGAGAACAAGAAAGCAAAGTCCCTGGTTAATGCATGGAAATGTAAACTCAACAGAGGGCTGAAAAGGGCCCTCAGAATTTGTCTCAATTGAAATTTGAAGTAAATGTAAATGACTATACCGGGACGCATAGTAGTTACATTTATCTCTAAAGAATAGCCACTTCTTAATTATTTTGGCTGCTGCTTCTCCAAAATGAAATTTAAATTCCAGGTCATTTTGTTTTGCCAATCAACATATAACCCAGGCTACACCCGGCTCTAAATGAAGTAATCTCACAAAGCAGAGGATAACATAACTGAGATGCATATTCTAATGTTATCTAAAATGCCTCATGATTTAAAAGGGCAAGTGAGCTCGAGATGTATTTTGAAACATGTTTCCAAATTAGCCAATGCAGAGGAGCAAAAATACTTTAAAATTAAAGCTCTTAAAGTTTTTACATAGGTCACTTGATAGCTCTTTCTCATCCAATTGAAACCACCATCAGGAACCTACTACTCTTCTTCTCTTCTCCCCAACCCGCTGAGAGCATGGTAAACAGTAACTCACCGCTCTCAATGTTAAAGGTCCGCTAGCTTAAGTTTGTCAACAAAACACAATAAGCTACACTGCTACCAAGAATTTAAAGGCAAAAACGGTGTACAAAAGCAAGCTACATCTGGGGTGGGGGCGGGGGAAGTCTGAAGATTACTCGCCTAGTAGCCTTTTCACTGTCATAACTAAAGAGAGTTATATTAGTATCACCTTAGAAAAAAGTCCACAGGAAACCATTTAGCATTAAGGTACAGAAGTCACTATTTATAGGATTCTTCAGGTGATCCAAAACAACAGATAATGCCTTTCCAGTACAGGCACACAACAAACATAGTATTTCATCTGAGATGATAATTTACTACTTAGATCTTACTTTTTCCCAAGGTGTCATTTGTCAATCTAATTGTGGAAAAAATCATTGTTCCTAAATCAATTCGAAAGCTGTCACTTTTTTTTTTTTTCAGATGGAGTCTTGCTCTGTCACCAGGTTGGAGTGCAGTGGCGCGATCTAAGCTCACTGAAACCACTGCCTCCCGAGTTCAAGCGATTCTCCTGCCTCGGCCTCCCAAGTAGCTGGGATTACAGGCACGCGCCACCGCATCCAGCTAATTTTTTGTATTTTAGTAGAGACAGGGTTTCACCATGTTGGCCAAGATGGTCTCGATCTCCTGACCTTGTGATCCATCTGCCTCGGCCTCCCAAAGTGCTGGGATTACAGGTATGGGCCACCGTGCTCAGCCGAAAGCTGTCACTTTTAAGTAGCACTGTTAGATTATCACAGAAAATAAGCTAATGTTGACTGCTGACATTTTTTAAAAAAACAGAAACATAATAGGACTTGTCTGTCCAAAGAATCTGCCAGGTTGAAGGGCAATGTGTAGCAAGCTGAGTTAAGGAAAGCCAAACACATATATTTCAATTCATTGCTCCCTACTTGTGGAAAGTAAGTCAACCAATAAAATTAAAATTAATTTAATTGTAAATAGAACAACAACCGAATAGCATTCTTTTTATGCATTGAAAAAAAATCCTCACAACCCTATTACAAATAATGTACACTTGTCACAATTTTTAAAAAGTCATGAGGAACACTAAGGATCCCCCTACTGTACCATAATTGAAAACATTTTGTTCCTGTACCTTACCTTCCCCAAGTATCATACACAGAAAGTACACTATATGCAAGCATAGGTTTGTTAGTTTACAAACACTAACATACCACACACATTCTCAAACACAATATAATTCAGTAGAAGAGAAAATAAAAGGTGCTACAGGCATGCTGGAATGAGAAATCAGCCAGCGGGGGGATGATGATGGTGCAGGGAGAAAGGCAAGCACTGTGTAACACAAAGGCCATGAAAACAGGGCGTCGGGCACAGAGTGAGCACGTGGGTCTCCCCAGAACACCTACAGCACAAGTCCCTAAAGCAGGACACAGTAGCTACAGCAACTGGATCTTTCGGTTTGTTTCTGAAAGGAATGCTTAAGTGACCAAATTTATCCCCTCAGAGAAGGAAAGAGGCTATCATGCATAGTTTAGCAGAGAAACTAAAAAAAACTTTCAAAAATGTCAAGTTTACGCTTAGCAATATCTTTCAGGAAATGTTTTCATGGGTAGTATATAAAACAGAATGCCAAGCTTGAAGGAAAAAATGTTACAACGGTGCTGTGGTTTTCATAAGTCTTCTTCCATACCAATTCTGAATATAAAACAAAACAGAAAATCAGAATAAACATTCTAGCTATGCAGTTCAAATAATATTCTAAGTGGCATAAAGACTACCACTACACCATAAAAACTACTTTTTTGGATTTTTCACCAAATAAGAAAACATGAATTGGGCACAAATCACCAGGCATGATCAGATCACAGGTGGTATGATCTAGTTCCACTACTAAGTACCCTCAGTTTACAGACACAAGGTGGGCACAAATGCTCCTAAAGAGAAGATGTGACACAGATCTCCTCAAACAGGGGTAAAGCTTTATAGAAAACCACAGATGACAGGGGTCTCCACTGAAGATTTCCATCCAGTAGGCCAAGGGTGGAGTTCAAAGCATTTCTGATGAATAATCTTGCTTGAAAATCACTGGTATAAATTTTTTTTTTTTTTTGGTCAGAGAGTAAGTATGAACACCTGGGGCTGCCAACTGTGACAACCAAAAGTGTCTCCAGACACTGGCAAATGTCCCCTGGGGGAAATCATCTCTGACTGAGAACCTCGCTCGGCCTTACGGTAATATGATGAACTCATGACTGGCTCTCGAAGGACCACAAACGTCAACAGTGAAGCAACACTACACACAGAAGTAGCAGAGAGTGAAAGCATGCCACTTTGTGCTGGGAGGTTGTAAGAACTCTCTTTCCTAAAGCTAGTAAGCTTTTTAAAAATGCACCTTAATCATGACCATAGGAACGGAAGACTTCATTTCTCGTCTACTATTTGATGATTCTCAGAATCAGCTGACACACAGGGTATGCTGGGGCCCACCTGCTCTGGACCACTCTCTACCTTCACTCTCCCATGAACACTTTAGAGGTAGAAACACAAACTCCTAAAAATTAGAAGGGCGGGCCCAGTGTGGTGGCTCACGCCTGTAATCCCAGCACTTTGGGAGGCCGAGGCAGGCAGATGGCTTGAGCCCAGGAGTTTGAGACCAGCCTGGGCAACATGGCAAAACCTCCTCTCTGGAAAAAAAAAAAAAAATTGCTGGGCCTGGGATGGCATGCACCTGTAGCTCCATCTACCCAGCAACATGGTGAAACCCTATCTCTACAAAACAAACCAACAAAAATTGCCGGGCACAGTGGCTTGCACCCGTAATGCCAGCTACTTGGGAGGCTGAGATGGGGGGATGATCTGAGCCTGAGGCGCTCGAGGCTACAGTGAGCCATGATCACGCCACTGCACTGCAGCCTGGGTGACAAGAGTGAGACTCAGGTCTCACAAAAGAGAAGGGCAGATATTTATTAAAAATTTTTTTAGAAAACAGAGACAAATAAAAGAATTTTCTGTCATTTAATTTTGGTTGAAAAGCAAGGAGAGACCCCAACCCAAATATTTTAAGGGGTCTTATGATACCTACTTTCAACTAAACCAGGGTATTACTCCCCTTCAAAACATGCAATTTCTTGTTCAGATCAATAGTCAGAGATCTCTTTGGAGAATATAAAAATCTAAATGTTTTCCTAGGCCTAGGAATACAATACAAATATTTCACATGAGAATTGATGATATAAGCCAAAAATAACCTTCTGAAGTAATGTAGTGAGGTAACTATATATAGGGGGGTGGGAGGGTTGGGGTGCTGGGGTGCGTGTGTGTGTGTGTATACACAGACAAGATTTTGTTAAAGGACTTGAGCCCCTTGTACAACCCTAGTCATACCCACTACTAGGGACAACTGGTATTACACTGCTTTCAGGGAAAAAAAAAAAAAAAAATGAGGCATTCCATCATTATTCACCATAAAGCACTAGAAAACGGAAACAGCGCTCTGCAGGCCCTCTGTGAAAGCAACCCTGTGGCATCACACCAGGGCATCAGGCCCGCTGGATTACCAAAACAGAGCTCAGGAAGTCACCACTTAGGTCAAAGTTGGCTAAAACGAAGTGGGTAACCCAACTCAAAAATGCCAGGGAGTCCTCTTCAACAGCACCAGCTTCCTGCGGCTCAAGGCTAGTGAAAGGCTCAGAGCTCTTATCTGTAAGCGTATCACCCATCTCTAAAGAAACGTGGGTAAGGCAATGAAGGGATGAGATTTTACCAAATTCTCTATGACCAAAAAGCTACCTCAAAGAGCTCTGACTCACAGCATGGGTTTAAAAAATAAGTCCAATCTGTATCCGTATCAAGAGCTCTACTTTAACACCCTAACACTAGGAAATGCGTTTTATTCTTCTGTGTCTCTTCTCTCTTTACCACAGAACTTGGGATACCTTTCAAATGATAGGCTATTTAACAGACCCAAAAAGTCAATGTCCTAAACCATGGTTTGTATGAAAAAAGGCAAATCATCTTCTGAATGAAACGGTATATAATGCTGGAGAAAGCCAAAAAGGCACTCCAAATTAAGGGACAGTAACTGACAAGAAATCAGGAATAATTCTTCAAAATTCTGGCCTTTGGACTCTGATCCAAGAAGAAACAATTTTCACTGCAAATGTTGTTTATATAAATCTCATTTAGCTTCTAAGGGGACTCATGAAAACGAAAACATAAAATTTATAGTAGACTGAAATGGAAAAATTAACTCTCACCTTTGAGGACAAGACTTTTACATAAACAGAGGATCAGGATTGGAATGGAAAGGAGACTTATGAAATTTCTGATCTTGAAAAGCCTCTAACAAATGTTTGCCATGAATTTTCTAGGACTTCTTATAAGAAATGAAATGCCAAGCACAGAGAAAAAGGCTGAAGTAACACGTAATAGAACAAGAACACGCCAGAGAATAACATGTAACAGAACAAGAACATGCTAGAAAATACAGCGTACACAAGCAAAGAGCCTAGACAGACAGGAAGAATTGAGAACTGAAGTGCTGAGTTCCAACCTGTGGTGGCTGTGTGGTGCTGAACCGATACTCTCCTTGTTTGTCTCGACTGAATACAACTTTCCAAAGGACCATGTCAAGGAAGAAGCTCTGAGAGATAGTCCAGCGAGTTAAGAATTAACAATGACTAAGTCATTTTTTATTAATGTGCACCTTTTAATGAATCACACAATGCTGCATAATTGATGAAAACATATTTTGATTTTCATATACGGAATTTCAGTTAATACTGCCAAAGGATCAAGAATGACAGGACTTTTGTAACAAATATAAATCATCATAACATTCTTGATAAAATGAGACTTCTAAATTTTCCATGAAATATGGCTTATTGTATAAATAGGTCTTTCCCATATTAAAATGATGCTTATATAATTTGAAGTCTTTCTTCACAATGCTTATGTTCACTGAATATCTAGTATTAATTCTATATCCATATCTATAGATATATAATTTAATCAGCATCCAACACAAACCATTCTTTAGATAGTAAGAATAAGTAACATTTCTGTGAAAAGATGAACTTATACTGTAGAAAAAGAAACACTTTAAGAATATCATATCTTACATGTGCTTCCTAGTACCCATAAAATAGAAAAAAAAAAAAAAAAAATCACATTGCACTGTGCAACTTCCAAAGGTCAGTACCATAATATCCATGCTGCCCATCATATCTCAAATTTAAATACCAAGTCATCCTTTAGGGAGTAATGAAATTAAGCGTAATTTCTAAGTCCAGAACTATTATCACTAAAATATATGGATATATATTTCTCAAAAAAATTACCTTTATTTTAATCCAAGAGCCTGTGCTACGAAACTCTTAACTTAAAAATCACAACTGTATCTCCCTCTTCCATTTCTTAGAGTTACTATAACAGTCAATTACGATAGTAGTTCTGAGAGCAGACAAAAGCCACCAATGAGAACTTGCTACCTCCTTTTAGAGACTAACCTAAAGGCAATCCTAAGGGAGGGTAACTACACAACATACAATGAATCAAAGGGTACTTAAAACCTCTAGAGGTCACTCAAAAGCAAATATCAAGGAGGACGTTCTAGTAATCAATGCTGAAATTAAGTAAGTCCATAATGACAATTATTTTATACTTTCATTAAACTCTCTTGCTATTAATATTCACTGTGTTTCCTGGAGCATAGCCCCCCACCCCATTCTTTCCTTCCTTAAATGGGAGATTTTACTGTACATCACAAAACACAGGTGGCACATGCCAACTCTGATTTCACAATCACTGATTCATCAGTTCATGGGCCACCGAGTCCCCGAACTTCTCTTCTTTCTACTCGTCATTACTTTTTATTATCACATTGCTTATTTTCTCCTGTCTGTGTGAGTGCAACTAAGTCACATCCCTTAATATGACCACTATCAATTCATGGAGAAGTTTCACAAGAGAATGCTAAATGAATTTGCCTAAGATGAAACCGAGACTCTGTGGCTTTCCATTATATTACCTGTCCTCTTCTCCCATTTACCATTAAATCACCCAAGAATTCCAAAGCAACACGGTAGCCATTTGACTATGGAAGTGCTTACCTCCACTGTGATAGATACAAAGGCATTGACAAGAACAATGATGAGCATAGTTACACGCCACTGATATGGTACACACACTATCTGTAACGCAAAAACATTTTAAAGTTAAAATTGCTGTATGTCGTCAATATTATAGCACTATATCATAATTTCTAAATGTATTGAATTCCTATGATGTACCAAACACCTTCATATATCTTAATAGATCTACTGAATCCTCAACACTGCCCCAGGGTATATATAATATTCACTTTCAGATGATAAAACTTAAAGTGTAAGTAACTCAAGGTTAAAGCAAATATTAAGTGACTGAGGTTAGAGTCAAATCCTGTTCACTGAGATTCAAAAGCCCATGCTCTACTAGATCATGAATGTCTAACAGTTTCTATTTTTAAAATAAAAGTCCATCTTTAAACAATGAGGTACCAGCCGGGCACAGTGGCTCACGCCTGTGATCCCAACATCTTGGGAGGCAGAGGCGGGCAGATCACTTGAGGCTAGGATTTTCAGACCAGCCTGGGTAACATGGCAAAACCTCATCTCTACTAAAAATACAAATATTAGCCAGGTGAGGTGGTTGTGTGCCTATAATCCCAGCTACTGAGAAGGCTGAGGCATGAGAATCACTTGAGCCTGGGAAGCGGAGGCTGCAGTGAGCCAAGATCCTGCCACTGTACTCCAGCATGGGTGACAGAAGACTCTGCCTTAAAAAAAAAAAAAAGAGGTACCAATCTAATAATGAAGTACTGGTCAAAACTCAGTTATACAGACAAATTCATAAAAGAACTATACAGATGAAGTTAAGAAAAAACAATCTAACTGTTCACTTTAAAATCTGATTAATTTCTAAGGCCTAAAAAAATGGGATAGTAGTAAAGACAGAAAGAGGCTTAGAATAAGAAAACTGAAAGAATCTAACAAATGGCTGGCTACGGAAGGAGGAAGAAAAGGCACGGATAAACACACACACATGTACACACGCATGCACACTTCTGACTTGGATAAACAGTGGTACCAAGAAACAGAGAAGAAATAGGGTTGAAGGAGAACATGATGAGCTTAGTTCTTAAAATGTTGAAATTGAGGGATCTGTTGGATGGAACACCCAAGTAATAGTCAATATATCAGTGTACATGCAGGTCTACAGCTTAGTAGTGAGTTAGGCGCAGGGTATACAGGTTGGGAGCCTTTGGCATATAGATGGTAATTACAGGTGAAGCCATGACTCTAGGGGACATCACCAGAATGTACTGAGTGACCAGAGGGATAAGAACAGAAATGTAGGGAACTCTAACATTTAAGGAATGGGCAGAAGGAGTGGAACCACAGTAGAAAATGAGACTGAAGAGTAATAGAGGTAGAGAAAAGGCCAAAAGACAGCAAAGCATCACAACATTTCAGAAGAGAGTATCTTAAGAATGATGACATGGCTAACTCATCAAATACTGCTGGGGAGTCAAGTAACACTGGAAAAAAATAAATTAAGGAGAAAAGTCCATTGGACATAACCAGTAAGAGGCTAATGGCCTTGCTAAGGGCAGTTTCAGTACATTGGCAGGGGAAGATGCCAGACTAGTTGACAAATGTGTGGGAGGTAAGCTGAATGTGGTACTATTTCAAGAAAAAGTTGGTTGTAAAACCGAAGACATGTGCAGCAGAAGAGAAATAGAATGCATTTTGTTTTCTTCTTTTACTGTAAGTGCTTATCTAACCCCCTCAACGAAATATGCAGGGAAACAGACATACACTGACGGTAAGACTACAACCTGGAACACCTTCAAAGTTCAATAATGCAAAATTTATGATAATTAAATTTATAAATACCCTCAGACCAAGCAATTCCACTTTTGCATATTTAGCCTATAAATATATATTTGTCTGTAACTGAAGTGTGCAAGGATTTACAATACCACATTGTTTCTAATAGCAAAACACTGGAACCAACCTAAATATCCAGCAAAAGAGGACTAAACAAATTATGAAAAAGTCCATGCAACGGAATACTCACTTCACAAACTTTGTAAGTTTAAGTTATATAACTTTAAGATCAAAGCTGTCCATAACACACAAGAAAGGAAAATTAAATCTGATCTCATTTATGCAGAGGCAAAAATCCAAAACAAAATCATAGCAACCTAAATCCAAATTTCAAAGAGTCTGCATCATGACCAAACTGAATTTATTCTAGAATTGCAAAGTTAGTTCAATATTTGAATACTGATCAGCTATAATTCATCACATTCTTCAGGGACAAAAACTGTGTGACCATTTCAATAGCTGCAGAAAAAGCATTAGATTGGCTGGGCACGGTGGCTCACACCGGCAATCCCAGCACTTTGGGAGGCCCAGGCAGGTGGATCACGAAGTCAGGAGTTCGATGCCAGCCTGGCCAGATGGTTAAACCCAATCTCTACTAAGAATACAAAAAATTAGCCAGGCATGGTGGCGGATGCCTGTAATTCCAGCTACTTGGGAGGCTGAGGCAGGAGAATTGCTTGAACCTGGGAGGCGGAGGTTGCAGTGAGCCAAGATCAGCCACTGCACTCCAGCCTGGGCAACATAGCAAGACTCCATCTCAAAGAAAAAAGCATTAGATAAAAATTTAAAACCATTATGTTAACAACACTGTACAACCAAGGAAGCTTCTTAACCTGACAGACTATGTACTAGAAATGTACATGGTAGGAGTCCTACCCCACCATGTATCAAGATTTCTTATAAACTCATGGTCAACATGGACAATATAGTACTGGCACAAATAAAGAGAACTAAAGAACAAAATATGGAGTCCCTAAAACACTATTAGTTATATATATGCAAAACTGTGGCCAGACGCCATGGCTCATGCCTATAATCTTAACACTTTCAGAGGCCAAGGCAGGAGGATCACTTGAGCCCAGGAGTTGGGGGCCAGACTGGGCAATACCGTGAAACCCCATTACAAACCCCATTTATAATTTTTATTACAAAAAATTTTAAAATTTGCTGGGTGTGGTGGCACACACCTGTGGCCCCAGCTACTCAGGAGACTGTGGTGGGAGGACCACTTGAGCCCAGGAGGTTGAGACCACAGTGAGCTGAGATCATTGCACTCTAGCCTGGGGAGGCAGGGAGGGAGGGAGGGAGGGAGGGAGGGAGGAAGGAAGGAAGGGAAAGAAAGAAAGA
>NW_016805666.1:8111708-8162226 GCF_001698545.2 Rhinopithecus bieti
GGAAGGAAGGAAGGAAGGAAAGAGGGAGGGAGGGAGGGAGGGAAGGAAGGAAGGAAGGAAAGACGGACGGACGGAAGGAAGGAAACTGATATAGGACAATGGTATCACTGAATATCAGCGGGAAAAGACAAACTTCAATAAGCAATTGCTGAAACAAATGGGTATGCGTAAGAGAAAAAAGAAAAAGAAATATGATCCCTATTCAAAAGCTATACATAAAATTAATTCCAGATGGATTAAAGACCAAATGTGAGAGTATCTTTATAACTCTGAGATGGACAAGTCTGCCAAACTGAGACACAAGGAACAAATAAAGAAATTAATAAATTTGCCTTGTCAGATTATAAATTTGTTTTTTAAAAACAGGTATTGTAAACAAAGTAAAAAGACAGGCCACAAACTGGGAGAAGATATTTATCACTATACAGTCAAATATAACACATTAAGAACTCTGAAAACTAAGTTTTAAAAAAAGGCAACATCCTAGTAGAAAATATTGGCCAAAGGCATGAATAGGCAGTTCACAGAGAAAATTAAAATGGCCATTAAACATATGAAAAAATGCTCAACTCCATTAGTAAAGTTAATTGGCAAAGTAAAACCATCATGATGTAACATTTTACACCCACTAGACAAGATGAAGTGTTGGCAATGATGTGAAACAACAGGATGTCAAACCCTGATGGACGACTGATAAAATCACTTTGGAAAACAACTTGGCACACGGTAGCTGAAGAGCAGTACATGCTCATCATGATACCAGATTCACCAGAGGAAACTTCTGTCCCTAGTGGTTTGCCAGGGGTACTAGTGGAAGGACTATACTACCACCGCAAGTGTTTGGAATTACCAGCACATGGCAATATTTAAAAAGCAGATGGACTTCTACTGGGCTTAATTACTTTTTGCAAATTCTCTACAGCATCGCACCACTGTCTCACTGCTTGTACCTGGGATAAACCACTCCTACTCCACTCTGGTACACTATTACTTACCCCCATACACTGAAAGACATGTAAAAATATGTTCATAGCAGCAATATGTTCAGTAAATATTTACCAACAGAGGATGAAGAAATGAATTTAATATATTCCTACAATTGTATACTATAACGCAGTGAAAATAAAATACATGTATCAACAAACAATGTTGATGGGAGAATGCAAGTCACAGAAAAAAGGGAACAAGTTAACATTTTCATAAAGTTCAAGAGCACACAAAACTATCTTTTATGACTACAAACATACATGGTAAGTATATAATGAAAACAGGGAATGACAGGAAAAATCATCGAAACAGGTACATGAGAGTGCCTTATTGATTGGCAATGATACCTTTTTTTGTTTTCTTTTGTCACTGACTTGTGCTCAGGTAATGTTCATTTTTTTAGGCTGGATGATACACTCAGGGTGTTATTTCTTTATCATGTTTTAATTACAGTTAACAACTTAAATATGTGCGCATATTCTTTCGTATGAAAAAGAAGTATTTCATTACTCAGAAAGTTTTTAATGAAAAGAATGAAGAACTAAATGGCCAAAAAACAAAAGGGAGCATGTGCAGACTATTCAAGCAGCAGACTGGTAGAGAAGAGAGGAGGAACAGGTACCAGGATCAACGCTTTTTTGTTTGTAAAGACCAAGGGCTATTTAATTTGTTTGCAGACAAATGAAAATGGAACCAGAAGCAGAGATTAAACAGGTATAGCTAATAAAAGTTGCTATTTTAATTAGGTTCTTTTTTCTTTGTAGAGTATCTCTGAGTTAATATAACAGCATCTTAGAATAGAATATATAAAAAGAAGAGATCCTGGAAAAAAAGAAACGTATACAGGTTAGTCTTTTTCCCCAAATAAATGATGTGCTTAAGTCTTACCTGAAGAACCTGGTCAACAGAGGCAACTGGATACAACATGATGAATAATATAAAAACATATAAAAAAATCACAGAAAAAACAAAAAAATCTGGAAAAGAAAGTACAAGTAAAACAAGTAAATTAGGAAATTCCTTTATATAAAAAGGCATCCAATAACAACTGGCATACTATCATTTCTAACTCTGGTTCTGAATACTTTCACTTCAGCTGATGAAATAAAGTATGTGCTCTGTTATTTCCTAGAGTACGAGACATTGTTCAGGGCACCCAAAAGATTCATATACACGATGTGATGTTATATTTAAACTCCATTAGCTTTAACCGTAAAAGTACTTCAGAAAATAATCAGCACTTAAAAAAACAAGACTCAGACCTTCATGGACATCTGCATGTTGCCCAAACGGATAGCTACTTTGTAAGATAGTAAAGTCAATATATAATGTACAAATAAGAGACTAAACTATGTGTGGCAAAATGAGATTATCATTTAAAACATGTATTCAATGACAATTACTATTGATTGTAAAAATGCTGAATAACACTTATTTTCAGTATTAGGTATGTCTTAATCCTAAACAGAGGCATTCTAACCTAAATGTGAATATATTTCTCATAAGTGAATCCCATTTCTTCACTGATTTACACTGTGAAAATGTTTCACAGAAAAAGCCAAAAGCCAAGAGACCGAGTTGATCTACTATTTTTTAAAGTGAGCTGACCTTATGGCTTGCTATGGGAGCTGGGAACAGCAAATCCACCCAGTAGTACTTTGTCTCACTTTTCTAACTCAAAAACCAAACTGCTTGCTCCTGGCCATTTTCTGAAGTGTGTACATACACACATACACATGCATGTATATAAGCATATACTTGTAGAATAATAAGCCATAAAAGCGGCTCCAAAATGTCCTAATTATATTGATAGCCCAAACTTTTTCCCGTTTTCCTTTGATCTGGACATTTATTTACAAGTTCCTATTTGAACTCCACTTCAAACTCAAACTTTCCTAAGACCACATACAAAAACTTTACCACGAAGCCTCCAGACTGGGTAAAGAAGTCACTCTCCTTCTACTGACTGGAAATGAAGGGTCTCAGTGCTACTTTTAAACGTGGAAGTTATTTGTAAATATAAACTTCGTTAATATCAATTCAAAACTACAGGTAAATATTTATCATTCTACAGAAACTATACTATATATTAATCATTCTTATGTTTATATATACCAGTGTGTAGGGGTATATATACATAGTTTTAGTAGCTTAAGCTGAAACTTACACGAACACTTATACCAAAAGTGGAGACACTTTTTTTACTATGCGCCACTGACCAAAAGGATTAAGAAAAACATGGGGCCAGGTGTGGTGGCTCACGCCTATAATCTCAGCACTCTGGGAGACCGAGGCCGGCGGATCATGAGGTCAGGATATCGAGACCATCCTGGCTAACACGGTGAAACCCTGTCTCTACTAAAAATATAAAAAATTAGCCAGGCATGGTGGCGGGTGCCTGTAGTCCCAGCTACTTGGGAGGCTGAGGCAGGAGAATGGCGTGAACACGGGAGGTGGAGCTGGCAGTGAGCTGAGATCACGCCACTGCACTCTAGCCTGGGCGACAGGGCGAGACTCCATCTCAAAAAAAAAAAAAAAAGAAAGAAAAAAAAAGGTGGGACCTATATTGGGTAAAAAGCAATTCTACTACACTGTAAATAGGAAATGTGACACCCTGTTTCACAAATGCAGCAACTAAGGTATCATATAAGTTCTATGGTCACTTAAGTAGTTATGGTCAGATAAGGAAAAAGTGTTTAGAAAGTGGTGGTTGGAAGTATATAAAAACAGAAAAGAAGACAAAATCAGAAAAGTACAAAAGCAATGGTCAGAATATAAATGGCAGAGAGAAACAAAGAGACTAAAAAAGAATTTCAATGAAGTAATACTCATATTGCATGTTTTTCAAATCCGACTGCAGTTTTCAAACCACAGCAAAAAGAGATTTGCGCCTGGTTCTTGACATGTGCGTTGTTGGCCAAAAAACAAACAAAAAAAAATAACTTACTCAAGCACAGAAGTGTCTTTACATCTACCTAAACAATGTTTGTTTCTCAAATGTTCATGTCTCTCCCACAGCCACCTCTTGGATCCCACCTCTAAAAATCTGCCAAGATTTCCATGTGAAAGAGAAAATAAGTAACTGAATCTATCTTTGTTTAGCCTGGAGAAAAAAAAAGGCACTGTTCAAAAAAGACACTAAGTGACAGGGGAGAAGGATGGCTGGTAGACATATAATCATACCAAATTTTAAAATCAATAAGGATTTCAACCAAGAATAGAAGAATTAGGTATTCACTTTAGAGAGGTATGAATTTCTCGTAGACTATGCTCTCAGCTCCTAGATTCTCCTAGCATTATAAGCAATGGCTTAGTAATTCTACTAACGTGTAAAATAAACATTCTTCACCAGAAGACAGTTATCAACACAAATTGTGTGTCACTGGTGATTGCAGGCCAGGGACAAGGGTGTTCCTTAAGATTTAGATTGTTTTAGATTGATTCTTCCACAAAGCTCTGTGAATCCGAACAAGTCATTTACAGTCAAATTATTTTATCTATAAAATGGGGATATAAAGATTCTGTAGGAAATAGTAGATTTTTAAGTATTCAAAGTATATAGCAACATTAAATTGAAATTATTATGAAATATTTTTCAGCTGTGGCAACATATGATGTGCTGTTCATGATACCAGATCCCACCGATGGACTATGGTATCAAAATAAGGTACCAGAAAGGATTTCCTTCATATTCTCCTTAGTGACTCTGAAATAAGGTAGACACACATACAATATTCATCCCTAATATATATCTCTTTGTTCCTTCCCCAAACAATAACTAGGACTAACTAACCTACAGCCACAAATCTTAAGCCTTTTTATTCCTATCCCTCTCCCTCATCCAGTTATGTCTTTTAAAGGTCACCTTATTCTGTAGGGCCTCTAGGTATCTGAACTGCTTCAACCAATTTAGGCATGCTAGATGAATAGGAAAAAGATACACAAGCCCTGAATAGGAAAGATACTGGCAATTCAGTAGTAATGCCTTCATAGATAGACAAAGGGATTGGGTAGCACAAGCAATAAACTGTAGGGCTGATCCAACAAGAAACTGCATTAAAAATTGAAGCCAAATCCAAGAAATCATGACTAGTTAAAGGAGAGTGTTAAGAATTAAGTGCATATCACCCTTGAAATGAAAGCAGCTGAATGAGAAAACGTTAACAGTGAAGCTCAAGTTGAAAACAGAGAACCACACAGACTGAAGTAAGTTTAATTTAGATTGAAAGTGAACCAGTACAAGGAAAAAAACTCAAAAGAGAGTTCCTTAAATGCCTAAGGATGAGATTAATTCTTAAAAATGTAATTTCAAAATACATTTAACACATTACACACCATTTATAGAGAGCAACAACTGGCAGGTCCTAGCAAAGGACGCTGCATGGACTCCCGTGACAGACAGACAAGAGGTGAAAACTAGCAGAATGCCTGCATCAACCGTACTGCTCCTTTTGTGCTTTTGAGAAGGCATGTTTTATAACAGAAAGTGCTTCTGTTTACCCACTGAGAGAAGTACACTAGCTCATAATAGGAAAGGCAATCGAGTTTTATGCTTATATTTCTGCTAAATATAGTAATACATTTTTAAATCATCCAGGGGCCAACAATAGTGTTTATTATTTATTCTAGTAAATTGGAAATTAAACGAGACTACAAAATTTCTTAACCCTTTTTAAAAAAGTTTTCCAAACATATAGAAGATGCATTTTAGAAACAGGCAACTAATATTTTCCCTTTCTCTTTTTTAATTTTAACAGTGTGGATAGGGTAGATCTCTAAAATTAACTTTCTTGATAGAGCTGTTTTGCTTGCAAACCAGTCTGAATACCAGTTTTCTTCAAATAAAAAAAAAAAAAGCAATGTTTTTTCATAGATGTTTTAGCTACTCTTAAATGTGTTCAATATTTCCTTGAAATTTAAAATGTTGAACTAAAAATAAAACATATACCAATGTTAATGATTAAATTCACCTTATAATAAGTTATCTGTAGTAAAAAATCCTTTTAGAAATACCGTGAGCAAACCTTCTATGGAAGGTTTTTCATCCCAAAGCATGGTTCTAATACGGTTCTTAGTACTACAGGTATTAGTATGGTTATACAGCAATATATAACTAATAAATAATAACACAGTTATTTTTTAGTTTTTTTTACAGTTCTTAGTAACAGTCATTAGTATAGTTATATAGCAATATATAACTAATAAATAATAATATAGTAATTTTTAAAATAAGAAACATCAGTTCCAAAAAGGGGGCAAATAAAGGAAAAATTACCAGTAAGATCAGATTTTAATCTTACCTGTCCAAAATATAAAGTAATAAAACTTGCCCTACAAACCAACAGGGTAGAAGTGACAAATAAGATAACGTATGAGAAAATGCCTTATAAATGCTAATATGAGACAGAGACACTAACAGTTGTGACTCCTACGACATACCGATACCTGTGACCTGGCATCTTGCCAACTAGAACACTGCCACCTCGTCATAACTACAGCAAAAGAATAATTGCTATTCGCTCCAAGATACTGCAGAAGTCTAAAAGTTGTTCCATATATTAGTGTGTTCTCCATTTTTTTTAATTGGCAATTTATATGTAGTAACTGATTTTTTCCATAAACTCTAATTTTGATCAATCAAAATGGTATATTCTACTGCCATAGACAAGTCCACAAGGGCACAGGCCCCCATTCAGCCTGTGCTGAATGACCCTTTCTTCAGTAGCAAAGATACTAGAAACGAAAAATCCCAGAGGTGAACACAGGCCGTACCGGTGTCGGAAATGAAGAAGACGGCCGATGCTATGCAGCCTGCACCGGAGGAAAGTGTAATACCTACTGTTCCAACTGAGGAACCTCTGTCTCTGCTTCCAACCCTAACTCCCTCCGCAAGGGGTTGAGGAACCTCTGTCTCTGCTTCCAACCCTAACTCCCTCCGCAAGGGGTTGAGGAACCTCTGTCTCTGCTTCCAATCCTAACTCCCTCCGCAATGGGTTGCAGAAATAAAAGCTGCAGCCAGAGGCAGTAGGATGTGAAAAACAACAGTGTTTAACACTGGTGACTTTAACTTTAAATTTAGGGTGGCAATTACCAATGAAAGTAAAACAAAACAGTAAACATCTAAATCACTAAGTTCATTCTATCTGTGAAGATCTGGTTTACTGTGGAAAAGACAGTTATAATTATTCTCTTCTACATTAGTTTTAAAGGGGCAAGGCAGGGTGGAAATCACAATAAATGCCAAACTTACAATTTTTGTAGCAAGGTTGCCTGAAGGGTTTTCCTTTTGAAAAGGCAATTGCCACTATGAGGTACTGAAAACTGGAAATAAAAAATACTGTGGTATTTTCATAATTTTGTATATTATGTTCATCAAGTTCGGTTTCATTGTCTAAGTGTGAAGAATTCCAAAGCAGGCTTCCTGTTGTATTACAAGCACTAGAACACATGCAAAAAATGCTTGCATTAGTAAACATAATACTCATTTCCCAAAAGAAATCAATCTTACCTTAATAGCCCTGAATCACTATCATAACAAACAGAAATATGATGATATTTATAGCAAAAGGTCCAACAATATCAAAATAAGATATATAAAACAGGTACAAAGGTACAAAGAGTATGAAGGGTTTTCTCTTCAGTCAGACATCTCGATCACTTAAAAAATTAGAATCAAGTAAGAAATATTTAATAAGCCTCCCTCAGTTTTTTAATTTTGGCAGGAATTTTAGCAGAGTAAAAGCAGACAGACAATGGGCTTGACCCAAGCTCTATCACTTTTCAGCGTGAACTGAGGAAACAGTATTTACTCTCTCTGAGCCTACCTCCTCGCTGGTCAGTGTTGGTACCTACATCACAAGTTGACATGGGGACTAGTAGGATGACTTGTGCAAATGCCTAGCAAGCCCCCAGTGCTTGATGGCCCTCAGTATCCTCCAGTTGTGGCTCTCCCTCATTTCTACTTTCAGGTAGGCAGGACCATGAGGCACACAAACAACTAATTATGAGAAGTCCCAAACGATCATTACTGAAGCATTAACTATAAACACAAGTAAGTGCTCACAAAATGTGATTAACATTAACAGATGATGCTGCAAGTGAACTATGAAAAGATTCTCAAGAGAATTCCACCTCTTTTCTTTTTCTCATGTGCAGTGTTTTTATGCACACATAAAAAATGTAATGTTAAATCTCTTAAAATCTTCTAAAATGTTTAAAGATAATACCCTTCAATTAAGCAAACTAGAAATAAATGTTTACATCTGAAAATTTAATTCTACAAAATTAACACGTTTAACTAAAATGATGTTATAATTTGTGATCTATAGAGCACTCTACACTCTACAAATAGCAAATGCACCTAATTTATTTTTCCCCATAAGTTTCAAAATGCCATTTCCTAAACTGGGGGAAGAGAGATTAGAAGTACAAAACACTCTGGGTTTAGAAGAGGCCCCAGAGATTAATTCCAACTTTCTTATTTTACAGATAAGTAACGCTCAATATTAAGAAACTGATCTAAGATCCCCATCTTGGTAGTGATTATTAGGTTTTTGCCTGAACATCTCCCCAAAGACAGGAGTGACCGTGATATACAGGCAAACACAGGCCAAATTATGCAAGTGTTTAAAGCAGTCGGCATGCAAACTTTGTCTCAAAAAACAATCTCTTGGCTCGCTGCAGCCTCTGCCTCTCAGGTTCAAGTGATTCTCCTGCTTCAAGTCTCCCAAGTTGCTGGGATTACAGACAGGCACCACCATACCTGGCTAATTTCTGTATTTTTAGTAGAGACGGGGTTTCGTCATGTTAACCAGGCTGGTCTCGAACTCCTGGTCTCAACTAATCGAACTCCTGGTCTCAAGTGATCTACCTGCCTCGGCCTCCCCAAAGTACTGGGACTACAGGTGTGAGCCATCGCACCTGGCACAAACTTTTATATAAACTTCTACACTCATTTTTATATCATACATGTTGCACATATTTTATATAGATTTTTACACAGATTGACCAACTTACTCTGATTTTGGATGCCACACTTCATACCAAGGTTGCTGCTTGACCCAAAAAAAACCCAAAGATTGAAATCCAATGCAGATGATAATCTGAGACAAAACGGAGAAGAGAAGGGCCCCAGATATAAGACCCGAAGGTGGTCTTTGTGCTACAAGTTCCTTCCAGGCAGGATTTAAACTCACTATATTGAAAAGAAAAAGAGGAAAGGTTTGTATCTACATTCATCTGTCACTACATAAGGCATAACTAGATTCATTTATGAACTTCAAAATTTGTTTTGCCTAGCAACTCTTTAATATAACAAATCTCCAAAACCAAGTCACATATCGTACACATTTACATAATCTGTAAAAGTAAACAGTGTAGGCTTTTTGAAAAATGCCTCAGGAAGAATTTTTACATTTCTATTGAAATTCAGCAGTAATATTAACAAATAAAAGTAAAACTAGGCCAGGCATGGTGGCTCATGCTTGTAATCCCAGCAATTTGGGAGGCCATAGTGGGAGGATCACTTGAGCCCAAGAGTTTGAGACTCGCATGGGCAACATAGTGAAACCCCATTTCTACAAAAAATAAATAAATAAATAAATAATTTTAAATTAAAAAAATAGTAAAACTAAATATAAACACAGTAACTATAAAGTTGATCATCTCATATATTTAAGAGACCATTATTTTCTGAATCTTTTAATTGCAAAACTACAGTTAAAATAATACATACTTCTTCCTCTTACAATATTAACAATGTTTGAAGCAATATAAACACAGCAGAAACAGTTTTTAAAAAGGCTTTCATTACTTATTAAGGTGGTATACAACACAAGTTTTCCACTATAAAGTTTCTATTTTTCATCTGGGCACAGTGGCTCATGCCTGTAATCCCAGCAATTTGGGAGGCCGAGGCGGATAGATCACTTGAGGTCAGGAGTTAGAGACCGGCCTGGCCAACATGGTGAAACCCCGATTCTACTAAAAATATAAAAATTAGCCGGGCATGGTGGTATGCACCTGTAATCCCAGCTACTCAGGAGGCTGAGGCAGGAGAATTGCTTGGACTCGGGAGGCAGAGGTTGCAGTGAGCTGAGATCGTGCCACTGCACTCCAGGCTGGGTGACAGAGCCAAACTCTGTCTCAAAAAAAAAAAAAAAGAAATTTCTATTTTTCCCTTTGTAACCAACACCTTGTGAAAAGATACTTTGAGATTGTGAAAATCCTGCTCCCTATCAAACTTTCACTAGTTTTATCACCTACTAAAGGTAAGTGGTTCTCCACCAGAGGATTTTTGCACCCCAAGGGAGTATGTGGCAATGTCTGAAGATATTTTTTGTTCTAATCTAGGAGACTATGGGAAAATAGGCATAAAGGACATTGTTGAGACAAATGACAAAACCTGAATATGGGTTTTGGACCAGATAATATTACATCAATGTTAAATTTCCTGATCTTTACAACTGTATTTAGTTACATAAAACAATGGTTTTGCTTTTAGAAAATATACACTAAAATTGTCAGAGGCAAAAGAGCATACTGACTCAAAACTTATTTTCAAATATTTCAGGGAAAAAAACAAGAGACAGAACAATAAAAAAAATTGGGGCAAGATATAAACAGCTGGTAAATATATTTACAAGGAATCTGGAGAGGTGTGAGCTATGTTACAACTGTTGATGTAAATTTACAAAAATTTCGTAAGTCACACATCAGAATTTCATACACTTTAAAAATCAATAGCAAAGCAAAATACTCACTTGTAAATACCACTACCAAAATGATTGCCAGATCAATGAAGAGAAACTGGAAGTCTCCTAGGTTACTTAAGATCTATAGAAGTAATTTTAAAACATTATTAGGTTTTGGAATTATTTTATAGTGTCCCCAGGTTTTATTAATAGTTTGGATTTTCCCAAAAATGACAACTTCAAAATGACACTTGGACCTGCTTAAAAATTGAAATATATGTGTCTCTGAAATTAACTATAATATATATTTGCAAATATTTGATTTAGTATATTAGTATAAAAGGCATCTCCTTAAAATTCGTTCACTAGGCCAGGCGCGGTGACTCACACCTGTAATCCCAGCACTTTGGGAGGCCGAGGCAGGCGCATCACGAGGTCAAGAGACGAGACCATCCTGGCCAACACGGT
This sequence comes from Rhinopithecus bieti, assembly GCF_001698545.2. Lineage (NCBI taxonomy): Eukaryota > Metazoa > Chordata > Mammalia > Primates > Cercopithecidae > Rhinopithecus > Rhinopithecus bieti. Next base: position 8,122,856 of record NW_016805666.1, read on the forward strand.
TTTTTGGCGAAAAGAAAACACTAACATTTACTCAAAATATTCAACGTTGTAAATTAGTATCCTCATCTAATACCATCCCTTCTGATACTTTCTACAAATGATAAAATGGGATAGTGTCACCATGAGTCTTTAGGATGTCGGAACACTTTGATTATAAAATCTGACAGGGTACCTGTGGCCATTGCTGCTTATACTTTTTCTCCAAATGCAAACCATTCCCCAAATTCAACAAACCACTGTTGAAACATCTTTTCTCATTTTAACTTTTTCAATCTGCTACTCAAACTACAGTAAATTGAAGGTACATTTATAGGTACTACTCACATTAACAATTACTAATGGATGCACTCAAAATCAAACATAACATCTTAATTTACTGTGCACATTAAGTGTTATCTCTGCACACAGTTAATACTCACAGAATACAGGAGAGTAACACTGAAGTACTGGATAATGCTGTACAATGCCATAAACTTAAACACACAGAAGGAAGTTATTAAAGCAGCACGGCCTTCTCTGCGAAAAGAAATCAAATACTGGCATATGAATAAAAGCATTTTAAACTCCTTTTCCAAACCACAATTTATCTTGACACATGAACATCAACATTCAATGGCTACAACAAAGTGCTCACATCCACCAAAAGAACTAAACCAAATGAGGAGTAGCAATCAATCTGTTACTAATAAGTTATAGCTCAAATGTGCTAATCTGCTAATATTAAACAAATTCACATGACTTTTTGTAATTTTCTCTTCTGTATTATTAGAGCAGGAGAAAAGGGATGAGAAAGATTGTAATTTGTACTACCTGATAAGGTTTGGCACACAGGAAATACTAGGCGTTTTAGAGGTGAAGGGAGATGCCACTGAAGCTTCGAGCTCTGATAAGGAAATGCCTCCGTGTGCCCTCTTCAAAGCCTAATAATTTTAAGACAACTGGTTAAGTTTTGTGAATATGATTTAGGCTAGAGTAAGAACTACAAAAGTAAATCACAAAAACTATACTTACGCCACAATCATTTGCACCATCACCACACATCCCAACAAAATAACTAAGAGACAAAACAATGTTAAGATTTTAATTAATTTCTTAAACTACAAAACATTTAAACTTATTAAGATTTTTCTATTACAGTATTATCAAGAGCTAACACACCAAGATTCCCCCAGTGGAACTACTGAATCTTTTTATTATAATGAACACAGGCGTGCTGCTTTGCAAACAGCACCAGACCGCAAGTGAAATGAGCTAGGTTATTGTCCTATTTGTCACATTATTGGCAAATCATTTTGGTGTCTCAATTTCCTCATCTTCAGAGCAAAGCGCTTGTGCCTACAGTCTTTAGTATGGCTACTTTTAAATTTATCAGTGAAAATTTATCCCTTAATAACCTGAAACATAACTGTTTACTAAAATGATTAGCCACTTCTATCAAGGTAGAGCACCTGAAAGAATGAAGTCATAGGTAGCACCTGGAGAAAAAACTGTGGCTACTGTACTTTAGCTAAATAAAAAGCCTATGAGACTTTTTTAAAGAGGCACTTAAAGTTCTCGTCTACCTTACAGATCCCAATTATATAAATATGAAATATTAGTATAAGAAACATATATAAAATTATTTTCTGATGCTGAAATTAAACTATAATTCATCAAAACCAAAAACAAAAAAGACACCAATACTTACTCAACATTTTGCAATGCTTCTATCAACTGTGTCTTCTGATCAGGTGCCATACGAGCAAACACGGTGCCATGTAACATCAACTGGAAAAAAATCAAATACATTTCTTAAAAATATTGCTCACGATGTAGTCATGTGAACACATACATACACCCAAATTACTTACCTTAGGAACAAGGTCTTGAAAATGCTCCAGTATCACTGAAAATGATTTTCCATTCATTGCAAAATGGTAACGAGTCATTTGAAGATCCTCTAAGCTATCATGGACCAATTTAACTGGAATAGCCTGTGTATGAGACATTGGGAACAATATTTAGGCAACCAAACCAAGTAAAAACAATTCTATTTTAAACATATTTGTTCTAAAACTGAATTCTTTCATTTGATATGTTCCACAACATACTGAAAGCCTGACATTTATTCAAAGTAAAAAGAAACTCAATTAAATATCAGTTTCAATTTGAAACGATGCATGAACTGAGTATGATGGACCACCTGCATCATTTATCACTAGTTATTTGAAGAATATGATAAACATCTGGAATTCTTATACTTTAAAACTATGCTTCTCATCTCAGCTAAATATCAAAATTTGAACATTGAGATTCCTGGGTCTGCCCCAGTCCTAATGAAATATAATCTCTGAAAAAATAGCCCAGACTTCTGTTTTCATTTAGTTTTTGCTTTACTGTGTTTTAATGCACCACTTTTTTTTTTTCCAGACTAAATTTAAACCAACAAACTTTAAAAGGGACAATCAATTTTGACCTTACCTCTGAGGCAATTGCTGATGGATGACTGCACTGTGTGAGGGAGTCTGCATAATGCCAATTTATTTTGGCAACTTTCCCATCCTTTGGAGGTAATGCTTCAGCAATAATCACTTTATCCTGAGGTAGAATCATTCCACAGTCTCTGGCCACAGAGACAGCAGTCAACATATTGTCACCTAATTTTCAAAGTATTTTAAATGCATTAAAATTAAAATGGAAACGTGAACGTTATCAAACAAGTACTTGCTGAGAATCTACTACAGTCTCCACGACTGGGCTGGCGGAATCACGATAATGTATGGTTCTTCCCCTTAGAGTTTAAAAATCACAAAATTGGGCCGGGCGCGGTGGCTCAAGCCTGTAATCCCAGCACTTTGGGGGAGGCCGAAACGGGCGGATCACGAGGTCAGGAGATCGAGACCATCCTGGCTAACACGGTGAAACCCCGTCTCTACTAAAAAAATACAAAAAACTAGCTGGGCGAGGTGGCGGGCGCCTGTAGTCCCAGCTACTCGGGAGGCTGAGGCAGGAGAATGGCTTAAACCCAGGAGGCGGAGCTTGCAGTGAGCTGAGATCCGGCCACTGCACTCCGGCCTGGGCAGCAGAGCGAGACTCCGTCTCAAAAAAAAAAAAAAAAAAAAAAATCACAAAATTGGAGCGTACTTAACAAAAGAAGCCTCAAATAATACAAGCATGCATATGCTAAAGACAACATCTCATCCACAATTGTTAAAGCCAAATAAATTCTCAGTCTTTTCCAGTCATGCACTATTTGTATCTACACAATGCCTGGCACAGCGCTACACACAGATCAGGTGGCTCAATAAGTATTTACCGAAATAACTTTGTAGTGACTAGTGGTCTGTGCAAGAACACCAACACTATACCATAGGAAAGGATGAATTACAAAAGCAAGATTATACAAAACAAAAAGTTAACAAAGGTAATAAGAACAGATGTAATTGAGAAACAAGAGAGACAACTTCTCAGTCATGAGAAGAAAGAACAGAAGAGCAGCAAGAACAGGATCTTAAAGGAGAAGCAGGCAAAGGTTTGTGGATCCCACTGCTACCAAAGCAGAAGAGTGAGATATTTCTTTCCTCAATTTCCACACATTATTTCCAAGAATATCCTCCTATGACTTTTGGTGTACAAAGTCATATTCTGGCAAGGGGGAAACAATTTAAAAATAAATGAATAAATAAAAGAGGAGGACAAGGAATGGGTGAAAAGTGCCTTGACAGAGAAGACACAAGAACTAAGAATTGCTGGGATGTTAACAGACTTAGTTATCTTGAGTTATACGGTAAAATTATGTTATTAGATAGATCTCAAGAGTCTAAAACACAAAAATGTATACAGACTTTCTCCATATTAGTCTTACTGAACACATAAGTGCCATTAAGTATCTTAAATCTGATTATCTGCTAAGGAAAAAAACAAAAACCAGCTACCACAATTTTACACAGCTAAGGAGTAAGAGTTATCTAATATTATTAACCGTAGAGTAACATCAGGAGAATCCCTTAGATGTACTAGAAAAAAAACAAAAAACAAAAAGTAGGCTACTTTACCAGAATTCAAGCTAGGGTAATAAACAATATCTTACACATAAAAATTTCATGCTATCAAGTATCTATTAATCATTTTCTATGTACTCGACAGTTCTAAAAATTGCAAAGGACCCCAACATGAGTAAAACGTAATCCTAACCCTCAAGAATCTTATATTCTAGTAGAGAAAACAAATCTACAAATAACATAAGGTATAATAAGTGGTATAAGAAATACATGAATAAAGAGAGAAAACAAAAGGATTCAAGTTTAAATTTTACAATGTACTTTTACTATTCTACTATATTTTCTATAAATAGGATTTGGTAGACCTCAAAAAGAATATGACAAAGTTATCTTGCACTTGGGAAAATATTCAGAGCTAAAAGAGAACTTAGGTTGAAACCACGATAGAACATATAATATTATTTTATAACTGATTATCCCTCAATATTGTATAACTTCAACTCTGTCACACTCCATTTTGTTCTGTGTTCTTCGATAAAGTCTAACCTGTGACCATGACGGTGCGAATGTTGGCTTTATGCAAATCTTCAAGTACTGCAGGGGTTTCTTGCTTTAATTTGTTCTGCATTATAATTAATCCCATAAAATCCATGTTGTTCTCAATTGCATCTCTGCAGAAAAAGAAGTTTTAACACATAATGGTTTAGTCAAGTGAGTAAGCAACTTATGTACACACACTTAAAATATCTAAGCAATTAAAAATGTCTAAGTTATAACACAGTTTAAAATATATATAAATTAAAACATTTTATATGCTGAATAAACCACGTGTTCTGGAGTTCAATATCTCAATATAATACTCATTTGGAAATGTACGTCACTGTACACTAAACAATTCTAGTACTAGGAATATTCATCTTGTATATTATCCAAAAATGTGTAAGCATAAATATATTCTTTACTGCCCTCTACAACATATCCTAATTTAAATGTTAAGTGAAAAAGAAAAAACTGTGCCACAAGCACATTCAATAGTTTTCGTGGATTCATTATCAAGTCTGAGATCAATTCTATAAAACAATTACTGATCCTGAAAATGTGACACAAGAACCATTAGCAATCCAATAATGAGATCTACTTGGGACTCAGACATGGGTCTTTGAAAATATTACTAATATAGTTATCAAGATGCTATTCTTTAACTGAGTATCAAGAATGCACCAGGCACTATGCTAGTCACTGGGAGGTTAAAGACAAAAAGGGATGATCTCTACTCGCAAGAAACTTGGGTGGGGAAACAGACATGCACCCAAAGAGATGCACACAAAAATAGTATGTGCTTTAGCACTGTAAAAGAGATGAAGTCTGTTCAGTAATAGTCACGTTCTTAGGAAATCTCAGGTCAGGCATGGTAGCTCATGCCTGTAATCCCAGTACTTTGGGAGGCTGAAATAGGAGGACTGCTTGAACCCAGGAGTTTGAGGACAGCCTGGGCAGCATAGTGAGACCCCATCTCTACAAAAAATGAAAAAACAATTAGCTGGGCATGGTGGCCTGTGCCTGCAGTCCCACTATGAGGAAGGGCTTGAGGAGCGAGGGTCATTTAAGGCCCAGGTGGTCAAGTCTGCAGTGAGACGGGTTTGTTCCACTGCACTCTAGCCTGAGTAACAGAGAGAGCGCCTATCTCAAAAGAAACAAACGAAAAAGGAAAACAAACAAAAAACACCTCCACTGACCTAAACTATATCATAGAAATTTTTTTCTCACTGGGGAAGGAGGAGGGTTTGAGGTCAAAGACTAGAAAATTTCAGACTTGGAATAACCAAACAATTTTTCTAACAAAATTCCAATAAGAGTTGCTTGAAGTATGTATCTATGAAATCTAAAATCTTTGAAACACCTAATTTCTAACAATGGGTGGTAAAGATATTAGAGAATAGTTGAGAAAATTAATATAAATGAAACTGCTGGTGGTAACAGCACGAAAAAGCCTTGAAACCTGAAATTGTATTTCAAAGTGCAAAGCTGTATCAATGTGAAGACACTGTGTCAAAAGCACTAAGCCATTTTCCTTCAGGCACTAGTTTCTGGCTTCAGCTCGTCTCCTAACTCTCTCATACCGTATGAATGACACAGATCATGGAAATCTTACCCTCTAGTTAGTGAACAGTCCAATATTCAAGATATAAAGGCTTAGGCTATAAGGGAAATGCTAAAACCCATTCCTACAAGGTAAAATGGAAACACAGAGGTCTCAGTGGAAGGGTAAAGAAGAAAGGGAGTAGAGAAAGAGAGGAAAGTTAACAAGGAGGGACAGAGTATCCTCAGCACAAGGAACAGTCTATCCAACGGCATGGAAGGATGTCTCAAGATGACATGCTCAAGAACTATAGGCGGCTGGATGCAGTGGCTCACACCTGTAATCTAAGCACTTTGGGAGGCCAAGGCGGGCAGATCACGAGGTCAGGAGTTCGAGACCAGCCTGGCCAACACAGTGAAACCCCGTCTCTACCGAAAATACAAAAATTAGCCAGGCATGGTGGTGTGCACCTGTAGTTCCAGCTACTCAGGAGGCTGAGGACAGAGAATCACTTGAATCCGGGAGGCAGAGGTTGTGGTGAACTGACATCGCGCCACTGCACTCCAGCCTGGGCAACAGAGCGAGATTTCGTCTCAAAAGAAAAAAAAAAAAAACTGTAGGCAATTCAATAATTAGTGTTTATGGGAGAAAATGGCAGAGGTATCCATTTTCTTATCCCCTAGCACCCTTGCTGGTGTGAAGCTATAAACTAAGAAGAGACTAACGTGTCCTTAGTAGGAATTAGGATATAATATTGAATACATTTGTGGTTCCCGACATGCATATGTATCACATAATTTGGGTAGAGGTGTTTCTTTTTTTTTTTTTTAACTCATGCTTAGACCATCTCCCCCATATAGGCAATTTAGCAGGACAGCCAAGTGACACTCCTTTCTGCTTACAAAAAGCTAGGTACATCATGAAGTATTCCTAAACAAAAATGCTATCCTCAAAGGTAGGTCTGTATCAGTTACAGTCAAAGTGACAAAACTTGAATATGACACTGTCATTTGATGGGGGGAATGGAGAGCACTGGGGATTAGCAAAGAAGTGGAGTAGAAGGAGCTTGGTTACTATAACTCATTATATTCTGACTGAATTAGTAGTTAGATCTAACCCCTGGGCAAAAGTGAGAAGATCAATTGGAGAAAATAAACTTCTATAAAATTACATTTACTGTTCTTGGAATGCGCCTGACACACAGTGGGCACACAATAATTAACAAATTGAAAATAGTTTCAAAGAGCTTTAAGAAAAAAAATATGGGTCGGGCGCGGTGGCTCAAGCCTGTAATCCCATGCACTTTGGGAGCCGAATGGGCGGATCACGACGGTCAGGAGGATCGAGACCATCCTGGCTAACACGGTGAAACCCGTCTCTACGAAAAATACAAAAAAACTAGCCAGGCGGGGTGGCGGGCTCTGTAGTCCCAGGCTACTCCAGAGGCTGAGGCAGGAGAATGGCATAAACCCGGGAGGCGGGAGCTTGCAGTGAGCTGAGATTGGCCATTGCAACTCAGCTGGGGTGACAGAGCCAGGGACTCCATCTCAAAAAAAACAAAAAAAAAAAATAAAAAAAATATGATGTTACAATAACATAAGGAAACATAGGTCAACAGTCAATACAGAAAGATCACTTAAGGCCAGGAGTTCGAGGCCAGCCTGGCCAACATGGCAAAAACCCCGTCTCTATTAAAAATAAAAATTAGTCAGGTGTGGTGGCACATGCCTATAATCCCAGCTACTTGGGAGGATGAGGCACAAGAATCGCTTGAACCTGGGAGGCAGAGGTTGCAGTGACCTGAGACTGAGGCACTGCACTCTAGCCTGGGTACAGGGTGAGACTGTCTCTCAAAAAAAAAAAAAAAAAAAAAACTCAGAATGAAAGGAAATCAGGCAGTGGGGAAAATGTACTTTTACTTCAATCACCTAAAACAATATTGTATTAGATATCTTTTCATACATTCAATAAATACTCAATTACATGCAAATTACTGTGCATGAATGATATAAACATAAATGATGATGACTGGGAAACTAGGAAAGCCATTCAACCTCACCTGCTAATATTCTGTACTTTATGCCACGTCAGTTTTGACTCTAATTTTCTGTGTGCAAGAGCAATCACACGGAAGCCCTGTTTAGTGAAGTCTTCCAAAACGTTCTGAAAATCGACAGGAACTTTTTAAAAGAAAGAGCAAATGTCATTGTTAGAGTTGCTAATACAAGTTTACACAAATACCAGAATTTTACACCCAAAGCACAGATATTTCCTTACCTGTTTCAGGTTTACAAAGACTGGCAATGACCTCGGGTGCTCCTTTCATGTAGGCATCCATTTTCTTATCCCCTAGCACCCTTGCAACCACACTCATACGTTGCAAAGCAGAAGAAAATGGAAACTGGCGAACAATTCCTATCTCATAAATAGCCTATATAATTTCAAAAGATGCACAAGCACTTATTATTCTTAAAAAATCAAAACAAATATACTTAGGTAACAAGTAAACATTCTTCACTTACTGGAAGTTCAAACAGCTCCTAAAAACGAAACAAAACAAGAAGAAATAGTACAGATTAATTCTATTAACATACTGAAGTTAGAAAAAGTTTAACTAAGCATCCACAACACATTATTTGGAAAGAAACAAGCGACTGGTTTTCAGAGTCAGGATTCAAGATTCCTTCCATACTATTTCCCATTTTTAAAAAGTATGTTCTTAAAATATTTTCAAATGTTCTGCTATCCTGAAAATATTAACATTCAAGTACTAAAATAAAATAAAGGGTGCAAGCAAGTGTACATACCAAAAAACAAAAACTAAAAATTAAAAAAATAATAAACTGGCCAGGCACAGTGGCTCATGCCTGTAATCCCAGCACTTTGGGAGGCCAAGGCGCGTGGATCACTTGAGGGCAGGAGTTCGAGACCAGACTTATCAACATGACGAAACTCTGTCTTCACTAAAAATACAAAAATTAGCCGGATGCGGTGGTGCGTGCCTGTAATCCCAGCTACGCAGGAGGCTGAGGTGGGAGAATCGCTTGAACCTGGTAGGTGGAGGTTGCAGTGAGCTGAGATCTCACCCACTGCACTCCAGCCAGGGTGACAGAGCGAGACTCCATCTCAAAAAATAATAATAAACTCTGGAAAGAACAAATATAAACAGGAAGGAAAATGAATTACCCAGAATCTTGCCAACCAGTTAAACAAATAAGATAAAGTGGTGTTTATTAGAATCTTGGTAAATTTCTTGGATATGTAATAGTTATACATGTAAAAAAATTTTCAGGTAACTTAAAAAACAATAATAAACTAAGGGGAATATATTTGAAAATTCACCTGAAAGTAAAGCCTTTCATACATACTTTTTATTAAATTCTAGGAATACAGATGCAATTTAAGAGGATTAACCACCAGCTGTATAAATCACAAGGCACTAAGCTGCTCAGTAAATAGGAAGGAAAAGTGATAGGACTGAAAATTAAATCTCAACATAGAGGTGTAGTTTCTGAGAAACGCAGTTAAAATATTCCTATCTCTGCATAAGAGTTAAATAAAGGACTTGTGACTTCCTCTTCTAGCAACATTTCAAAATGAGAATGAAATGTAAGTAAGCAGGCTGGGGGCGGTGGCTCACACCTGTAATCCCAGCACCTGGGGAGGTCAAGGTGGGGGATCACTTGAGCCCAGGAGTTTGAGACCAGCTTGGGCAACATAGCAAGACCTTGTCTCTATAAAAAATAAAAATTTAAAAATAAATATAAGTAACCACCAACAGTTTTATTTAGCTTTAAGTGATTTCTCACCATTTCTTGGTTTCCTGCAGGGGTAGATTCAGGAAGCAGCTGTTTGGGAGGACGAACCACTGTGGGCATAATTCGATTATGAAGTGCTGTTTCTTCTTCAGTTGCCTCTTCCAGAATCTGGGGAGAAAAAACAAAACAAAACAAAAAAACAACCATTCAAGCACTGCTTCATAAAATTGAATTCATGGTTCCATTTTTAAATGGAACATTATGGCCATTTTCAATAATTAAAAAAAAATGTATGTCCAAGGAACAGAAGAGCACTACTGGATCACTAACATAAGTAAAAGAAAATATGAACAAAGATGTTGAGTTAGATAGCTAGCAACCCACGGGAGAACGGTTGCTTCATTCAGGGTTAGAAGCAGAATAAAGAAACAGAAACTTATCTCGCTTCACTCTTACAACTTGTTGGGTTTAGAGACTAGCTCTGCAAAAGACAAAAGGTCTTGCAGTCCCCAGAATTTTCAGTCTCATCCAGTGATTCCCTTCTGCTACCAAGAAAGGATTCAAAAGTGCACAGAGCTCAGATATGGTTAGCAGAACCACTGGGCCAAGAACGGGCTACAGTACAAAGATGGGAGTTTAGAGTTTTTCGGCTTGAATACTTCTAGTTAAGCTACTACTTTGAAGAACCTTTTTTTGGTGAAAACGTTCAAAGAAAAACCTATATTAAACACACGCTGTAACTAGTGGGATCAATAAATGAGAAAATGATAGGGAACTGTGAAAAATTAGTCAATTTTGTACAATTCTAAGACACTTTTTTCGTATCTTAACATCTCTAAAATTGGGATGCATCTTGTATCATATGACATCAATCACATCAAGTCACAGTTGTGACTGGCTATGTGAAACCATTTCATTGATAAGTAAGCTCTGGTAGGATCAAGCACCAAAGCAACTCAAGGCCAATGAAATATGCCATTATACAAATCTTCTTAATCAATTTCTTTGAAGATCCACCAACACTGAACACTAAATCTACTGAAAATCTATTCAGTTGGAGAAAAGTTTAGAGAAGAAAGATAAATCAGCCCATTTTTGTTATTCTCTCTACAAATGAAGTGAGGCCTCCTTTTTGGAATTAAATGTCAAGAGTGTTTACCATGGACTTTCAGTAGTTGGCAGATGGAGCACTTATCCAGTCACCTCTCCCTCCCTCCCTTTCAAAATGTGGGGAGGGAGGGAGGGGGTTGAGGAGGCAGGGAAGAGGGAGGGAGGATCCGGTAAATGTAAACAGAAAACAACCTGAAGGAAGGGATTTCAAATATGGAAACAAAGGGCAAACTGAAACCTATGGATGGATACAAAGGGGAACGAAACAGTAGACCAGAAAAAACACAAGATACCAGGTGAGGCAGGAACATTTATCAGCCAGAATAGCTGAGCTAAAGAAAGCCAAACAAAAAACTAGGGAGTCCTCCTCCAGAGACATAAACTGAATGTCTGACAGGAGCAAAGGCTTCTAACATGAGGGTGAGGATTCCAGAGTACAAAGCTCCACATGTGCCAGCATGGTGAGAATGGGTGAGGAAAGCATCGGGAAGGCTAACTCTGAAACTATTCCTTTGAAACTTTAAGAACCCCTGTCGATAAGACCCCACTAGACAAACAGCAAGCACCATCCCCCACCCCCCAACAAGCCTTCCCGATCAGAGAGACACTTCTCAGAAACACTAACATACATATGGGCAAGGGTAAAAGTATAAGTGGCTCACTGCAGCTATGCAGAATTACCAAGTCAGATCTTCATTTTTATAGTAAAAAAGTGCCATCCAGATGTACAACGAAAACCAAAAGCATGAAGGAGAGACACCAAGCATGGGGTGGGGGCCAGAGGAGACCGTAACCCCAGAGAAAATAAATAAATAATTAAGAAGCCAGAACGGAACTCTAAAAATGAACTTTGTGTTTATAAAAGAAGAACTGAATGCTGTAAAGTGGTAACAACCAGAGAACATAAGCAGGCACTCAGAAATTAAAAGTACCAATGGCAAAAAGAGAAGGAAGTTATGAACAAACAAAAACATGTGCATGTGTGTGGACACAGTAAACAAAAGACAGGTAAAAAAGAACAATGAAGACATAGGACTTTATACTCCTTTGCCTGTGGCCAAGAAATTGTGTCAGTTAAGATCATCTTACTGGCTCTGCTCTACCGCCCCAAGTTGCTGACCCCTGGTTTATCTCAAACACAAAGCAGGCGCCTGAGCTGGTCAACCTCTATTAAAGGAGTACTAAATGGGTTAACGAAAAGTTACTTTTGCACGATTTTAAAAATATTTCTCTGGTGATATCGCTTTAGAAATTACATAGTTCCTTTTAGGGTACAAGATAGACTGTCATTAAAACAAAAAGCAGAAATAATCCTTCCATGAGGTAATTTAATTTTTAACTATTATTTTCCTAAAGTTCTTTGTATTTTAAAATATTTGACTTACCCATCCAATGGCCTCAAACATTTTCAAATCAAGTGGATCACCAGAAAGCACTCCTTCAATTTTTGTAAGTGAATGACAAGTAGCCAAACAAGCAACAAACTGGGATTTTACCAACATCTCATTGCACACATTTTCTTCTGGTGAAAGAAATCTAAGCAGAAGATACATTGAATTAGTTTCATAAATCCTAAGATTCAAGATAATATTCTAATAGGGCTTTTCTGGTTTTGTAATTTTAAAAATATATATATTTTAAATCCCAAACTGAGCTTCTAAGAAAGAGAAACTGCCAAGTGCTAGAAATACCAGGAAAAGAAAACCAGAGGGGTAAGGAACTTGAGCTGATGCTATGGCTGCTGAGGGGATGAAGGCAGGAGGCCACCTCAGTCAACTAAGAACTTGGGATTTAACACCCATAAAAGGACAGGAAACCAAGTTTGGCCCCATGCAAAGTGGGAAGCTGGTACTGAAAGGATCCCTCTGACTCAGGAAAGTCAGTACTCTTGAAGAGCTACACACTCTTGGGAAAAAGGCTGACAAGAAAAAATTCACCCACAGACCTAAAGGCATTAATTATGAATAAGCTTGTCTATTTCCTCACCCAAAGTCCAAGAAAATAGCTAATACCTGCATAATATTTACTATGAACCAGGCATTATTCTAAGAACTTTAAATTTATTGACCCATTATCCTCACACTATACAAAGGCGTTTTATTAACCCCATTATAGATGAGAAAACTGAAGCAGGGTGTTTAAGTGACTTGTCCCAGGTTACACAGCCCATAAGTAGCAGAGCAAGGATTGAAACACAGGAGGTCAGTTAAAGCCTGTATGACACCGTTGATTACCACTGGGGCTCTTAGCCAAGCAAAGTCAGAACTTCTCCAGAGGGGAGCTCAAAGAAAAATTCTGTTAAGAATGAGTCCATAATTTAAAGATGTGCTAGCAAGCAATTCACCAAGAGTGTCAACAGACATAACAAAGACAGAATTAGAATCCTATAAATTTGGCCAGGCACAGTGGCTGATGCCTGTCATCCCAGCGTTTTGGGAGGCTGAGGCAGGAGGATCATTTGAGGCCAGGAGTTCAAAACCGGCCTGGGAAATATATCGAGACACCCATCCCTACTTTTAAAATAAAAAAAATAAAGAATCCCGTAAGTTTAAGATAACAGAATGGCAAATCTGAAAGAACGCAAAAAGGGCATTTTAAAATTAGACTTAGAAAAAGAATAAGACACTGTAAATGCGAGAGTGGGGGTGGGAGCAGACTTGGGAAGGACAAAGTAAACTGTCTCGTCCAACACATGGTTAGGATTCCCAGAAGGAGAGAAAAACAAAACACAAGGAAAAGGCCGTAATAGAAGTAAAAAAGGCCTGAAAATTTTCCAGAATTTATGAAAAACATGAATACATGAAATCAAGAAGCTTCATGAATCCTGTACACACAAATAAAAAGATCACGGTGAATCTGCAGAAATCAAGGGTGAAGAAATATTCTTCAAGCCACCAGAGAGAAAAAAGATTACTAAAGAGATTAAGATTTATCAGTACCTATTAACAAGAGGTATTAAGAGAAATGAAATCACATGTTCAAAGTACTGAGCGAACACAAGTGTCAAACCTAGAAATCTGTACAGTTACGCGACCACCCAAGAGTGACAGTGGGCTGCTCTGCCTGTGGAGGAGCCATTCTTTAGTCCTTCACTTTCTTAATAAACTCGCCTTCACTAAAAAAAAAAAAAAAAAAAGAAAACAGCGACAGTGAAACAAAGCAAATGAATGTAGTTACAGAAGATGGCAATTTATACAAGATGCAATGGTTATTTGTATACCTAGGTAAATCTAAGCATGCAGAATATGTAAGACCAAAATCATAATCAGAAAATATTATGCAACAAATACATATAGGAATAGAGGAGAATAACCAAAAGTATTTTACAGTCCATAGGTTTGTTTTGGGGGGCAGGGGGTTGGTTAAAAGGCAGTATTGACACCCATGAACTTTAAGTATAAATATTGATAATGTAAGAACAAGCAGTGTTAAGATTAGGATGCATAAACTGAGAAAAGGAGAGAAAATGAGAATATGAAAATGTGTATGTAAATTGGGGGAGCAATGGTAGAAATAATTTCAAATATATCTGAATAAATGTGCACATCATGGCACAGAAAGACTGAAAAGTAAACAGGTGACAAAACACATACTAGGCAAACATCAGGCAAAAGAAAGCTGGTATAGAGCTACATAGTTATAAGACAAGAGAGAATTGAAGGCAACATGCACTACTAGGGATAAGAAAGGTCGCAATGAGGCCGGGCGCGGTGGCTCAAGCCTGTAATCCCAGCACTTTGGGAGGCCGAGACGGGCGGATCACGAGGTCAGGAGATCGAGACCATCCTGGCTAACACGGTGAAACCCCGTCTCTACTAAAAAATACAAAAAAAAAACTAGCCGGGCGAGGTGGCGGGCGCCTGTAGTCCCAGCTACTCGGGAGGCTGAGGCAGGAGAATGGCGTAAACCCAGGAGGCGGAGCTTGCAGTGAGCTGAGATCCGGCCACTGTACTCCAGCCTGGGCGACAGAGCGAGACTCCGTCTCAAAAAAAAAAAAAAAAGAAAGGTCGCAATGTGACATACTATTTTCCAAGACATAACAAGTCTTGAAATTACATTAGCCAAACAATACTGTCTCTCAAGCTATATAAACCAAAATTTAGCAGACTTTTGGGGCGGAGTGAAGACATAAACAAAACTACCAAAGTAAAACTTTTGAGCTTCAAAAAGCAACAGAAACAAAAGTAAAGAGATGAGCCAGAGACTAGTGGGATAATTTTCAACACACAGTATTGAAAAAGATTACTATCCAGAAAATAAAAAAGACCGCTAACAAATGAGTAAGATAGACTTCACATGAGGATATAAACACACAATACACAGAAGAATGCTAAATGACCCTCCCTCCAAAAATGTGAAAAGATGCTCAATTTTATAAGAAACGAGAAGAACGTAAGTAAAACCACAATGTAATACTCATATCCATCCATCTGGCAAAAATTACAAGTCTGACAATATTAAGTTTGGCAAGAATGTGGAGCAAAAAGATCTTTATCCACTGAAAGATAAAGTAGAAGTAAGCTGAAGCTGTGCCCATGCTCTGGCCCAGCATTTCCATTGACAGGAATCTAGCATACTGAAACTCAGCCACATGCCTTCAAGGAGTTGTGTGTAAGAACTTTAATTGCAGCACCATTTGTAACAGTGCAGAGAAAAAAGAAGAAAAAACAGAATTGTCCCTTAGTAGAAGGTCAGACAAAGTTTAATCATACAATGGAATAAGACAGAGCAGTTAAAATTGATAAAGTAGATCTGCACATATCAACATGGATAAATCCTGAAAACAACATTTAGAGAGGGGAAAAAAGCAGCAAAACATATGTACAGTATATCATTCATGGATACTTATTTATAGATTTATACTTAGAAAAAATATAAAATACGCAAAAATAATTTCAGAATTGCAGCAGGAATTGGGGAAGGGATAGAGTGGGACTTTGGCAATTTCTATAATATTTTAATCTTTTAAAGGAAGAGATCTGAAGCAAATATGGCAACATGTCCACAGTTTAATCCTGGTGTGGGTACATAGTTGTCTATTACATTACTTCCTTTATGTTTGAATGTTGCATATGATACAATATTAAAAATAAACTAATAAACTATCAAGTCTAACTAATATTTACCGTGCATTTTCCACTCGTTGAATCCCCCAAAGATCTAAACCATCTTCAGTTAGAGTTCCAGTCTAAAAAACAAAAAAGCACATATGCACAAAGTATGGATGATGCATCAAAAAAACCCAAAAGAGAAAAATAAAAAACCACCACACAGCATTAGAAACTATGCTACATATAACATGATGGAGTTCTACAGAGTTAAAAAAAGAAACAGGTGAGATCCCTGATAGAGAATGGTTTCCAGGACATATGGCTAAAGTGGGAAAGGGGGTGCAAACAACGCTCACAAGTCTCCTACATAAGGGGAAAGAGGGGTATATATTTATGTGCTTATACTATCAAAAAAAAATCAATGGAAGGATGCATCAATTAACCTATCTTATCAATCAATAAAGGATGCCCATAAAGGAAGGAAGGATTACTGTACAGGGAGAGCCAAGAGGAACAGGTTAAAGTCTATCAGGAGGAAGTAACTGGCCAAATCCACAAGGTAAATGACCTGGTTTCTTCAACAAAATAATTGGAGATAAGGGGCAAGTAAAGGCAAATGTTACATGTTAATTGTAAGCAATGCAATCCCTATTTGGATTCTGACTGAAAAATCAATTAGTAAAAATTTGAGATTTGAGGAAATTTCAACTGGATATTAGAAAAACTAAAGAACTGTTAATTCTGTTCAATGGGATAGTGGTATTTTAAGTATCTTATCCTCTACACACATATTGAGGGAGTTATGGGTGAAATAATTTGTCTGATGTCGTCCCCTTCAAAATGAGCAGATAGATAAAATAAGATGGACAATGTGTTAATAACTGATAAAGCTGGGTAATGAGTAAATGAGGGTTTATTATACATGCATCTTTTCTCCACTTTTGTCTGCTTAAAAAATTTAGTGCAGTTTCCAAAAAAGACACGCATTAAGTGAAATTTTTTGAACAGATAAATATGAAATAATCATGGCAGTATGTGACATATTTTTTTCTAACAGAGCATGTTTCCCATTTTTTCTGTAATAATGAAATGCACAAAAATCAAACTCGTATCACATCAATTACCCAGAAAGTTTGACAGAAGATTTTTTGGTCAAAGTTTAATTCTCAGAAAACCTTAAAGAAAATTCCAGCTCAGGAAAGGCGAAATCTTTCATTTTTTTTTCTGAGACACAGTCTTGCTCTGTCGCCCAGGCTGGAGTGCAGTGGCGCAATCTGGGCTCACTGCAAGCTCCGCCTCCCGGGTTTCCGCCATTCTCCTGCCTCAGCCTCCGAGTAGCTGGGACTACAGGTGCCCGCCACCTCGCCTGGCTAGTTTTTTGTATTTTTTAGTAGAGACGGGGTTTCACCGTGTTAGCCAGGATGGTCTCGATCTCCTGACCTTGTGATCCACCCGTCTCGGCCTCCCAAAGTGCTGGGATTACAGGCTTGAGCCACCGCGCCCGGCCGAGAGGAGAAACCTTTCTAAGAGGCAAGTTATACTTCACACAGGTACATAATTTGTCATTTTCACATAAAATCAGTGATCTTCATAATTCTGAGACATATTCAATAAAATCATACCGCAAATACTAAACATACACACTTACAAGCCAATAAAATCATAATATATAAATATATGTGTATGGAACCTATTGTGTTAAATAAGAATTACTATCCAAAAAATTAAAGATCACATAATCTTTACTATTACTACTAGTAGTACTACTGGGCCTAATTCTGGATATAATCAAGTTAACTGCAGCTCTGAGCAAATAAGCAATATCCAAAGTATTAAAACTTGAGAAAATAAGAAATACAGCATGTCCTCAAATACCACTGTTTTGTTCGTTTTTTATAACATGATGGGGGCCAGTGGTGGGGAGAGCTGAGGCCCAGCCGTGACTACTATCTACATGGAGTTTGCATGTTCTCTCCCTGTCTACGTGGGTTTCACTCCAGGTACTTCGGTTTCCTCCCACATTCAAAGCTATGCAAGTTAAGTGAACCAGCATATTTGAATGCTCTCAGTCTCAGTGAGTGTGAGTACACTCTGTGATACGATGGCATCCTGTCTAGGGCTGGTTCCTGCCTTGTTCCACCAGTTGCTGAGATAGGCTCCCACTACCCATGAGCCTAAAATAAAACAACTGGGTAAATAATTACCTTACTTGTTTTTATTTCTTTCTTAAATGAATGTATAGCTCATATTTATTTCAATGATTAGTATCACAAGTGTTTTAGATCCTTATTTAGAAGTTTGGTGATTTTCTGTTACCAAAATATGGCATAGGAACTGAAATCGCATTTGTATCAAGTAGCCTATGGTAAAACTGGTTTCATTTCATTGAAAGTTGCAGTTTCCAAGAACCTATCAGTAATGTTAAGTGACAACTTATGGTATAGAAATACGATGCATATACCAAGTAAGTTGAGGAAAAGGAAAATCAGAGGAACATGACAGAATGTGTGCAAATTTGTGACAAAGAAAATAAAAAACATTGATCTAAATATTTAAATGCTATAATGTAACCTTTGAAAGTAACTATTAAACTGAACCAACCTTGTCAAAGCAAACAAGATTCAGCTGTCCACAAATATTTATTCTTTGGGGACTGATACAGAAAATACCGATTTTTTTCAGTCTTCTCTGAGCATACACAATACCAGCAGTCATTGCAGCGGGAAGTGCGGGGGGCACAGTGATTGTGATAATATCAAGAGACTCGATAATTATGACCCCAACTTGTACCTACAATTAACACAAAAATAAATGTCAAACCTCCAGTATTATTTGCTGATTTAATATGGGTATTTCTTTAGTGAAAATCTGTAAGTCATTTTCAATTGTGGATTTCATTTTTATGTATGTGTGTGTATATACATATCTATTAACCATTTATAATTTTTTCTTCAGGTATTTCTGCAAAATAAAAAAGCTCAATGGATTATAGAATGACAGCTACTTTCAAAAGAAACTTATCTCATTTTCATAGCACTACATACTTCACACATGACACACTTCAAAGCCGGTCAACAAGCTTTATCAGATATTGACTCAGCATGCACACACCTTACTGTGCCAGTCTCCACTTCTGACCAGCGGTGCCTTCAATTAAATAATCAAAACTCATTTTAACACTGTATATTACATCTCAGAGGTAAAAAAGAGAAAATAAAGTTTTTGGTGAGTATGTGGGTTTTTTTTTTTAAAGTCACAAGACCAAGTAAAAGACCATCTAAACCAGAGCCATCCAAAAGAAGTGTCCTTTACAATGGAAATGTTCTATAGCTGGACTTTCTAATATCATAGCTACTAGTCTCATGACTGTGTTAGCATTAAATTAATTAAAATTAAATTAGTTTAAAATTTCAGTTCCTCATTCTCACTAGCCACATTTCAAATCCTCAGTAGCCGCATGTGATAAACAATTGAGGTTCAAACCCTATTAAGAGTCCCACATATATACCTCATTTAAAATGCTGTTAATAATAGTATAGATAAATCCAATGCCAGCAACTGCCACAAGACATAGTAGAAACAAGTAGGCATCTCTGTAGAGTTTAAAATCAGTTGGTTTGGGATACAATATGGAACGAACAAGCTGTCCTTTGGAAGTACTAAATCCTATCAAGAAAAGAAAAGAATTATTTATCTTTTTATAAGAAAATGAGAATTATCTCCCATAACAGAATCTCTTTTATTTATTTATTTATTTATTTATTTATTTATTTATTTATTTATTGAGATGGAGTCTCGCTCTGTCGCTCAGGCGGTGATAAAATCTTGGCAATCTCGACTCACTGCAAGCTCCGCCTCCCGGGTTCACGCCATTCTCCTGCCTCAGCCTCCCGAGTAGCTGGGACTACAGGCGCCGCCACCTCGCCCGGCTAGTTTTGTATTTTAGTAGAGACGGGGTTTCACCGTGTTAGCCAGGATGGTCTTGATCTCCTGACTTCGTGATCCGCCCGTCTCGGCCTCCCAAAGTGCTGGGATTGCAGGCGTGAGCCACCGCGCCTGGCCGAGAATCTCTTTTTAAACATTCAGTAGGTATCAAATACGCTGAAACATGCAAAAAGAGATTAATTAAGAGGTTTCTTACCTGTTCTAACTACTATGGCTTTGACGAGTTCTCCGGTGTAGAAACGAGTCTGAATAACAGTTGTCCCACAAAACAAAGTATGTCGTTTATGTGTTTCTGGATTATATAATTCATCTCCTATTCCTTTCACATCCACCGAAGGATTTGGCAAGTTAGTCTTTGTCACTGGAACACTTTCTCCTTTAAAAAAAAAAAACAGTTTGCAGATTATTAAACGAAAGCACAGGAATCAGTATCAAACACCAAAAAATATTGTTAAATATTTTAAATGCTACTATACTGTTTACAATATTCACTAAGAGTTGTATATGTGGATAACATGACTTAATTTTTTGTCTACCAGTTTCCTCACAGAGAAGTATCAAATATTATCTCTCACAGTAATTCCAGAAAGTGATTTGTGGCTCAAAGGTAGTATTCGTTTATATTTAGAAACAGTTGTGTTGTTCAGTTTCAAATAATTTCAAAAAAGATAAGTAGTTGCTATAGTCCATGCACCTGTTTTCTTATCTCTAAGAACTAATGGTAACAGTGGAGAGCACTGTACAAAAGAGATGTGAGGGCCTACCCCTGACCCACCCCTACACACACATACACACACACACAAACACACACATACACACACACACAGAGAGAGAACAGAAAAGACAGGCAAAAAAGAGATGTGGAAATGAGTAACATGGTGGTTCTCTCAACCACAGTCAAATTCTTTTTAAAATTAATTCTCTGTAGCATTCACATTTCTTGCTTCAAAGAAGGCATGTGTATCAGATATGTAAAAGTTTGTGAGACATGTGTGTGTTTGTGTGTTTTAAGACATGACTTAACAGTTTCAAAATGTATTACATATAAATCATTTTCTAACCAGACTATGACAATTAAAAAAAAAACTCACACGATTGAAATAAGATCTTGGACAGTCACAGTGGCTCACGCCTGTAATCCCAACACTTTGGGAGGCCAAGGTGGATGGATCACTTGAGGCCAGGAGTTTGCAACCAGCCTGGCCAACATGGTAAAGCCCTGTCTCTACTAAAAATGCAAAAATTAGCCACGCATGGTGGCACACACCTGTTAGTCCCAGCTACCTGGGAGGCTGAGGCATAAGATTTGCTTGAACCTGGTAGCGAAGGCTGCAGTGAGCCAAGATCGCACCACTGCTCTCCATCCTGGGTGACAGAAAAAGGCTCTGTCTCAAAAAAAAAAAAAAAAAAAAAAAAAAATCAAGCTCTATCTCAAGACCATGAATTTCCAAAGGGAAGTCATTTTAAAGTCTGTATCTCCCCAGTTCAAGAAAAATATAAAAATCTTTCTTTATTCCCACTTTTTACATTTCAAATGGGGAACCAAATACTGTATGCCACATTCTCTGTGGGAAGAGGCCTTCTTTCCACTTCCCTAACCATAAACCATTTCCTAGGGTCCAAAGAGTAGCCAGAGTCAGGCCAAGAGATGTGACCAATACTATAGCACAGTATCTAGTATATTGCAGCTGAGTATAATGCAGAATTTGGTCTACTCAGAATTTTAAATCTCTAATATCCAACATACTCATGAGTAAAGACACAAATGATATAGCTAATTTTGAAAAGGCTTAATCAGTGACTACTTAGTCATGACAGATCATAAACAACTCATGTTGATATTTACTCATTTAGTTTACCTGTTAACATGCTTTCATTTACAATGCAGGTACCATTAATAAGTACAGCATCGCAAGGCATTATTGTCCCATTTAATGGAATGACCATGACATCTCCTGGCACAAGGTCGGTAGAAAAGATTTCTTCTATTTCTGAATTTAAAGAAAGAAAATCTGAAAAGATATTCTTTACTTTGGAAAATACAGCAAATACTATTCAGAAGTCATCTGATCTCAATAAGAAGTTAATAATGTAATGGGGCAAAATAGAAAAATCCAATAAATGGCAAGTTTTAACAAATAAGATTAGTATGCTAACAAAAGCATGGTGTGTCAGCTAGTCTCCCGCCAGGATACCAACTGTGCACAGGTGATGCCAAGTACCCTCTGACGAAGCGAGTAAGTGTGTTTCAACATTCATGTAACTGTCCATGATAAATGTTGACTATTAGCCTAAGGAAGAGACAAAGAGTACACAAAGGAGATTCCTGTGAAACAGGACAAACAAATTCAGATTTCTATAATCCCCTGAAAACAGAAGGAAGCACTAGAAAACTGAGCACATTTTCTTTTCAACAGCGTATCTATAGTCCTTCTCTCACTGCCAGTATTTATAACCTTCAAGTCTCACTGCCTCCTCAATATTCCTAAATTACTCTTTTTAGATATTATTTTAAACATGAGTAAATTCATTAAATAAATTAAACACTGTATATTTTATCTAGTTCATTATCTCCTTACAAATTTAAGTTAGTGAAACACTTTTTTAAAAGATCTTCCCTCTGGTCGAGTTGGTGTTTGAAAAAAAGAAAAATGAAAATGAAAAGATCTTCCAAAGGGTAAAAAGGTTTTCTTTAGAGTCACCTTATATGTAGGTATTCTCTCTCTTTTCCTCTCATTCTCTAACACCCTCCCTCTCCCTGCCCAAGTTTAATACTGTGCTCAGAAGACAGTCACACTAGTTTATAAATGGAGATGGATGAGAAGAAATCTATTGTTCGTGATGTTAGCCTGGAAGACAAATACTCTTTCCTTCTTTTAAAAAAGGAAGTAATTTACTAAATTATGAGGGAAAAACTTTTAAAGAATGACATTTAGTACACAGTAGATAGATCGATCTTCATTTAAAACTAAGATCCCTTCTTTTAAAATTCGGTTTTCTTTAAAAGAAAATAGAACATTCCTCAGATGGGAAGAAAAAAGTAAAAATTTGACTTTTCTTAAAGCTTTTAAATGCCACTTGGAAGTTCTACTCCTTTTAGGTGTACCAGAAAACAAGGTATCGATGATATGTAAGACCATACAGAGTGAGAAAGGAAGATTCAAGTTCAATAGTGTCTGCCCTGGTGTCCCCAGTATCTTCAGCAACAGCAGAACAAGAAGAGGAGAGGCATCAGTAAGCTACACATCTTAGACTTCAACTAAGGGAGGCAGATCTTCCCAGCTAGAGTAGCAGGTGGCCAGGAAGCACAGGGAAGGAAGCAATCTCTTGGGTGTAGTTTGAGTCAAGAAAATGGAGACTGATTGGGTGTTCTGAGTAAATCAAAGCGGCTTCTGCCTCCAAGGCCCATGATGCTGCGCTGCCTCCTTTACCTCTTCAACATCTTGCCAGACAAGTTACATGTCCAAAACATTACCCTTCTTACCAGTCTGCTTCTCTTCCAGAGTTTCCTATTTAACTAAATAGCACCAACATCCATCCACCTAGCCAGACACCACTCCATGGCCTCACATACAATGAGGTAAATCCTGTTCAATAGTCACATTTCAGTATCTTTCGAACTCATTTCTTTTAATCTCCATAATCCCTACCTTGATTCGGGGGGTGGCGGCGGGGGGGCGGGGGGTCATGCCTTCAGTATTACTTTCCTTTAAACCAGTCTGAATGTGGACACCAGAATGATTTTTTCCAAAGGGCACGTACTTTATCACTCTTCTGCGTAAAGCCCTTCGATGGCAGCTATGCATAGTGGCTCATGCCTGTAATCCCAGCACTCCGGGAGGCCAAGCCGGGCAGATCACTTGAGGCCAAGAGTACCAGACCAGTCTGGCCAACATGGTAACACCGTTCCCACTAAAAACACAAAAATTAGCTGGGTGTGATGGTGTGCATGCCTGTAATCCCAGCACTTTGGAAGGCCAAGGCGGGTGGATCACTTGAGACCAGGAGTTCCAGACCAGCCTGGCCAACATGGTGACACCCTATTTCTACTAAAAATATAAATTCTGGCTGGGCGTGGTGGCACATGCCTGTAATCCCAGCTACTCAGGAGGCTGAGGCACAAGAATTCCTTGAACCTGGGAGGCGGAGGTTGCAGTGAGCCAAGACTGCCACTGCACTCCAGCCTGGGAGGGAGACTCTATCTAAAAAATAAAATAAAATAAAATAAAATAAAATAAAATAAAATAAAATAAAATAATAATAATACCATTCAATGGCTTTCCACTGTCTTTTGGACTGAGCCCAAATCCCTAACATGTCTCAGAGAGCTAGCCATCATTTATAGTTGCTATATTTGTCATACTAAATTTCTTCTTTCAGTTCTCACAATGTCCACACAATCTCTAATTTCTAGGCCTCTGGGTATTTAGAACCCTCTTCTCTTCTTCTCTCAGCGTCCCCTTATCAACTTCTCACCTACCTCTTATTTGGCTAATTCAAATAATCACCACTTAAAAGCACTTAATCAAAGATGTCATCCCTGGTACCTACAGTAAATGAGCTCCTCCTAATATATAAGTTGGCTGACTTCTCCTTATCACAGCATTTATCACACTTCACTGTTACTGTTATTATTGTTATCTCTACACCGAATCCCCAGAGCCCAGCACAGTGCCTGTTACATAGAAGAAAAATACAATTTTATATAAATAAATGAATTTGATACAAACTCAGGAACTGAAATACATACTTTTAGTTCTTAAAAAATGAATGTATGTGCAAGGCAGAGTGGCTCAAGACTGTAATCTCAAGACGTTGGGAGACTGAGGCAGAAGGATCTCTTGAGCCCATGAATTCAAGGTGACTATGGGCAATACAGTGAGACCTCACCTCTCTAAAAAAAAAAAAAAAAAATTTAGCCAGGCATGGTGGCACAAGCCTGCAGTCCCAGCTACTTGGGAAGCTGAGACAGGAGGGTAAGTTGAGCCACTGCACTCCGGCCTAGGCAACAGTGAAACCCCATCGACTTAAACAAAAAAAAGGCCAGCTGCAGTGTTCAGTGGCTCAAACCTGTAATTCCAAAACTCTGGGAGGCCCAGGTGGGCAGATCACTCAGCCCAGAAGTTTTGAGACCAGGAGACCAGCCTGGGCAACATGGCAAAACCCTTTCTCTAAAAAAAAAAAAAATACAAAAATTAGCTGGGCATGGTGGCACGCACCCGTAGTCCCAGCTACTCGGGAGACTAAAGTGGGAAGATTACTTGAGTCTGGGAGGTCAAGGCTGCAGTAAGCTGGGATTGCGCCTTTGCACTGCAGCCTGAGTGACAGAGACACTGACTCAATCGACTGATCAATCAGAGAATATATATGTATTAAACTTTGGGCTCACTTCACACATTATGCCTAACAGGTATCTTTTTTGATTTATTCTTCCAACATTCACTTCAATTACTTACCTTCATTTACTCTACAAACTGAAACTCTTACAGTGCTATGGGTTGCCACCATGTCATGCAACATAACATATTGCTGAAAGAGGAAAAGAAGTTAAAACTAGCCAATATGAACCCACTCAAGAAAAAAGCCAGAGTGCTAAAAAATAAGTTAATTCAATAAATGTGTATCACTCCATCTTTATAAAATGTCGAGTCAGAAATTCAGATTATTCATTGTTTTAGTTCAAGACAAAACAAGAAGCACTTTTAACAGGATAAGCCTGAAAACAGTACCTTCCAGTATTCCAGTCTGTGATCAGCAACCACAGATCCCTATGGCCTCTAGACAGTCAAGTGGTAGTCGTGACTCTAAAAAGCACCTGCCATCCCCAACCTCCTACCCCGCAAAACAAAAAAGGGAGGGGGAGAAGGAGCACATATTCATGCAACTAAAATAATGACTGCATTGAGAATTTACGTTGTGCCGAGTACTATTCTACACACTTTAGATGTTATTACAAAACACAAATAGAGTTGTGAAACCCATAATAAACTTGAACTTACCTTTCTAATGGAATACAGTGAGCTTACGATTGATACTATGGACATAACCACAATAGCTAGAGCATAGTAATAGTATTCATCAGTGCTCCACAGTATAACACTGAACAGCTGGAAAATGTAAAATGGGTTGAGAACCTAAAAAACAAGATTTTAAAGTCACACTGAATGAGATATTAATGACCATACAGATTGTCCACCTTTTCATTTGACAATTAACCAAAAAGATACAAATATGTACAGGATAAGTTCCATAGTATTCTACAGCAAAATGTACTTCCCTAAAAAGTAGGGCAGGCTGGGCGCGGCGGCTCACGCCTGTAATCCCAGCACTTTGGGCGGCCGAGGCGGGCGGATCATGAGGTCAGGAGATGGAACCATCCTGGCTAACATGGTGAAACCCTGTCTCTACTAAAAAAATACAAAAAAATTAGCCGGGCGTGGAGGCGGGCACCTGTAGTCCCAGCTACTCAGGAGGCTGAGGCAGGAGAATGGTGTGAACCCAGGAGGCGGAGCTTGCAGTGAGCCAAGATCGCGCCACTGCACTCCAGACTGGGGGACAGAGTGAGACTCCATCTCAAAAAAAAAAAAGTAGGGCAACGTGCTATCATACTCTTATTATTATTAAACTATAATTTGGCTAAATAAGGTTAATTTAAATTACTGGCATCCATTTAGATTCATACCATCCAAATATAGACTCAGCTAGAAAAGGCTAGTAAGTGTATGATTTTAGCTATTCTGCAATCTGCCTTGGCAATAAAGGACATTTATTTCCACCTACTGTGCTCTGGGCTAATAGAATAAAAACTTTTAATGAAACTGAACAAATGTTTGCTTATTATAAACTCAAAACACAAATTTACTTATATGTCAAAAGTTCACTGGGGGCCAAAGGAAAGACAAATGTGAGTTAATGAGTTATGTAACTTTGCTTTCTCTAAGATAATAACTAAGTATTAATTCCTGAATGAAAAAGAGATAAAGGGAGCCGTTGGCAATGAACTTCATCTACCCAAAGGTCATGGTATTTTATCAATTTCATTAACCACCCCCCCCACCAATGTCTTAAAATTGATGCTTCTGTACTTTTCAAAGCACTTTCATACAGATATAGTTAGATATAGTCTCATTTTACCTGGAAATCAAATGAGATAATTAGAAAACACTAATCCCAAGTTAATAGTTAAAGGAGCAACAGAGAGAATGTACTAAAGATCAGAGCTAGTTACTGATAGAACCACATTACAAATCAGGCTTTCCAATTCCTAATCACTACACTGTGCTATGCTCATAAGCAACATTACATGTCCACTCTCAGGAACTGATGAAAAACAATCTTACTTCTACTACTGAAAGTGTTCACCTAATACAACTAATTCTTGAGCTTTAGCCAAAAACCAGAATGAAGATTGGTGAACCTAACTCTGCTAGACATTCAACAGGTAATAAAAGCAAAACTAGACAAAATTTTAAGAATACATGCCCCAGATTCTTTCTCTATCAGAGTAAATTTCTTCATCTTTACCTTCCAAGTAAAATATGCAAAAGAGGTTAGGAAAAGAAAACCAAGAATATCTTAATCACGACTCTTTCCAAATTGACAATTCATTGATCATGACTGTTGAGTTATATACAATAAATAGTCTTACCTCTTTAATTAGAAGCTTAAAAACAGAAGGCACTTTTACAGCAATTTCATTTACTCCATAAAGCAGTTTTCTATAACAGGAAAATACATTAATACTATTACATTATATAATAGTAGCATAATTTATGAAAGGCACTGTATTAGGTAAGGTTTAAACCACAGACTGTTCTTATTCATGTCTCCAAACACTTGTCTTCTATAATTCAAACTCTCTACCTACAGAATTTAAAACAAAGAAGTCAATAGTAGATACCTATACTGGTGGCATTTAACTTCATTTTGTCTCACATCTTTATGTGTGACAAGTATCTTTCCCACTAGTCTATAATACCATGTGAGCAAAAGGTTCTCTTTTGCATCCTTGAACACACTAGATCTTAACAATTTTGAATTACAATTAATTTTTTGCAAGAAACCAAATAAATTGGAGGGATCTTATTTTTTTAATACTGCACTAACAGTGTTTAGTTCAACACACTGTATGTTCGACTTTAAAAGAAAACGCTTTTAAAGTTTAAATGTTTCCACTTAATTCCTTATGTTACAGTAGTATTTTCTATATGATAGAGTAATTCTTGACTTTTACGAAGTGTAAGTCTAAATGAGTGAATTTTATGTTCTACCCCTTTGAAAGAACATGCTACAGAACTGTAAGAAAATTTCCTATTGAATTTCAAAACGGCATTTATCTTTAAAATATGCAATACACTGGTGTATTTTTATGATTTAACAAGGAATAACACTATGAAGAAGATTACATCTCCCAATTTACAATTTTTCATTACGGTGAATTTGAACTATCAATTGTAAGCCATACCATTATTATATGATCAAGAATGACACTTCACCAACTCTATGACACATCCCAATTTCAGAGATGTTAAAAGGTGGAAAAATGTGCACCTGGGAACTGATGAAATATGGTATAATTTCAGGGATACCAACTCCAAAATATCAGCTTTCACATTTTTATAATTCTTAAACTGACAAGACAGTCTCACCCAAATAAAATATCAATAAATTCTCAACTACTATATCTGTAATATTTAAGTATCTGTTAATATGTACAACTATATGGTAAAGGGTTGACTATGTATACTACTGCTTTCAGGAATTTTGAGAAGATCTAACTTTAGTTGGATAAAAATTACCTGTAGGCATGCATCCCCTTTGTCAGTCCTGCACTATGCTTTTCATAAATTGACGTACAAGAAACACCTTCATCCAGTCCCCTAAATAAATCCAAAGTTTTTACTTTAAACAAAGTTTAAAATATCCAAATTTCTTAACGCCTCATTTTCTATATGCCTGATTTTATAAAGGTGTGACTTCCTTACAAATGCTTAGAAACCCTTAACAAAATTGAGATAACAAATGAGAATTTTTAAATCTCCAATTCTTAAGATAAACAATGACAAATCTAAGTCTCAAACCCAACTTCAAAACTATTCAATGTATTTATTGCAGGATAGATGAGATGGCTCTAAATACTCAAGTTTATATAATAATATCATTATCCTTAAGACTGTGCCAAAGCTGTAATAACTAGAATTAAACTTTAAAATTTTAAGATAAAGTATAACTTGAGAATTCTAAACCAAAGATGAAAAAATTTTATTTTTTAGCTACACAGTTTCTCCTTTTCAATTTTAGAGTCAAACTAAGAATTTCTATTCACTGTCTTCCATCTCCATAAAAGCATCAATTCAAACCCTTCCCTAATGCATACCTGGTTTGAAGTGCAGAATTTATGAGTCACAGACAATGCCTAAAATCTGTAGTAATTACAAATGGGATTCAACTAACATATCTACTTTTTCCCAAAATATCTTAATTATGCTTTTTTTTTTTTTTTTTTGAGACAGAGTCTTGCTTTGCCGCCAGGCTGGAGTGCAGTGGCACGACCTCAGCTCACTGCAACCTCCGCCTCCTGGGTTCAAGCGATTCTCCTGCCTCAGCCTCCTGAGTAGCTAGGACCACAGGCACATGTCACCATGCCCAGCTAATTTTTGTATTTTTAGTAGAGAAGGGGTTTCACCATGTTGGCCAGAATGGTCTCGATCTCTTGATCTCAAGTGATCCACTTGCCTCGGCCTCCCAAAGTGCTGGGATAGCAGGCGTGAGTCACCACCCCATGCCTTAATTATGCTTATTTTAACTGAGATACCAGCTATAAAACTCTAAAGCAAAGAGAGTCTTACATATACTTAATTTCAATCCTTTTTCACATTTTCCACATAGGAAAGCTAAGCTTCATAATTCACTGCAATCAGTGGAATAAGTTTAAATTTTTAAGTTTCTATGGCTGGCAAAAGACACACAGTAAATATGTTTGACATTTCTTCCCACTGAATTTGATGACTTCTCCAGAAGGCAGCAGGGGCCAGTGCCAAGTAAAAAAAAAAAAATTTTTTTTTTTTTTTTTTAAACAAAATGACAGCCCATTGGCAATTTTCTTTGTTTTTTTGAAACGCAGTTTCGCTCTTCTGCCCAGGCTGGAGCAGAGTGGTGCAATATTGGCGCACTGCAACCGCCGGCCCCCCGGGTTTGAGCAATTCTCCTGCCTCAGTCTCCCAAGTATTTGGGATTATAGCCATCCGTCACCAGCACCGGCTAATTGTTTTTTGTATTTTTAGTAGGGATGGGGTTTCACCATGTTGGCCAGGCTGGTCTTGAACTTCTCACCTCAGGTGATCCACCCACCTTGGCTTCTTCAAGTGCTAGAATTACAAGCATGAGACACTGCGCCTGGCCCAATTTTCTTTAAGGCAATAGTTCTTAATGAGGAATGGTTTTTAGAACTAGGCATGTAAAAATGCCCATGCCCATTCCAGAATGTTCCAATTCTTTAGTGTATCTGAGTAAAAAATCCAGGCATGAATATTTTATTTTTTACTTCCAACAGAAACCTACAGGTATGAATATTTTAGATGTTCATAACATGATTTTCTTTTTACTGCTAAAATTAAGAATTCCTTTGGCACTCTAAAGCAACGATATTAATGAGTATTTATAATAATCATTCTAAGAGCAATAAAATAGAATCTTAATTTGTACTTATATAACTTAAATCCTCAATTAAAAATAAAAGAATTACTACAGTTTGCCCCATTCTTTATTTACATAGTAAAATTAATTTCTATTTGCCTATTACTCTACTCCTCAAGTACCACAGGCTCCAAGTGTCAGTAAACTAACAGGTAATGATCCAGATATTCTAAGTTAAGATACAGGCTATGAGGTATACTCAAAATCACTTTGAGGTGCAACAGGTAAGAACTCAGACTCAGTAGACTTTGGCATCATACTGATTCTAAGTTTCATGTAAACGCTGCCATGGTGCAAGCTGCGGTGGGACTTATTTTAAAATGGCTAATGAGCCTTCAAACAGCAACAGGGAGTTGTTAATTAACACGTGAATAGAAATTTAAAACCTCAGCAATTTTATGAATACTAGAATGGACTCTTTTCTACCTAGAACGGTTTCAGGATATTCAAAGTATAATCCAAACAAAAGGAAGATACTTACTTTAAGAAATCAAAATTGTGAATAGTATCATTCCAGAAATATTTTACACTATGATGGGTGAAATAACGAATCTGTGGAACACAAATAAATGTTACACCAAAAAGCATATCATCACTTGTGACAAGTAATCTGTTACTTCTATTAACAGCTACATATAGGATTATAGATGGCATTATATATAGTAATATGTAATATTTTATATGCATTTAAATTTATCTCAAGCATTAACTGCAAACACAAAATTATAGAATATACATGATAGCATAAAATGTAACAATTCTGATTTTTAAAGAAACTTTGACATTAAGATCCCAATACCTGCTGTGATTCAGCCTGTGAATATTTACGGATCCCGTGCCTATTGTCTTCAGTGGGATTCTCAATTAAACAAACTGCATGGCCATTTGAAAGCTTATTAGACATAGATTTTGGGCTTGAAACTGGGTGAGTTTCCAAAGAAAGAATGCGAATTTTTGCACAAAACCACATTTTGAATTCATCCTTAAAGAGAAAGGGTAAGGGTAAGGAGTCAATTTTACATAAAACTGCCTGTATTTTCATTTAATTTCCATTCTTCACAAGACATTATTTCCTCATCTCTAACTGAGGAAACATCATTCTTACTCACTAAATATTAAACCATTTCATGAGGATGCTTAAATTCAAACATAAAGTGCTTTCCATTGCTCATGGTTTTTATGACCTATTTTACCGACAAGTACATCAATACTTCATAAAATATCATGAGTAATTCCTTAATTAGCCTATATATTTGGACTAGATTTAAAACCTCTCAAAATATGCTTCCAGTTAGGATTTTTAAAAAAGAAAAAAGGCTGAGATGTATCAGCATCACACGGCAGACAGGCAGCTGGCCCAGTGACTGAGATCTGGACTACAGTCCTAAAGGACCAGTAGCCTTAATAGACAAGTATCTAATCTCATCTCTCAGGGCAATAAGAGACATGAAAGGAAGGGCGTGAATTTGATCACCTTTTAAGATTCCTTTAAACTCTAATCACTATAATAATAGTTAATTCAAATACAAATCCTCTAGAAATACTAGAATTAGCATTCCTCATTTTATCCAGGCAGCGATGTTCCCTTCATCTATTATTCTGAATAAAGTATACACAGAGACATTGTTTTACTCCTTAAATAATCAGTTACAAGTAAACACATAAACTTACAGTAGTCCTCAGCAGCACTACTTCACAGTCTTTAATTGCAGCTCTGACACAGGTCGCTTTCACCCGCCACTCAGGCATCCAATAGAGGAGGAGGAGGAGAAACCCACCAGTGCAAATCACTCCTAAAGAAACTATGGCAAGCTTCCAGCGACTCAAATTGTAACCATAAATCTCCTGCATGGGCACAGCAATCACATGATTAATTATCAAATGTTATGGCAGACAAATACATTCCAAAGTTCTTTGTTTCCCAGATAGGTATTAGGGTCTTGTCACATAAACTGTATTTTCCCAATCCATAATTTACCTTTAAATTTTGTTTCTGACCAGTTTATTTTCAGTTATAGTTTAAGTAAATTTGTTGGTTTTACACTTTGATTTTACATTTAATTTACACCTAATACGTTCTTTCCCACTGATACAGTAAATTCATATTTGGTACACTTTCCTAGAATGTTTGCAATTTCATTTTTACATATCTTTTTAATTCTTCTTGAATTTATCTTGTTATGAGGTGGGCTTTTTTTTCTTTTTTTTTTTTTTTGAGACGGAGTGTTGCTCTGTCGCCCAGGCTGGAGTGCAGTGGCCGGATCTCAGCTCACTGCAAGCTCCGCCTCCCGGGTTTACGCCATTCTCCTGGCTCAGCCTCCCGAGTAGCTGAGACTACAGCCGCCTGCCACCTCGCCCGGCTAGTTTTTTTCTGTATTTTTTAGTAGAGACGGGGGTTTCACCGTGTTAGCCAGGATGGTCTCGATCTCCTGACCTCGTGATCCGCCCATCTCGGCCTCCCAAAGTGCTGGGATTACAGGCTTGAGCCACCGCGCCTGGCAGAGGTGGGCTTTTTTTTTTAAATTAACATTTGATTTTGAGATAAATTTTAGATTTATAGAAAAGTTGCAAAAATATTATGAAGTTCCTGACATCCTTTGTGCAGTTTTCACTAATGTTAACATTTCCTGGTACATTTGTTAAAAATCAATAGATTAACACTGCTGTATTACTATTAACTAAACTCAGTTTTAGGATTTCACTAGTTTTCCACTAACATGTTATTTCTGTTGCACGATATAATTGAGAGTATCACAGTACATCTGGATGAATAGATTTTAATTTACTGTTTCCCAAATGATTTACTAATTGTCCCAATACCACTGAATGATCAATTTGATCCACTGACAAATTGTCTCATAGTTTCAGGTTAGCCCCCCCAACAAGCGTTGCCAGATGTAACAAACGAAAATGCAGGGGGCCCACTTAAATTAAAATTTCAAATAAATAATAATCCTTTTGTCTGTCCCATGCAACATTTGGACATATTTATACTAAAAATTTCTCCCTTGATTATGTGACTTTTACATTTAACAGGGCATCTTATACTTTACCTGACATCTTTCTGGCTCCCACCAACAAAAGTAGAGAAAGCTGATTTCAGAAAATTTTGTAAGTCAAAATGAGAAATCTTTATTTGGGATTATACTTAAATCTTTTATTTAGGATTATATTAGCCAATGTTACCTCTTAAATCACCAAATGCAAAAACATTCTTCTAAGTTTTAACAGACCACAAGTAAAAAAAGAATTATACTAAAAGCCACTAATAGACATACTACACAATCCCAATTCAAAAGCACAGGATGAAGAAAGAAGCCCATTGAGTTAGCTGCTGCTGCTACTGTTGTCTTTTTCTAGTCCCTAAAATAATAAATTGCAGAGAGAAAGTCTTCATACTTCACAAGTAAATTAGAACAGCTGGTTACCATTTCATCTTCTTGACCCTGATTGATGATCTTCCTTTCTTCCTTGTCCATACCTACAGTGGTTTAAAGGTCTTGTGCTTCAAACAATGGAAGATCACTGAGGGAAAAAAGGGAACAAATGTTAGCGAATTATTTTATATCTTAGCAGACAATACAACTTCATTCCATCAACTGTCTATTATACAAGGGGTCCCCAACCCCTTGGTCACGGACCTGTCAGGAACAGGGCCACACAGTAGGAGGTGAGTGACAGGCAAGCAAGCATTACTGCCCCAGCTCTACCTGCCATCAGATCAACAGTGGCATTAGATTCTCATAGGAGCACGAACCCTACTGTGAACCGCGCATGGCAAGGGATCTAGGGTGCACACTCCTTATGAGAATCTAATGCCTCAGGATCTGAGACGAACAGTTTCATGCCGAAACCATCCCTCCCCACCCGTAACTGTCTTCCATGAAACCAGTTCCTGGTACCAAAAAGGTTAGGGACCGCTGTTTTATACCATTGAAGTGTTCTTTTAATATTTAATAAGATTTTGTTTAAATGTGAATTCTTCCAAAGCAGTGATGCATTCATCACTTGTTCATGGGATGTATCAAACTTGAGATGACGCGTAAGTAGTTTCTAAAGTGCTAGCTGGTTCTAATGACATTTTCAATGGGATACCAGTGCTCGAACCTGCATTACTTAACTACAACAAAACATGGCATATTTCATTAATTCGTTCAGACTAGCAACAACTTTGATACAGAACAATTTATATTCTGAGAGGAACTACTAACAGAGTCTTCCTTTTTCATTCCACAGATTCAGAAGTAGTCTAGTTTAAGCCTCTTGAGCTAAAAGTACTTCACACAACTCAAATTTATTCCCTGTAGCATAGTAAAGAGCTATAGCACTAGCAGTGAAACCAACCCAAAAACTTCTCAGAGATTATTCATCATCCAATAAATACTGACTGAGCACCAATTACATAAATGGCAATCCCTGGCCAAGACTCAATCGCTAGGGCAGGTTCACTCCTACTGGAGAGCACTCAGCTGACTCCGGCATTCAATTCCAAGCCCACTGGGCAACCTTCTGATTGCTTCCGACTACCTAGAAAGCTTGTCCAGGGAAAAAATTGAGCCCACTGACATATTTTTCTTTTTTTTTTTTTTTGTATTTCAAATATTAAACATTCAGCTGCACATTATAGAAATTTGCAAGATGTAAAACGATGCCAGTTTTCTAACTTTGTTTTTTCAGAAAATATCTTCTAAAAATGTTATTTAAAATGTAATTACTTTATTTTTTAATAAATAAGTATTTAAAATATCAGTTTTAATTCATATATGGTATCAATAGCTATAGTCCACATAAATAAAAGCTCTTTAGCATCCACAAAAATTTTCAAGAAGGTAAATGGGTTTCAGCCCCCCGAGTTTGATAACCACTGCTTTAGATGAGGCTGATCTCACGACGGGAATATTACTGCCTTCGTTTCAGATCCCATACTCTACTCATCTACCCAGTGCACAGCAGGCTTGACACACGGTACACGCTCAAAAATGCTTACTGAATAAATGACCTGATTTTTAAAATGTGCACTAAGTAACAACACCTATTTATTTTAAGATGATATAAATTAACAGCCAAGTAAAAACCAAATGCAGAATTTTAAAGTAACCCCATACATAAGATTGTTGAAACTTCCTGATGTTCTATCATAAAGTAACCAAAAAGAGGGGTTTATCTGCCGGGCTTGGTGGCTCATGCCTGTAATCCCAGCACTCTGGGAGGCCAAGGCAGGCAGATCACTTGAGGTCAGGAGTTCAAGACCAGAATGGCCAACATGGTGAAAAACCGCATCTTTACAAAAATACAAAAATTAGCCGGGCATGATGGTGGGTGCCTGTAATCCCAGCTACTCAGGAAGCTGAGGCGGGAGAATTGCTTGAACCCAGGAGGCAGAGGTTGTAGTGAGCTGAGATCACATCACTGTACTCCAGCCTGGGCCACAGAGAAAGACTTCACCTCAAAAAAGAGACGGGTCTGTCTGTACAGTTACTTATGTCGTTGTAATAATTTCACTCCTAACTACGACATTCTTATCAAGTATGTGAATACATAAACATTGGTACAAGAATAAATAACCAGCAAGATAATCAACTCAGTGCCATTGTGGAAAAGGAGAAACCTTACACACTATTGGGTCCAACTTCCTCTAAACAAGCCGTATGACCAGACAAAATCTTTTGGGCATGGTGACAAGGTCTTCTCCACCTAGGGCAGTGTAATGGTCCTAGAGCATATGACCAGAGTTAGTCCACCATAATAATGTTCCATAAAATCAAAACACTTTTGGGTGTCAGTTATTCTCAAGGGCTGCGCCTGCTACTAGAGACTATGGTGAGAATAAGCCCAACCTCTTTCCCTGTAGAGAAGATCAGCCATCACCACCTGAGTGTGTAAAGTAATAATACCGTATAGGCCTACTATCAAAGGATAAACCAAAGACCTTTTGCTTTGACACTGTCCCGGCTAAACAATACTAGTCTGAGGTTCTTAACCTTTAGTCTGTGATTCTTCCTTAAGGGCTCAAAAATGAATCTTGTAGTCACCACTCAGCAGTCACCAGGGTCAGTTTTGGTTTGGGTTTGTTTGTTTTCTTTAAATAGAGACAGGGTCTCACTATGTTGCTCAGGCTGGTTTAGAACTCCTGGGCTCAGGCAATCCTCCCACCTCAGCCTCCCAAAATGCTGAGATTGCAGGAACGAGCCACCACATCCCATGGGGTCGTTTTTGATAATCAATTCTGATCTCCAGTTCCAATCACCACCACCTAAAATATGCTTCCTCAGGGAATGGATTACTTCGCATTCTCATATGGAGACTTCTGCCTCCGACCAAGTTGAAACAAAAGGGGTAATACTTGCTCTCCTGCCCTAAAGCAACAACAAATTATATAACCATTTTCAAGGGATTGTACATCAGGCAATGAAGAAAACTGATAGCTGAGAGATCAAAAAAACAAACTAGGCAAGCCCTACAACCGTCCCACTTTACTGACGGAAAACACTTTACAGGTCACAAAAAGAGGGAGGACAGGTCGCTCAGAGGGAGCCCAGCAGTTCCTCTGAGTTTGGGAGATGAAACCGGAAGTCTGGAAAGCACCAAAGCAATGAGGTTTGCTGATGAGATCACCAGAAGAGAGTCTGGCCCACTAGGAAGGCAACCGATCTGCAAGACGGACTCCCTCAAGCCTTCAGCTGCGTACTGCTCAGCACTCGTGTGTGAAGAAACTACCGAAGGCCAGGGAGAGAACCACCCAAAATGATTAAGGGGATTAAACCACCAGGGCTCACAAAAGGCTGGGAATCATACCCATTTTTACCAACCACAGTGGAAAACCCCATTAGCCACAAGGAATTAGGAAGAGTATTCAGGTTTTTGCTTTAGCTAGTGGGATAAAATTTGCCTCAAACAAAAACTGCTCTGGTACTGCCTAACAAAGCTTAAACTTAAGACCTGAAATAATACAACTGTTTTCAAGTAATAAATAAGGCTAGGCGCAGGCTCACATCCATAATCCCATCTCTTTGGGAGGCTGGGGCAGGCAGATCACCTGAGGCCAAAAGTTCGAGACCAGCCTGGCCAACATGGTGAAACCCCATCTCTACTAAAAATACAAAAAAAAAAAAAAAAAAAAAAAATTAGCCAGGCTTGGTGGTGCACGCCTGTAGTCCCAGCTACTCAGGAGGGTGAGGCAGAAGAATCACCTGAATCTCAGAGGCGGAGGCTGCAGTGAGCCAAGATCACGCCACTGCACTCCAGCCTGGGCAACAGAGTGACGCTCTGTTTCAAAATAAAAAAAAATTACAAACTTTTAAAACACCAATGGGTCAAAGTCGTCAAAGTGGAAAATACAAAGTATTCTGAACTGAATAAAAATGATATACTGAAATGTGTAAGATGTCACAAAAACAGTACTTAGAAAAAAATTTACAGCACTAAATTCCAGTATCTGAGAGAAGAAAGGTCATGACCTCAGCTTCCACCTTAAGAAAAGCAGAGAAAGAATAGCAAATTACTCCCAGAATAACTGCTATAGGGAAATAAAATTCAGAGAAAAAAAAAATGAAATAAAAAAACCGAAAGATAGAGGAAATGTCACTGAAACCAAAAAGGCTGGTTCTCTGAAATCCATAAAATTGTTAACCGCTACCTAGACTCATCAAAATGAAAGAAAATGGGGAGGGAGAAAGAAAATGGGGAGGGAGAGGTGCAAATTACCAATATCAGTAATAAGCAGATATACCACAACAGACTCTGCAAGTATCAGAAGGCTAATCAAGGAACTTAAGAAGCAATCTGACACTAACACACCAACTTTTTTGTAGGTTTAAAGTTACTTCAAAATTAAAAATTTTTAAATTAAAAAACCCATCTTTATTGACCAGGGGATGGCCATGAGTTTGATAACTGCTAAAGCTAAGTTAAAAGCTGAGTGAATGGGTACATGGGAGTCCATTATACTAGTCTTTCTACTTTTTAATGTGTAGAAATTGTTGATAATAGAAAAGCTTTTCAAAAAATCAATTAAACAGCTGGGTGCAGTGGTGCACACCTATAGTCTCAACTACTCAGGAGGCTGAAATGAGAGAACCACTTGAGCCCAAGAGTTTGAGTCCAGCCTGGGCAGAATAGTGAGACTCCATTGCTAAAAAAATAAAAAATTTAAAAATTAATATCCACCCATTTGAAGCTTTTAGATAGAAGAAAATTTTCAGAAGACATTTATTTCTGGCAGAGAGGGCCACAAATATTGAGGACTCTGCCTCTAGGGGTCCAAAGTCCACTGACTCAATCTACTGTGTACCAGGTATTAACCATAAACTCAATTCACCAAACTTCTGTCGGTTTTTGAATCTTACTCTTCTTCACCCTTGTCTTTTATCAATTTCCCACAAACCTATAGACTTCCCACTCCTGTAAATCCAAATTTTTCAATGTAGAATGTATGCATAAATAGATGAATAAGCATGTTTTATAACTTTAGAAAGGAACTGCTGTTAAAATCCAACGTTTTCACTAAGCCCCTGTACTTAAATTTAAAATTTTTTCTCCAAATATCTATAGAAAGAGTTCACCTTAGTTCAGCATAATTATATTTTTCACTTCATCTTCTACAGTTAGACCACAGAAAGAACTATTCCAATTAGTTTTAAATGGGCTTATTATTGGTAGTTCACTGCCTATAGCAACCTATTTTCATACTTTTAAAATACAATTTTAACCATATTACACCATTACTCTTTTATAAGTGTAATTTCTCTAAAAT
>NW_016805666.1:8162736-8184538 GCF_001698545.2 Rhinopithecus bieti
CACTTTGAGTACATTATATACTTCAAAGGAAATTACCCAAAAATTCACTTTTCACATAAACTTTTAGTCAACTCCAATGTGACAATTCCAACAGCTCTTACATTTATAACATATGTATGTTATAAACATATTTAAATTTTAAATGTACATAAGTAAAAGCCCTGATTATTTCAACGACTCCAAGAGGATAAAAAAAACCACATAAACATATTTAAAATACACTGCTTATCAAGATAAAAAATATATATTAAATACAATTCTACTATATATCTAATTAGACATTTGAAGCATGAATACCAAACTGATAAACCCATTACTTACAGAAGTATAACTTCTGCAGACTGCTGGAGCCATGGTTTTAATCAAGTCAAATTCTACGTCAGAGAAAACAAACTGAAGGGATTTTCTCACCAATAGCACTGTGTCATCACTCTTCCCAATTCCTGACATTAGGCGGCTTTCAGAAGCTGGCTCTTAAGAATAAAAATAATACTAAGCACAAAAATTTACAATTTTATGCCAAATATTTCTGTTTTGGTTCTGTCTGAACTGCTTTCAAAATGATGAAGATATTAAAATTTAGAATTTTGTAATTCACCAATTTTTAGTAAGTTTTCAGAAGATGTGCCCTTCTGCCATCTGTCACTGGTAGAGCTCCTATTATTTGAATGAATCCTAGCTAGTTAGCTCACCGAAGTTCCCATTCCACAGTGCACGCCTGAGTCTTGATGTTATCTGAATAGCAAGGAGCTTATAGGCTATTGTGCTTAACCAAACCCTTCCTTGAATTTATAATAAACTTGATTTGCTGTGCGAGTCTAAAAAAAAAAAAAGAAAAGAAAAGAAAAGCAGTATGGGACAAAGTGAAGCTACTGGAAAAAAACTCACTAAATTAGATACGCTAATTTTTGAAAGTTTACTATTTTTTCACATTATGTAATTACTACAAACAATTAAAGTATAATATTTATCCTATACTATGCCACAAGTTAGTCAGATTTCTTTCCTTAAAACAAGATGAGTTGTTTTCAGACACAGAAATCTCCAAACCTCAAAGACATCTTTGCTTCAAACCTGAGTTTCTCATGAGCTGTAACAATATTATAATAGTGAGGGTGGACAGTGTTGAATTTTTTTAAGGATAGTCTATTTATGTGCCTACAATTCCAAAGTAGGTAATTTCACAAAGTGATTTAAAGAATGACCTGTAATCAAGTAAAAGTTCAAGCAAAGCAATTTTGAGTAACACATTTTTAACTTAATTTTTTTCCTTCAGTCAGTATTTGCCATCTTCAGCAGTACTGAAGTAAAAAACTAAAATTAAAAACGCATTCTTCACCGAGGCAGGCGGAATGCCTGAGGTCAGGAGTTTGAGACCAGCGTGGCCAACATGGTGAAACCCCATCTCTACTAAAAATCCAAAAATGAGCCAGGCAAGGTAGCATGCGCCTGTAATCCTGGCTACCCAGGAGGCTGAGGCAGGAGAACTGTTTGAACCTGGGAGGTGGAGGTTGCAGTGAGCCAAGACTGCACCACTGCACTCTAGCCAGCATGACAGAGCAAGACTCCATCACACACACACACACCAAAAAAATGCATTATTCAAAATTCACAGCTAGGTGCAGTGGCTCACGCATATAATCCCAGCACTTTGAGAGGCCAAGGCAGGAGGATCACATGAGGCCAGAAGTTCGAGACCAGTCTGGCCAACATGGTGAAACCCATGTCTACTAAAAATACAAAAATCAGCCAGGTGTGGTGGTGTACATCTGTAATCCTAGTTATTAGGGAGGCTGAGGCAAGAGAACTGCTTGAACCCGGGAGGCGGAGGGTTGCAATGAGCAGAGATCACACTGCACTCCAGCCTGGGGAACAGAGTGAGACTCTGTCTAAAAAAAAAAAAATTCACAAAAATAAGTAAGTATAAAAGAAATTCAAGTAACTGAATTTCTCAATGGTG
Organism: Rhinopithecus bieti; assembly: GCF_001698545.2. Classification (NCBI taxonomy): domain Eukaryota; kingdom Metazoa; phylum Chordata; class Mammalia; order Primates; family Cercopithecidae; genus Rhinopithecus; species Rhinopithecus bieti. The sequence continues at coordinate 8,164,697 of NW_016805666.1, forward strand.
TTTAAGTTTATAACATATATAATTCTGGAGTTTTAAAAATTAAAACTTCACTGAGACTTCTGTGACACCTTGTACTGCTGAATGAGAGAAGGAATTACCCTGCTTTGTTTTGTAGTCCTAGATTTTTTTTTCTGAGAATTAAACATACCTACCAATGTTAAATAAAGATTTGATAAACCCATCTTTAAAGACCACACAAGCCAAGAGTGCTTTAATGATCTTGAAATATAAACAGCACAGCTAGCATTCTAAATATTATTTTATTTTCAAACTTGTAAAATTTACGGCAAATGAGAAGATAACCTTGTACAGTTCAAAATCAGTTCTACTTTTTGCTGTTGAAATAAAATATGCCCCAATACATTTAAAGTCCTAACTCTACTCACTAAACAATTTCAATTTTAATACCTATACAAATATATATAAAAAGAATTTTTCAAAAATCAGAATCATCCAACTATAATAACCAAATTGTGGCAATTCTTTATGAGGGCAAAACTTAAAACTTCAAGTCAGCTCCTAAAAATAAGAATGACATAATATAATTTAATGAATACGTGGAAATTTTACAAGGATACCAGCTAAATTTTAACAAAGCTCTACTCAATACCCACTTTATCACTTCCCATCTTGGACTTTCTCTTATAATATGCTTTTGTTTCTGTGTTTAGGCTTAAGGAAGACCATTGTATCCAACATACACCAAACCAAGACTGTATTTACATTTGTAAAGTGGAGTCTTTGTATAATTATACTTTTTTGTATGTTACAAAACAATGTGATAGCTGTAACAAAATAAGTTTTAATTAGGAAAGATAACCTAATTACTTATACTTGGATCAGTATGAAGAAGAGTTTGGCCTACACTATACCATTCATTCCAGGATAGGTACTTTATTACTTTTATTATACACACTATTTAAAACACAAAATCAACCCTTTTATTCAAAGAAATCCCACAGAGTTTTGTCTAATTGTATAGTATTTGGCAAAAAGGGGTAAGTTACCTTTGGACTGACAAATGATGTGTGTATTTTACTCTCTCTTTATGACATAAGAAAATATGCAAAATATCATTTATATGCAATGTAATAAAACAGTTTGCATTCTCAAAATGTCCACTTACATCATTGAGAGATTTTCTATTTCAATTATTCAAGCTACTACTGTGTTATTAAAACTTTCATACTTTTCCCTAAATTGTTTTCAAGTCTGTAACTTTAAAATTCCACATTCAAGCTTAAGAATTATACGACTCTCATGGTTGCTAGATAGATTTCAAAACATTACTACTATCTATGATGAAAAATGCTGCAGCAGGCAATAGGAAACAGTGGTAAGTCCCAGACTGAATATTCAAAACNTGAAATATAAACAGCACAGCTAGCATTCTAAATATTATTTTATTTTCAAACTTGTAAAATTTACGGCAAATGAGAAGATAACCTTGTACAGTTCAAAATCAGTTCTACTTTTGCTGTTGAAATAAAATATGCCCCAATACATTTAAAGTCCTAACTCTACTCACTAAACAATTTCAATTTTAATACCTATACAAATATATATAAAAGAATTTTCAAAATCAGAATCATCCAACTATAATAACCAAATTGTGGCAATTCTTTATGAGGGCAAAACTTAAAACTTCAAGTCAGCTCCTAAAATAAGAATGACATAATATAATTTAATGAATACGTGGAAATTTTACAAGGATACCAGCTAAATTTTAACAAAGCTCTACTCAATACCCACTTTATCACTTCCCATCTTGGACTTTCTCTTATAATATGCTTTTGTTTCTGTGTTTAGGCTTAAGGAAGACCATTGTATCCAACATACACCAAACCAAGACTGTATTTACATTTGTAAAGTGGAGTCTTTGTATAATTATACTTTTTTGTATGTTACAAAACAATGTGATAGCTGTAACAAAATAAGTTTTAATTAGGAAAGATAACCTAATTACTTATACTTGGATCAGTATGAAGAAGAGTTTGGCCTACACTATACCATTCATTCCAGGATAGGTACTTTATTACTTTTATTATACACACTATTTAAAACACAAAATCAACCCTTTTATTCAAAGAAATCCCACAGAGTTTTGTCTAATTGTATAGTATTTGGCAAAAGGGGTAAGTTACCTTTGGACTGACAAATGATGTGTGTATTTTACTCTCTCTTTATGACATAAGAAAATATGCAAAATATCATTTATATGCAATGTAATAAAACAGTTTGCATTCTCAAAATGTCCACTTACATCATTGAGAGATTTTCTATTTCAATTATTCAAGCTACTACTGTGTTATTAAAACTTTCATACTTTTCCCTAAATTGTTTTCAAGTCTGTAACTTTAAAATTCCACATTCAAGCTTAAGAATTATACGACTCTCATGGTTGCTAGATAGATTTCAAAACATTACTACTATCTATGATGAAAAATGCTGCAGCAGGCAATAGGAAACAGTGGTAAGTCCCAGACTGAATATTCAAAACTGGCAGAAGCAAAATGGCTTAGAGAGAAAACTGGCACCTACCCCTGAGATCATCAAAAAGGCGAATACATCAATAAATTGGTGACAATAGCTACCTCTGGGCTGGGTGGGTGTGAGGAAGAGACATCAGTGCCTTTTGAATGCCTTCCAGAAGGAAAACGGAATAGTTGATTGAATATACGCCTAAACTTCTAATTCTACAATGCAAGGCCAAGCCTGGGTCTCAACCTGCAGGAACCTTTGAAATACATCGGCCGGGCGCGGTGGCTCAAGCCTGTAATCCCAGCACTTTGGGAGGCCGAGACGGGCAGATCACGAGGTCAGGAGATCGAGACCATCCTGGCTAACACGGTGAAACCCCGTCTCTACTAAAAAATACAAAAAACTAGCCGGGCGAGGTGGCGGGCGCCTGTAGTCCCAGCTACTCGGAGGCTGAGGCAGGAGAATGGCATAAACCCGGGAGGCGGAGCTTGCAGTGAGCTGAGATCCGGCCACTGCACTCCAGCCCGGGCGACAGAGCGAGACTCCGTCTCAAAAAAAAAAAATACATCATGGTGCTCTATCAGACCATTCTCTTTGACTGCATCTTACCCCAGACAAGAGAAAGTTATCATTCTGACGCCTCCTTAACAAGTATATTTCTATTAATTAGATTTAGTTCTACCTCCTCTACATTTTGGCCTAGCTGAAAAAGCATGTGCCCATAATACAGCTTTTAAGTAACAGCAAATTGAAAAAAAAAAAAAACAAAAATGTTGAGACAGCATCTTGCTCTGTCTCCTAGGCTGGAATGCAGTGGCACAACCTTAGCTGACTGCAACTCCGCCTTCCGGGTTCAAGCAATCTTATTGCCTCAGCCTCCTCAGTAGCTGGGACCACAGGTGTGTACCATCATGCCCAGCCAATTTGTTGTGTTTTTATAGAGATGGGATTTCACTATGTTGCCCAGGATGGTCTCAAACTCCTGGACTCAAGCAATCTGCCCACCTCGGCCTCCCAAAGTGCTGGGATTACAGGCGTGAGCCACCACACCCAGCCCTCAGTTATTTTTATCAAACTAATTCCCCTAAGAATTCAGTGTGCATCTTATGCCAGGTTCTTTACTACATTATAACAGTAGGATTTACAACTTCATCCTCAAAACAAACAAAAATAAATGAAAAGAGCACAAAACAAGAGTCAACTTTAGATTCAGTGGCTGGCTTCGTCGAGCAACAGTGTAGTGGCTTTCAGGTGGCTGGAGGTGACTCGCAATTTGTAGTATCTCTGAATTCACTAACAGGTCAAAATGCAAATCTTTGTGAAGACCTTGACCATCACCCTGGAGGAGGAGCCCAGTGACACCACTGAGAATGTAAAGGCCAAGATTCAGGGTACAGAAAGTATGCCCCCTGACCAGAAGAGGCTCATTTCTGCAGGCAACCAGCTGGAAGATCACACTCTTTCTGATTACAACATCCAGAGTCAACCCTGCACCTGGACTCCACCTGAGGAATGGCTGTCAGTTCTTCAGTCTCCTATTCACAGTGCCCAATAACGGCATTAACTCTGCACCGCAGCCATTTGCCCCAATTTAAATTTAGAAATGACCAGTTTCAGGGATAGCTAAACCTGCTCAAAATGTTAATAAAAGTTTTGTTGCACAGTAGCCAAAAAAAAAAAAAAAACACACAAGTCAACCTTAACTTTTCCTTAAATAACAATTAACTCAACATGAACTATGAACTATGATGCAAGTTCCTTCACGCTGGTCTCAATTTCTTCTCCAGTAAAACAAGGCAGGTGGAATAATTTCTGTAATAAATATCAATCAAAAAGGTTTGGAGCTACACAAGCATACATAGCCTTTGTATATGGCCTGCTGGTACACTCTTTCACCACTAGGGGATGTTCCAACATTAGGAAGGAAAAAAGGCTGAGTTACAACAAGACTTAATAAACAGAACTGTTGCAGTTACCCAACGTGATCAAGAATGATTAAAGATGAGAAATTATCTCAAAGAACTAAAAATAGAACTACTATTCGACCCAGCAATCCCATTACTAGGTATATATCCAAAGGAAAATAAATCGTTCTACAAAAGACACATGCACTCATATGTTCATCACAGCACTATTCACAATAGCAAAAACATGGAATCAACCTAGGTGTTCATCAACAGTGAATTGCCTAAAGAAAATGTGGCACATATACACTATGGAATACTATGCAGCCATAAAAAAATAAAATTATGTCCTTTGCAGCAACATGGATGCAGCTGGAGGCCATTATCTTAAGCATTCAAATTAATGCAGAAACACAAAACCAAATACTACATGTTCTCACTTATAAGTGGGATCTAAACATTGGATATACACAGACATAAAGATGGGGAAGAATGGACACCGCGGAAGACTAGATGAAGGAAGGGGTGGGGCTAGGGTGCTTACTACCTGGTTGATGGGATTAATGATACCCCAAACCTTGGCATCACACAATATCATCCATGTAACAAACCTGCACAGGTTCCCTGAATCTAAAATGAAAGTTGAAATTTTAATGAGAATATTTTTATTTTAGTACCAGCGGAGATCGTGGCATGGAAAGCAGGAATTGCCTTTGTAAAAGATGCCCTGCATTCATGTGTCTCAACAAAAACTTAAGATACGCAAAAAAACACAAAACAAATGATAATGGGGAGGACAGAGGCAGCTATATTAACACTCCCTTTAGATTCTAGTCTAAAAAAACTAGAATTTAGGGATCTTACAAAGTTGTAAAGCAAGGGAGAGAACAGTAACAAAGAGCAAATGAACCTATTACAGAACAAGACAATGTATTTAAAGTGCAAAATTAAGTTGTAAGATATTATTTGCCCATTAAACTGGTGGGAAAACACACACACACACACACACAAAACCTGACAAGGAGCAACCTTATATATTGGTCTTAGGAGTGAATCTGTACTACCTTTTTAAAAAACCAGCTGACAAGACATTTAAATTTTGTCTACGGCCATACCACTCTGAACGTGCCAGTCTCATCTCAGAAGATATTTAAATTTAAAACCTACATACTTTGATCCAACAATCCCAGTTTTTAAAATCTATGACATATATATACAGGTACATAGGTACAAAACACATATACTGCAGCAATGTTAGCAGCAGGGGGAAAAATCCTAGAACCTGCCTGAACGTCCATCAATAGAAGGACAGATGAATAATTTATGGAATTAAGGAGAATGAGTTAAATCTATGTGTAGAGACCAAGATAGATCTACATAATATATAAAAACAGGAAAAAAGGAGTATGTCTAATACATTATTTTTATAGCAACCAAATAACTCTTTGGATATGCGTGTTTAAAAGACCAAAGAGAAAGGTGTAAGATATACACCAAACTGTTAACATCATCTCATATTGCAAGGCAGAGGGTACCATTAACAGTTTCTCCAAATTCCTCTGCATCTTTAGACTTACGAAGTAGAGTATAAAAGTTTTGTGCTGTCTTTCCTTTGGGGGGTGATAGTACATATTTAAAGCAAAAACATTAGAACAAATAAAAGAGTTTTTTGGGTTTTAAGAGATGGGGTCTCACTCTGTCACCCAGGTTGGAAGACAGTGGGACCGTCACAGCTGACCATAACCTCGACTCCTGAGCTCAAGGGATGTTCCCTTGAGCAGGAAGGGGCTGCGGGCCTGAGCCACCACACCTAACTAATTCCCCCAATTCCCCCATAAAGATGAGGTCTCTTCATCTTGCCAGGCTGGTCTCCAACACCTGGGCTCAAGGGATCCTCCCACCTTGGCCTCCTAAGCTGCTGGAAATCGGAGTATGTTAAAATACGCAGAAAAGAAATTGTGCGGCATGGGTATTTAATATAATAGGAATTGACAAATCAAGAGTTTCATTAACAGCTTGTGTAAACAAACCAAACGGACAAATGAGCCTAATTTCCCCAAACTAAAAATTATACTTTTAAGTTCAGAGTTAAGGTAAAGGGTTTTGTTGAGTAATATGTAAATTTATGTATGTATTCCATTATAATGCAAATTAACAACTATTCATTTGAAACTGTAATGCTATTAATGAAAATCTCAAGTAACTGCTGACATTTCAGTCATCAATTTAAAGATGGTCTTTGAAATTTAAACATTCACGAATTCTCATTTTACCATATAGCTGAAATCAAGACACTGCTGAGATGAAACCTTACAGCTGCTGCCGGCGAGTGACTGCTGTGATGCAGTCACTGTACATTCATGCTTCAAACTGGCCACACTACTCAGACTGTGACCATTTCAGCTAAGTAATGTGCACTGTTGCTAAGACTATATTGAGTTTAAATTACTAATGAAAGTATTTGAAAAGATTACACTGTAGTTGCATAATAAAACAAAAAGTAACATTCTGCATAGAAAGATGCTGAAATAGAGCAGCACAATGGAGAGGAAAAGGTAGGATGAGAAAAAGAGGAGGCTAGGGAATAATATAGGAATAGGGAAGACTAGGGAAGAAAAAAAGAAGAGTAGAAGAAAATTTTCCAGAGGTTATACTTCCAAGTCTTCAGTGTGTTAAAGAGATACATATAAACCTCAGAAAAGTTTGTTTTTTCTTATTAATAGCAAACCCCAAAATAATTTTTTTCATTACTTCTGTATGGTTCACTTCAGAATTACTCTACAATTTGAAACAAAGCAAAATTAGTTTTCCTCATGATCTATACTACGGAATGACTCACATTTCACTCTTCCAGATTCTGATTTGAAAATCCAACCACAAAGAAGCACAAAATCACTAGGAAGTTATTTTGTACAAAAAGTACAATCCTGCAAATCTATAACTGTAACTCATAGGTACTTGGGTCAACTTTAAGTTACATGAATGTGGGTTTTTCTACTTGAGTCCTTTGTCTAATGTGAAACCCACCCATGCTAACTCAGCACAGACAATACAAAGCCCATAACATTTACATCCAATAAATATTTCAAAAATACACTAATATAAGTTACTATTGAAGAAGTTAATTACCTTATTCGTGGTACAACCATCAGAAAAATGTTACCTTTCTAACCTCTTATAATTGTCCTGTATGCCACTATTCAGGATTCAAAACACACCACCCCCCCCCCCCCACAATCAATGTATTTAGGTACTATAACAACCATAATAGTGACATCTGTATGGGAATATTTAGTTTACACAACACTTTCATGGGCATTATGTATCTACTTACCAGAATACTGTCTTTCAAAACCAGGAAAAAATCATCTTCACTTAATCAAGATTAGTATTTTTCATTTTCCCCAGAAAGTCAAGCATGGGTGACTTTACAGGAAAAAGCCTCCCCAACAAATCAAGGAATGACATGGAGGCAGCACCATCTTTCAAACAACAAAATTCATTTAAAAACCAATTCTTGCTCCAAATGTATTTGAAATACATTTCTCCATAAAGAAAATAGTGTCTAGGTTCCTAAGATAGCCCACAAATGCCCATTTTACCTCCTACAACTCTGCTGTGCTGCAGTTCACATTACACTAGCTTGGGTTGCTGGGCGGGTAGCCAGGTTACCAAGCCTCCATTTCCTCTGCCCACTTCTTCATTATTAATATTCCTCAGGCTCTTCTCTTTGTAACAATCTCATCGAGGTGGCACTACTGGACTATCTCGATGGCAACTACCAATTCATTTTCAGCACTGATCTCTCATGTGCTTCAGACCCACAGATTCAACTACATGTTTGCAGACAGCTCAAATTCAATAGGTTCATTTTCTCTTTCTCCCAAAAAATCTGCCCCACCACCCAGCCACCACCGATTCCCCCTACTCCTTTAATAAGCATGATTTTCCTAAAAAGCCAAGCCAGGAATTTAGAAGTCACCTTTGAACTCTTCCTATCTCACACCTTCTATATCCAACCGGACACTCATCTTATCATGACTACCCTTCTCAAATCCACCTCACCATGCCTATCTCCATCAGCTTTGCCTTGATTCAGGTCCTGAGCCCTCATCTCCCTCATTCAAGTCTGTATGCAGCCAGATATGACCATTTCTCTCTCTCCGTAAAATTTCAGTAGCTTCCCATTGTCTGTAGTAGCAATTCCCAAACTGCTAAAAGAGTACCTTTAAAGTAAGTTTTTTGTTTGTTCAAAAAAATTAAGTTGAACTAGATTAAACAATATTAAGCAGGCCTCTCACTAGCAAGGTTTTGAAGTCTTACAACACACAACATGATGTATTTCCCTACCATGAGGAACTGCGGTGGAAGGGAGCCCCAACTGGGTTTCAAGGTCAAAGTCAAAACTGATTGCAAGACATGTAAGATCCTACAGACTCTGGCCCTGCCTAGTTGTCAACACCATCTGCCATTCATCAATGGTTATCATTCGCCCCTTACAAACCTTCCACGTCACTCATTTAGAACACACTCTGTAACTGTTCCCTGACTCCAATTCTTTATATAGAATATTCCTTCTGCCCAGAATGCCCTTCTCTTAGTCTGGCTAAAGAGCTCCTACTTGCTCTTCCAGGACCAGCTCAGGCTACTAAGCTTTGATTGTCCCTTCCACCTCCTAGCAGAGGACTGCCTCCACCTTTCTCCCACCTCTGCAGGTATCAGAGCACTTGTCCAACAATATTGAACTTACAGACTAAAAACCTCAAAGGCTGGGAACCAGGCAAGCATCCAGCAGTGCAGCTGAATAAAGGAGACAGGGCAAGACTGGGCGAAGTAGGGGTTGAATCCCTCTTCTTTTTCCGGGCAAAATTTGACGACAAAGTAATTTTGTCTTTGGCATGCTCCCGCATCTCATCCCTATTCCCCTTTCCCAGTTCTCCCAATATCCTGTGTTCTCAGGTCCCTTAGTGATCTCATGGAACTCTACACAACCTCCACCACAGCACTATGTTCTTCAGATCAACCCTCTTAACCAGGATCCTTCTGTTCAGAAGTTAATACATAAATTAGTGACAGCTTCTCATAGCTGTTAACCTAAGATGGATCACTAAGAAACAAAATTTTAAAAGAAGTATGGAGAGAATATGGGGAGTGGACACTCTATCGCACAGAAAGGCTGGCCCAGAAGAGTCTAGGAGTCTCTTCCTGACTGTGCCTCCCAGAAGTGTTTCCACTTCACTTCATTCATTCCTACAGATTAGCTGCAATGAGTGCTACAGGTAGACACAGAGCTGGGGCCAGCGCTACAATCCTACAGATCATCCATTTTCTTGGGTTGAATACCTCTGTGTATTTGTTTTAGTTTAAGACCACTTACGGTTAATTCCTCAGCAGACAGAAAGTTCTCACCAACATGTTCACCAATGAACTTAAAACAGTGTCTTCACTCTAGCCAAGCAGTTCCCTGAAATCTAACCCCAACTACTGCTTGACTAGAAAATAGTAAATTAAATCAGAAAACCAAGATGTTGTCAAGTATCCTAACATTTCAAATAAATCTGTAAATGTTAAATTAGCATTTCCAGCAATAATCATTCTGGTTTATTGCCAATTTGATTTCATAAAAAGTCATTTGTTAGAATGGTATCGCCTACCATGTACCAACTAGTGGTCTAAATGCTGGAGCTTACAAGATTAAATTTCTAACCTTAAGGAATCACATCTAGTAGGCTAGACAAATAAGTAAGCAAACAAATATCAAACAACATGGTGAGCAATGGCAGCAGGGAGAAAGAGAGGAGAACCAAGAACAGAAAAGACTTCAAAAAAAAACTATCCCTTGATCTAAGACCTGAAGGATGTAAAGCTGATCAAGCAAACAAGCAGTAAGAGGAAAAATATGAGGGGAAAAAATAGAGAGATGAAACCTAAGCAGGGGAACCGCCATATGCAGAAGTACTATAGTGAGAGATCCTAAAAAATGCCAGGAACACAAGTTATTTAAACTGACTGGAGCACACAGGGTGATGGCCTTTGAGGAATAACTACAAATGGAAGTTTAGAAAGACAGGACAGGATCAGATTATAAGCAAGGGTCTTGTTAGACATAATAAACAATAGAGATTATCTTGTAGGTGATGGAGATTCTGAACTTTTCTCACCTGAAAGAGATCCTAGGCCAGGCCAAGGAGCCACATTCCTAAAGAATACAACGTGAATGGTATCCTCTGGACTTGTGCAGTGCAACAGCACAGTGTTCACCTGCTGGAGTGTGTATGTGTGACAGAGCAGAACTCATTCATTGATGTCTCCCCAGCATCCAGCCCTGTGTTTGGCATGTACAGGAACTAAAACACTATTGAATAGTTAGATGTATCAACTCAGTCCTAAGGGCGTAACCAAGAGGCCCTAACCAAGCCCCATTCCTTGCTACCTATAAAATCACAACTCTTATGCAGTACAATAACTTATCATTGCCACAACTATTAAGGGAACATGAAGAATGGTGATTCACTATGGGCTGCACCAGAGATGAGAAAGGATTGGGGGAGGGGGTACTCTTTAAGATGCTTCTGAATCTGACTAAATTAAGGAGTTTATTCTATTCTTTTCACCAAACACTGAACAGAAAACCATGGGTTAGCTTAAAATTATTCTTCAACGAACTCTAAGGCAGTGCTGACAACTATGAAAAGTACATTTTCATATCAAAAAGACCCATTAAATATTTCAACTAAGAGTTTGCTAGGTTAGTCTAGTCTTTCAAATAAGTAAGTGCTACAGACAAAATTATGTCATTTGCCTGTTGTACTTTACATTTTACTTAGTATACTAATCTACTTATTATAATTAGCATTCAATAGGTTTCTATCTTTTGTGCTTAGGAAAATAAGAAACAAACATTAAAAAAAGGAGAAACAAGGAAACTACAGATGAAAATTGTAAATAAGCTTAGAAAACTGGTGGCTTAAGAAGCTAAGGCATGATCTAGACATGAATGAAAAATCTTTATATAAGGAACAAGTGACTAGGATTCCATGTTTAAAGAAATCTAAAGGTCACAAAATTGAAATATAATTCAAAGTCTTCTTTAAAAAAAAGTAGAAATATTTGACTAATCAGAATTTTTAAATGAAAATAAGGCATATGAAGTCCTATAAAATAAACATAATTACAGATAGATTTAAATTTTATAATGTGGTCAGAGATAGAGACACCGGGTAACAGTAACATAGAAGATGGGAGAGAAAGCAGACTGCAAACATACCAGAGACACAAAGTGAAAAACTAAAATATACATAAAATGTATATGGGAGATACATGAGGTTAACATCTTGGGCTTTTGAGGATGTTGCAACTAAAGATAAAAAATCACGGAGTGTTTTCGACATAAAAAGCCTGAATACAACATTATTGCCTGCTTTTCCAGTTAACAAAAAACCAAAAAGCACACACATCTGACTTGTTTTGAATCTCTTCAATGTTACTAAGCTAACAAATAATAAGTTACCCTTCACTCAGATTCATATCCTTACAATTCTCTAAGGTACCCTTTATCACCTCTATCTGGCAAATAAAAAAGCTCACAGAGGTTCAGTGACTTACTTAATCCGGACTACAAGACTGGTATGTGACAGAGCTGTAATTCAAAATCACTATGGCTGTGAAGCCCACATTTTTATCCAATACACCATGCCCTCTCCCAGGACATGAGACTGTTCAGTTTTTAGCCACCATCATGTTTTTACACACTCACATTTTCTTACTGTGCTATCCCCAGAGTAATATTTAAGTTCAGATACTTTAAATTTTGTGGAATCCATTAACAATTTTTATAGCTCCTTTAAAACAATGCAGATCTTGCTAGCAGTAAGGAAAACGTTTATTCTTTAAAAAAAAAAAAAAAAAACACTCAAAGTAGTTGAGTATCCCCTCAGAATGACAGAAAGTACCAATAATCTCCTAATATTTTCAACTTTATTACCTAGCCTTTTAATTATACTAGATTTTTTTGTGGCATAACCTTAGGGAGATAGCAGACGTTCATAAATACCTAAGTTATTTCTCCATTATTCACACTGTGGAGTCATCTCATATATGCACTAATTAATTAAACCAATTCAACTACTTATACTCTGGGGAGAAGCAACAGAGAAAAATAATTCAAATAATGATGATAGTATGCCTTCCTTTACATCCCTGTCCCAGACTGAGCATGAAATGAAGACTACAAATCTGCTATGCTCAGTCAATCTAAAGACCCATTCACCTGTCAAAACAGGTCTCACATAGCTGATGAGGATTCCAGCTCACCAAAAAGGGACCTCTATAAAACTACAGGAAAACTGGCAGCTGGAATTCAAAGACAGACTCTCAGTTTCCAACCAGTTTTCAAACTGGTGCCTTTTAAAAGACTTTTCCAAGAGTAATTTTGACGTCACAGGATTTTATCTGAGAATTTAGGCCCAAAGGCCCCATGAACGGTGGCTTCACTTTATTCAGTGAAGTGAATTTATTTATTTCACTTTAGATCAATCAGAAAAAAATCAGGACCTAAAACACTTGTCTTTTATATCAAAGTAAATAACTAAAATATATTTCATCCTCTTTCACAAAAGGGGAAAAAAAAAAACAGCACAGGGATGCTATAAAGAAGCCACCCTTAGACACGTATGTGGGAGCAATTCCATGACTCATTTTAAACAAACTAAATATAGTTTGTTTTAAGAAGTCTGTCAAGCAAGCAAAGGCAACCCTTAAAATTAGTTGGCTCTCACTGGAAAAAAAAAAAAATGCCAGAGTTTTGAGATGTGCCATTACTACAGAGTACAAAATTAAAGCAAGGGTGAAAGGAACACCCCAGGTAGAGCAAGGATCTGAGGTTCTCACCCCACATCCTTTACGCTGTCACTTACTTCACTTTCCTCTTCTGTAAAAAGGAACTAATCTAAATAATCCATGATCTCTCCGCATTATTTTCCAGTCTCACATCTCTTTATTTCAATGTTCAACTCCTTTGTGAAAAAAATAAGAAAAACTCACTGAGCTAGAACCATCTTTCACCTTACCATCCAACATCAGTTACAAGTATTTTTACTTAAAACTTGAGAAAGATTCTACAGACATCAGCAATTTCCAGACCACGTAACTAGGAAATTCTACTTTACATAGTTAACTCACTTTTTCTGGAAATTTAATTTCTTATCTAACTAGTCTCTGAGTGTCAGTTGATCATTTAAAACCAAGATCCACAGGGAGTAAGCGTAAGAATCAACAAAAAAGACAAAATTCTGATTAAGAGATTAATTTCGTGGTCTTGACGTTTTACTATTTGAGTTAATGTTCTACCATCTCAGACTCCAGCAAAGGCTCCAATACGGCCCTGCGGGTCTAAGATGTTAACAGATATGGTATTGGCATAGTTCCCTCTAGAGAACCGTTTTATGGAAACTTTTCAGCAATCCCCATCCTCAAACAACTTTCCTCAGTATCAGAAATTTATTTGGACAGTTCTCTCCTTTATTCCATTTTTCTCCCTTCTTACTGATTACCATTAAGTCATTTTTTTTTTTTTTGAGACAGAGTCTCGCTCTGTTGCCCCGGCTGGAGTGCAGTGGCGCGATCTCGGTTCACTGCAAGCTCCGCCTCCCAGGTTCACGCCATTCTCCTGCCTCAGCCTCCTGAGTAGCTGGGACTACAGGCACCCGCCACCACGTCCAGCTAATTTTTTGTATATTTAGTAGAGACGAGGTTTCACTGTGGTCTCGATCTCCTGACCTTGTGATCCGCCCGCCTAGGCCTCCAAAAGTGCTGGGATTACAGGCATGAGCCACCGCGCCCGGCCCATTAAGTCATTTTTTAAACTATCATAACAGTAATCATTTTTTCCAATTAGCATTTACTCATGTCATCTCATTTTACCTCTATTTTTTACCCTACTAATACAAATTATTTTTGGTTCTGTTTTAAGACAAAGTCTCGCTTTGTCACTCAGGCTGGTCTCAAACTCCTGCCCTCAAGCCATCCTCCTGCCTTGGCCTCCCAAAGCACTGAGACGAGTCACTGTGCATAACCTACTAACACAAATGGTTTTAACTCCTTTTACAATCACTAGTTATCTAGTGATAACTGATTAACTTCAGGACCTTCTTCTATCTTATATCTACTTTTCTACAGACTAGTTTGAGCCCAGAACTTTTTCATTTTTTTAAACCTAAATCTTAATCAAAATTATGTGCCAGAAATCTGAACCTCTCTTTATTTCTCTACTCTCAAAATATGATGATCGACAAAACTCAAACAAGAACCTAACAATCTCCTTGCTTCTTGCATGCTATCTGAACGTAAGAGGTTAATTAGAACACGGTTTTGGCTGGGCGAGGTGCCTCATGTCTGTAATTCCAACACTTTGGGAGGCTGAGGCATGAGGATCGCTTGAGGCCAGGAGTTCTGAGACAAGCCTGGGCAACAAACTGAGATACTCATCTCTACAAAAAAATTTTAAAGGCCGGGCGTGGTGGCTCACACCTGTAATCCCAGCACTCTGGAAGGCCGAGGCGGGCGGATCACGAAGGTCAGGAGTTCAAGACCAGACTGGCCAACATGGTGAAACCCTGTCTCCACTAGCGATACAAAAAATTAGCCAGGCATGGTAGTGGGCACCTGTAATCCCAGCTACTCGGGAAGCTGAGGCAGCAGAATCGCTTGAACCCGGGAGGTGGAGGTTGCAGTGAGCAGAGATCTTGCCACTGCGCTCCAGCCTGGACAACAGTACGAGACTCTGTTTAAAAAAAAAAAAAAAAAAATTTTTTTTTAAATTAGCCAGACACGATGGCACACACCTGTTGTCCCAGCAGGTGGGTTGCCTGAGGCCAGGAAGTTGAGGCTGCAGTGCGCCATGATTATGGCGCACTACACTCTAGCCTGAGTGACAGAGCAAGACTCTTTCTCTAGGAAAAAAAAAAAAAAGGATGGGTTGTAGTGATTAATGCTTGTAACCCTAACACTCTGGGAGGCCAAGGCAGGCGAACTGCTTGAGTTGAGGAGTTTGAGACCAGCCTACGCAATATGGTGAAAATCCACCCCTACAAAAAAAAAAAAAAAAAAAAAGAAAGCTCAGTGTACTGGTACACACCTGTGGTCCCAGATACCCTGGAAGCTGAGGTGGGAGGACTGCTTGAGCCCAGAAGGTCAAGGCTGCAGTGAGCCACGACAGAACCACTGCACTCCAGCCTGGGAGACAGAGCAAGACCCTATATCAAAAAAAACTCAACATGGTTTTGATGACTACAGATTTACTCTCTCCACAGGCAAATTAGCTTCATTTTCACAAAAACTATGTTCCAAAACCAAGGCTAAATCCCATCAGCTACCTCTTAGATCCAGATGAGATATGGCATATTCAGAATACATTTCATCACTAAGATTCTGGTGATACATCAGAAATGACATCTTAACAGGTATCAGACACTAGATCACCTTCTTTTAGCACACAACTGTGAAATGTTTTAACTGTTTTCTTTGATAGGTGATAAGCTGCCAACTCCTATTCCATTTATCATCCATTCAAATATAAGGTCTCCCACTTGATACTTACATAGTTAGTTTAGGTCACCAAATATACAGCACACAGAATCCACTTTGGATAAACCACATTATCAAGCTCATTTTGAAATCCTATTTCTGTCTTCAAGATTTTCGAAATTATAATCCACTTTGCTGTCATTCACAAGTATGAAGTTCTTATTTCCACCATCACTCAGACTGAGAAAAAAGACAGAATAAAGACAAAGTTCCACAGGGTGTCCCCATCACTGCTCATTCTCATGAGTTTGACCACTGAGTAGGTTGTATATCTATAGTAATATGATCTAGTGCCTATCTCCTAAGATTACTATTTATCTTAGGAATAAAGCATATTCATATTCTAAAACCTCATATTCACAGTAGTTACAAAACCACTGCGTTATGCAAGCATAGTCTGATTCAGTATATGGAACGGAAGAAGGAAAGAAACCATTATGTGCCAGGAAGAGTGCTCCTTTCTTTACATATGGTCTCAACTAATCCTCAACGCTTTCAGGTATCAGTATTCTTCTTTGTTAATAAAAAAAAAAAAAATGATAGAAGTTAAGCAACTTACAGTATAAGCGACTCTGAAGACAGACAGAAACCTAGCTCCATGTTAATGTGCTTAACATAAAGGTTTCTGTCTCTGGGTTTAGAGGTTAGTTGTACGTTACTGGGCAACATAACATCTCTGAACCTCAGTTTCCTCATCTATAAAATGGAGTTGAAGTGAAATAATTTATGTAAGGTGTTTAATTCAGAGCCTACTATATAGTAAGCTCATTCAATAACTATTAGCATTGGTCAAACTCGAATTGCTAGCTAAGAAAATCAGAAGTCAAACTCCGGTCTGATTTCCAAGTCCATGCTCTTTCCACTACAACATGCTATAGTTGCCAATACACACTTCTTATCCACACAAGAATCCACACTTAACATATGACATAGATGGGAAACTGCTATTACCTAAATGAGGTAACTATCAAGATCTAACTAAACCAGGCTGGGCGCAGTGGCTCACACCTGTAATTCCAGCACTTTGGGAGGCCGAGGTGGGTGAATCACCTGAGGTCAGGAGTTCAAGGCTAGCCTGGCCAATATGGTGAAACCCTGTCTCTACTAAAAATACAAAAATTAGCCGGGCAGGATAGTGGGTGCCTGTAATCCCAGCTACTCGGGAGGCTGAGGCATGAGAATCGCTTGTACCCGGGAGGCGGGGGGTACTGTGAGCTGAGATCATGCCATTGCACTACAGCCTGGGTGACAGAGCAAGACTCCATCTCCAGAAAAAAAAAAGATCTAACGAAACCAGCAGAAGTATTTTAGCTCTAGTATCTCATAAGATACCGTTTAGAAAACTCCTCATAAGACACCGTTTAGACCTTCAGGTATACAGAGTTTTGTTCCAAATTCCATGAAACTGGTTTCCTACCTATGTAGGAATTTATCCTATTTATCTGAAACCAGTTGTAAATCAGAATTTTAATTACCAAAGGTCCCTCTAAAAAGCTTACTCAGGTGACCTGAACAAAATGTCCCCTAGGGCAGGTACGGTGGCTCATGCCTATAATCCCAGCACTTCAGGAGGCCAAGACGGGAGAATCACTTGAGACTAAGAGCTCAACATCAGCCCCAGCAACAAAGCGAGAACCCATCTCTACAAAAAATTTAAAAAACGAGCCGGGCATGGTGGCTTGCGCTTGTAGTCCCACCTACTTGGGAGGCTGGCAGGAGGATCACTTGAGCCTGAGAAGTAAGGCTGCAGTGAGCCAGGATCGTACCACTGCACTCGAGCCTGGGTAACAGAGTGAGACCCCATCAGAAAAAAGGAAAGAAAGAGACAGAGAGAAAAAAACGAAAAGGAAAGAAAGGAAGCAAAAGAAAAGAGAAGAAGAGGGAAAGGAAGGAAGGAGAAATGGGCCTTCCTACAACAATCTGAACACTGCATCAACTTGAAGCTTGTCAATTTTACTTTCAAGATCAACTGCTACTTAATATTTTGTATTTAACTGTACCACTTTTAAAGTAAAGCAACCACCAAGCTCGGTGGCTCACGCCTGTAACACTAGCACTTTGGGAGGCCTAGGCAAGAGGATCACCAGAAGTCAGTAGTTCGAGACCAGCCTGGCCAACATGGTGAAACCCTGTTTCTACCAAAAATACAAAAAATTAGCTGGGTGTGGTGGCACATACCTGTAATCCCAGCTACTTGGGAGGCTGTGGCAGAAGAATCACTTGAACCCAGGAGGCAGAGGTTACAGTGAGCTGAGTTCACACCACTGCACTCCAGCCTGGGTAACAGAGCAAGATGCCATCTCAAAAAACAAAAAAAAATTTAAAGCAACCAAATAGTGTCACTCTTCCCACCCAATCCCCTGACCAAAGCCAGGCATTGTTGTTCTAACAAGGCTCAAAAATCTCACTTAACTATTTCACTCTCTGCCTGATCTAATAGTACGATAATGCAAATCAAAGATAGTAGCAAAAGTTATGTTCTACAACAATCATTAATAATAGGTTTACTATTTCGAACAACTTCCAAGCACTGATTTGCCTTAAAGGGGGTTGCAAACCAGCATGAGATGCCCACACACATTGATTTTTGGCAACTGCAGTCTATTCAGCAAAGCAACAAACCTCTAGCGAAAAGAATGCCACATATATTCCAGTGAAACAAAATTACTACACGTGCCTGGTAAAGAGGCTGCGTTCTAAGCAAAGATAGAGCACTGTTCATGATGTACTCACCCTTCAAAGGAATCACATCGAAACACTTTCATTTTAGCAACGAAACTTTTAAAAGGCTTTATTTTGCAATAATTTTTCAAGTCCCTGCATTTCTGAGATTCTTTAAATTCTAACTTCCTGCCTCATAGATCTAAAATAGCCAAGACATACCCAGGTATGTGCTATTCATTTAGTTAGAATAGTGTAGAGGAACACAAGTCTGTTTCTAGGGGTACGACTCCATACCCATTCATTTTGCACTAATGTAACCACTAAATATAGCTCTAAGACACTGATGATTAAAAGCGGTTAATTATGTGATTCATACCTTCTATGTCCAAACACCAAGATTCAGGGATGTCTGTCAGATCTATGGGAAGAGGGGACAATAAACACCTGTCACAAAGCTTTTTTCCAAACCGGGAAGCCCCCAGCTGAGTTCCTGCCAATCCCAACCCGATTCTCTCCCCTTCATCCCTACCCCTCACCTCCCCAAAAAAGCTAGAGGTCATACTTCCACCAGAACCTGACTTTGTGAAGGGAATGGAGAGACAGGCCATAACGAGAGTAGCCACGAGAACACTGCTAGGGGAAAGGGCCCTGGGTTTTTCTAGTCCGCACTGCCATAGAGTCCGAATGGGAGGCCTCAGGGAAGTCCGAAGGCACTTTTCCCCCACGGGATTCACTCATGTTATTTGTAAAATGCGGAGATGGCAAGCAGCTCCACACTCCACGGCAGAGGACGAGCTAGGGTCCCGCACAGACCCATCGAGGGCCCTGCCAGCACCCCTACCGCCTCTGCCCGCAGGACCTCCACCTCCCCCAGGTCTTTCCGAAGGGCTGACTACCAACCAGCCCGCGCCCGGCCCCCACGCTCGCCCCGGCAGGCGGCGCGTCCCCCCCAGGCCTTCGCCCACCGCGTGGGCTCCTGCCCTTGGCCTCACCTGTCCCCGACACTCCAAGTCCCCGCGATGCCCAACTCCGGCCCGAGAAGGCTGGCTGCGACCTCGCCCGGTACCCGCCGCCCCGACACCACCATTCGCCGCCTCGACTTCCCCCGTGGCCGCCGCCCACCCGCCCCTCGCCCCGCTCACCGGGGCCGCTCACTGGCCGCCGCCGCGCCGCCTCCTCCGCGGCCTCCCTCGCGACCGGACCAGCCCCA